>NW_006285779.1:3376869-3398946 GCF_000327345.1 Myotis davidii
CTGCTTGGGCCTGATACTGTCCTCTGTGATGCCAGGTTTACCTGATCTGGGGCCAGGGGGCCAGTAAGGTAGGTAGGGGATCTTGGCACAGAATGAGAAACTGTAGAAGACTGGCTCCTGGTAAGGGCTCTCTTGTCCAAAAAGAGTATAGTTTATGGAGTCAGAATGACTTTTAGACCCTCAAGCTGAGAGTTTGTGCATTTGCATGTGTGAGATGAGAGAGTTTTGACATTAATTTTTAGGTACTGTTGGTATTTCTCATCTATTATCTGGTTGTGGTGCTTATTTCACTGCCCCAATGATATAGAACAGTATATCATTGTCATGTGTCAGTCAGGTCTGAGTCTGCTGATTTGAGAACTATTCCTTTAAAAAGCAGAGGGCCTCCATTCATAGCCCATGACTAGCGTCTTGGCCTTGTTGGCCATGAGCTCTGGAAGACCCTTTCAGTTCAAGTCCACAGATTTGTCCTGAGCACTTCTTCTGGGTCAAGCACTCTGCTGGTCACTGGAATACACAAAAGAGCCACCAGCTATTTCATGATCTCAAAGGTAACATGGGAAGATAACCTCCCAAAAGGCCATTTGTCCCAAGAAGGTGAGATCCAAGTGTGGTAGGGACTCAGAGGAAGATGGCCAAGCCATCTGGGAGCCAGCAGCTTCTGCCTCTGCTGTCCCTGTCCCCAGGCGGCCCCATGGTTTGAGTTTGAGTCCTGCTGAGTATCCCCAGCAGAACCTGGCTCCAGATATGCTTGACTGTTGTTGTTTTTTTTGCTGTGTCATATTTGATTAAACTCTTCGTGCCAGGCGGACTCTCTACTTCCCCTCCTTCCCTTCCTCCCTGCTTCACATGGTGAAGTGAGGGGAAGACAGCTTGTCGGAAGAAACGATCATGGGTGTCATAACCAGACAGTTAAGAAGGGCCTTCGTGGGGCATGCGGTTGAGAGGCTCCCCTCCTGAAGGCAGATGGACAGGCCAGGGTGGGTTGGTGGGCGGGAATAGAGCAGCACAGGAGTCCCAGCGCCAAGTGTTCCCCGCCCCACCCCGGCCTGCTGGGAGGACAGAGCTGTGGGAGTGGCAGGGATTCAGGCTCCAGGTGCCTACCCTGTCTCTCTGTTGACTGACCTTGATGCTCATTTAGGCCAGTGGCGGGGCAGAGGCCTGCCACGGGTCTCCTTAAGAGTTGTCTCTGCTGGCGCCCTTACCTGGCCCCAAATCTTCAAAAATCTGGAGAGCCCAATTGCCTGCTCGAACGACTTCCAAGTGGCTATTAATGTTTCCTACCCACGGTAATTGGCTTTACCAGTTATTAATGGATTACCCTCCGAAGAAAAATGTAGGGGGCGGTCAGGACACCACCTCCCAGCTTTGTAGTTTGGGTCTTCACTGTCCAGCGGCCATTTCCTAGGCTGGGAGTCCCTTGGGAGTTGACAGAGTGGCTGTTGAGGCACACTGCTCTAGTTTCATGGCTACTGGCACTCCCATGGGTTGAGAGGAAGTTAGGATGATGGAGCATGTCCCTAGAGGAAGTCTTGGCTTGAGGCATGGAAGCCACAGGGTGGTTCCCGTGGCTATTTTGTCAGTCTGGGTTGAAAAGCAGACACCTGCCCTGCAATTTTGATTGTAAATCAGTGGCTTGGCCAGTGCTTGCCCTAACACCTCCCTAGTCATAACTTGCAGGCCAAGTCCCCCCTTCCTCCTGCCTCCAGCCAAAGCCCCTGGCTTCTAAAGAGCCCTCTCTGCGGAAATCCATCTCCCCACTGACATGCTTGGGATCAGAGAGCCACAGGTGCTGGGCAGGGCCAGGGTGGATGGGCTGCTGCCCCACATTGCAAACATGTCATTAGTATGTCCAGTCCCTCTCCCCCCATGCCTGACATGTAGGGACATGGCCCTGCCCTGCCCCGGGCTCCTGAGTGACACAACTGCTTTCAGCTCTCTTGCTTGCAGTTTAGGTTTTCAAGCCCTGGGTTCCTGTAGGCTTCCCCTCCCCTCCCCACCCCTGCCAAATCCTCTTAACAAAGGAGTGGCTGGTTCGGTAGGTTCAAGTTCTAGTCCTAGCACTGCAGCCAGCCTGGCTCGTTGCACAGACCCTTCTTAGTGGGCTGGTGCCTGCACTTAAGTTGAAACTCTGCAGATTGTATTTATTGAACTTTTTAGGCCAGTGATGGCGAACCTATGACACGCGTGTCAGAAGTGACACGCGAACTCATTTTTTTGGTTGATTTTTCTTTGTTAAATGGCACTTAAATATATAAAATAAATATCAAAAATATAAATCTTTGTTTTACTATAGTTGCAAATATCAAAAAATTTCTATATGTGACACGGCACCAGAGTTAAGTTAGGGTTTTTCAAAATACTGACACGCCGAACTCAAAAGGTTTGCCATCACTGTTTTAGGATTTAAGAGAGACTCTGGGAAAGATGGTCGGAGCGTTCCTCTTACCTGCCTCTTGGCAACGCCTGTCCTTGTCCTCTAAACTCTGCCTGACTCCTATCCCACTCCACAGCGCCCCTGGCTGCCTGGCCTCTGACATTCCCAGCTCTCCCACCTTCACTTCAGGCATCTTACCCACTTCATCTTTTCATATGGTTACTCACCTCTAACCATTTTCTTTCTCTGATTGGTGCCTTTACATCTGCCCTGTGCTTGGACCATTTACCAGATACCCTGGCTCTGAAAACCTTCAAGAACGCCCCCACCGCTCAGCTCTGGAAGGGCATCACCGTCCAGCACCCAGCAGCCTGTTCCAGGAGACCATTCCTGTGCGATGGCTTTGTGACCTTCATGCAGCTGAAGCCCGAGAGGCTTGCTTCTCTTGGCCTCAGAGTTGTGCACCTAGAGGTGATTTTTTATGGTGGCAGAGACCATGCAGCTAGGTCAGAGTGGCAAGCTCAGCCATCGTGAACCTGTGGTTTCTCTGTGCAGGCAGCTCTGGGAGGTTACAGCCCTCACCATACTTCCCACTGGTCTTCCCACAACCCCTCTGATGGCTCTCTTGGCTGCTTCTCTCATCCTGGCTTAACCCCAGAACCCCTTGGAGAATGAGCACTGCACCGTCAATTGTGTAGCCATTTCCGCCACAAGTTCTGACAAGCCAGACCTGACTCTGCTCTCCTTTTGTTTGGCAGCTCTTTTGTGACTGGAACGGCTTGTTGTGGGCACTTCTCACCCCTAAGAATCTGGGACCTCAACAGGTAAGAGATTCCTGAGCCCACCGTGGCTTGTGGTGGGGGAAGGGCTGGAGCTGCCAGGGCGGCAGTGGGGAGAGCTGGTGGAGCCAGCCCCCCTGCAGGTGGCTGCGCAGAGATCCGGGAGAAGGCTGGGAAGCACCCCTGCCCGAAACTCAGTACAGCCTCTGCTGTGGTACCTTCTCATGTGGAATCGTTCCGTTAGCTTGAGGAGACTGTTAAAGTGATTTATAATTGGTAAATAATTTCATGTGAAATTTATGATAACAACAGTTTGGATTTATGATACTTTTTCTCCGGGGAGTGCCTATGTGGCTACATAAAATCCCATCTATCCTCAGAGATGGCTTTTCTAAAATAAAGATATTTTGGAAGTGGCCTACAGATCCATAAAAAGAATTATACAGAACAGTTAAAATACATCCAGGTTTTATTTATTTCTCTGTCCTGGCAGGCTTGACACACTCCCATCTGATTACCTGCCATTCTATCATATGGTTTTCAAAAACTTTTTATTTTGAAATAATTATAGATTCATATGAAATAAAGCCTTACACAGTATAATATTAAAACCAGGAAATTGACATTGGTACAGTCCACAGACCCTTCCTCAGATTGCACGTGTGTGTGTGTGCGTGCGTGTGTGTGTGTGTGCGCGTGCGTGCGTGCGTGTGTGTGTGTGTGTGTGTGTGCGTGCACACGCGCAGGTAGGTGTCGTTCTTTCCAGTTTTACCCGGTGTGTAGATTCAGGTGATCACTGCTGCCAAAGATACAGAACTGTCTGTTCCGTTAGCACAAAGATCCCTCATTTACCCTTTATAACCATGCCTCCACTCCCTGTGGTCCCTCATCCCTGGCAGCCACTTGTGTTCCTCTTCTCTATAATTTTTCCATTTTGAAAGTATTAAATAAGTGAAATAATAAAGTATGTAATCTTTTGATATGTCTCCCCAGCATAATTCTCTTGAGACCCATAGAAGTTGTTACATGTATAAATAGCACTTTACTTTTTATTGCTAAATATAGTATACTAGAGACCCAGTGCACGAAATTTGTGCATGGGTAGGGTCCCTAGGCCTGGCCGGCGATCAGGGCTGATCGGGGCCTTCCTTCTGGCTGCCAGCCAGGGCCTCCCTTCGTTTCGTGCCAACCCCTGGTGGTCAGCACACGTCATAGTGAGTGATCCAACTCCCGGTTGGTTGAACTCCCGAGGGGACACTTTGCATATTAGGCTTTTGTATATATATAGATTCTCAGGTATGGATGTAACCAAGTTTCTTTCCCCATTGAACAGAATTCACCCATTGAAGGGCATTTGGGCTGTTTTCAGTTTTTTAACTATTGCAAATAGAGTTGTAATGAACATTTGTGTGTAGGCTTTTGTGTGGACTTACGATTTCATTTCTTTGGGATTAATGCCCAATTGCTGGGTCATTTGGTAAGCGTATGTTTAGTTTTTATTACCTGCCAGATTGTTTTGAGTATCTTAACTATTTTATATTCTGACCCTAGTGTATGAAAGATCTAGTTTCTTCACATCCTCAATGGCATTAGGTATTGTCAGTACTTTTTTTCCCCCCGTCAAGTCTAAGAACTCTTCACCTTGTCCTAAGCACCTACAGTCTGGCTTCAATGCCATAGTGAGCAATGAGGATGTGCTCATCTTGCCTTTCCCTTGCCTCAGTTGCTCTAGCTTGTCTTCTCCTTTTGTCTCCATCTTCCCAGAAAAGTCTTAGCCATATCTTTTTTCCTGAAGTATCCATTGTGTTGTCAGTCTTTGTAAAATATTTTTTATAACGCATGATAATTAAATAAGGTTTTCTCTACAATCTCTTGATCATCCAGCTGCAGGGGTAGGAAACTCAAAACTTCACCAAATACCACATTACATCCTTGGCCAGCTCTGAGACTTAGAGTGCCTCCTGTCATCGAGGGTTGATCCGCTTCCTGGAGGTGTGATCCCAACACGAAGCAAGTTGAACCTCTCCTCTGAAAACAGGCCTTTAGATTTCAGAAACCTTTGGTCTTGCTCCTCCGGGGTCTTCTTCTTTGTGGGCCAAAAGTCCAAGACTCTTTAGTTGTTGCTCATAAACATAATAGATCAGTTGGGTGCTTTTGTCTGTAAGTAATGAAGACCTAATTCAAAGTGGCTCAGACAATAGAGGAATTATTATTATTGTCTTACATGACCAGGAGTCCAGAAGTTGGCTAGTGAGCTGGTTCCAGGATTGAGGGGTTCAGTGGTTCAATGAGACCATGAGGCCCATTTTCTTTTCTGCTTTCTGTTTTGCCACCCATCAAGGTTGCTTTTGCCCTTGCCCACAGGTTTGTTTACTAAAGGTCTTCCAACTCATAAGGCAACACCCAAAGGGAAGAAGGAAGGAAGAAGACATGTACTTGCCTGGGGCCCCTTTTTAAGATGAAGAAGCCCTTCCTAGGAGCCCCCAAGCCGGCCTGTTATAGTGAGCCAAAGGTGTATTCTGGCACTCACCCTAAATCAAACTATGTCATGGGAAGTGGAATGACCAGTCAAGATTCACCTCTAGGCCTGGGGAAGAGCTCAGCTTCCCACCGTGCACGTTGGCAGTGGGGGAGGAGGAGGAAGGCACATAATCAGGGTTTGGTCAGCAAGAAAGAAAGAGAAGAATAGCAAAGAGCCCAAATGAGAATGGGTACAAGATACCTTGAAGGTTGAGTAATCTTCGAGTGTTGGTCTCACGCCTGTTTTAGGACCATCCTTACCTGAAAGTTTCTCTGATTTATCTGGTTTGATTCCCCTTAAAATGGGGTGTTCATAACTGAGTACTGAACATAGCAGGTGTGGGCTGAGTGGTGGGTGCTATCATTGCCCTTATTCCAAATCGTCTACTTTTGTTATTATAGCTGCTTGTATCACACTGGTGCCAACATAGCTAAAACTTCCAAGGACTCCTTTGTTTGTAGCCCCTGGGATGTTGGAGTTCCTGCAGTCTGTGAAGGTTATTCCCATGGCTCATTCTGCCAAACTCGTGCTACTGGCAACTTTTTGCATCTGAACGGGGCTGGGGAAGGAGCCCGTCCTCTGGTGGGTGATGGGGAGGCTGTGAGGAACGACAGAGGGAGCACAGGCTGTGGTCAGACAGACCTGGGTTCTAGAACCGACTCTGCTGCTGATTAATTCTATGACATGGGGGCCTCTCTGAGCCTCAGCCTCCACATTTGTAAATGGGATTAATTATCCCTACTTAATAGAACCAGTATAAAAAATTTATTTTTAAGAAGTACCCACACAATGCCTGTCACCTTGGGGTCAGTCAACCAAACTGTCTACTTCCCTCTCTTCCTACCCATCCACAGCTGTCTCCCACATTGGCACCTGGTGTTTGTGGAGGCTCACCCTTTCAATCCTCTAAATATTTGTGGCCTATGACCAGTGGAGGGTGAGGGTAAACATGCTGACCTCATGGCATAGAGAAGGCACTTACAGTAAGGCTGTAAGTCACAAAGATGGGCATTTCTGCTGAAGGTCAGTTTTACTGGACCTGGTCTTTGGCATCATCACTGGCCTGGGCCCAGGATGGCACACTGCCATGGCCCATGGCCCAGCTTTATCTTGAGGTTGAGTAATCTTCGAGTGGCCTCTTTTGCCTGTAGTTGCCTTGGCAGGGTGGGGGGTAATACCTGGGCACAGTTTTATGATCAGGATGGAGTTCTGAGGCACCAATCCTTGAAAGGCATTCTTTTATGAAATCCCTAGGCCTCACTCATCCCAAACACAGCTTTTACAGAACCCAGAAAGAACCCAAATGAAAATGGGTACAAGATAGTTATGGCCTCGATTCTCACTGGAACCAGCCAAGCAGCAGCCACTGCACCCTCTGGCCAGCCTGCCCATGGGTGTCACTTGGCATTGCCACCTTTCTAGCCCCCGTAACTCCCCTCCTCACCACTGAGAGCAGCCAGGCTTGTTTTAAACATCTCTCCTGTCCCCAGGGGAGCTTGGAGGACCCAGTGCAGGGTCTGGGGAACGATGCCCTGGTGGAGGCATCTGCTTTTGGCGGGAGGAAATGGATGGTCAGGATGACTGTGTGTAGCTGTCTTTCCCAGAGAAGCCCGAGCAGATAATAAAGCCATGTAGAAAATAGGATTAAGGTAATGAACAGGCAGGACAGAGTTTGATCTTTCAATAACGCCAAAGCCTGACTGACAGGCCAATCTGGAAGGTGGAGCAACATCGCCGGCAGGACTCAGCAGTGGGGCGGTGTGCGGTGCTGGGTGGATTCTTTTGCTTTTAACCTGTCACTGCTGAAACTTGAGGAGCACTGGGATTTTCCTTTTATGTGTGCAACGACTTGGGGGGAGGAGTATGGAGGGGCCGTTTTGCTCTGAGCATCACCCCTCCAGGGGCTGCCCTCAGGATGGTGGTCTGGGACATAGCTTGGAAGTGTATGTGCCCTGCTGAGTATCAGTGCTTCCTCAGGCAGCCTAGCTACTTACAATGCCTGGGGACCCCTTTCAAGGTCACATGACTCCCTCGGCCCTTCATTCCATCAAGACTCCTGGAGAGGGGAAGGCCTGGCTGGAGCACACAGCCATTGCCTAGATGTCAAGAAACTTGGTGTCCCCCCTTCCCTTCCTCTCTCCTGGAGCTGGGGACCCTGGACTGGGCCCAAGTGTAGGATTTCAAACCTGTCTGAACCAGGCAGAGAGGAGGATGGAGTTCTGCGGCATCAGAACCTGCTCCTGAGGGTAGATGCTCTTTAGGCCCAGTCCCCAGCCCTCAGGACCTCCATCCTGACAGACAGTGCCAACAGCCAACCACTGAAGTGTCCTTAGCTAGGCCCTGGGGTCCCATCAAGCGTAAGTACTGTGCCAGGGCCATCCTGTTCCCGAGCCTGGAGCCTGATGTCTAGAGGAATCAAGCATTGAGCCAGGCCAATGGCTAGGCCCCAGGGAAGGTGTTGTCTTTGTGGGGACTGCCTCCCACCTGATAGAAAACTGGGGGAGGGGTATCTGACTGGCCTGATATCACACACACCCCTTCCCCAGGGCTTGTTCTTGCTGTGGGTTATACTTTTCTGCCAAGGGACATTTGAGCTGGATCTAGCGTTGGTGCCCTGAGAACAGGGCACAGTGGTCACCCTGGTAGTGGTGGGCAGCCGGGAAATAGGATGAAGAGGCCTGTGATCCCAGACCTGGAGGTGTCATAGTGGGTCCAGCCATAGCCCTGAGCCAGCCTGGGGACTGTCAGGTAGGGAAGGGTGGCCTGGCTACTACTCCTAGGGCATTGAGGGTTTGAATCCTTGGCTAGACACTGTGCTGCCTTGTGCGTGACCATAGGCATGACCCCTGCACTCCTCCTCTCCTCTTCCGGCCAGGGTCATCCCCAGTTCCCCATTACTCCTCTGTTTCCTTCCTAAAGCCCCTAAGTCTCCTTTCTCAATGAAGGCTGGACAGTAGGCTTCTCACATTCTGTCAGGGGCCCTCGGGGCCTTTGCTCCATCTGACACCCTGGATTAACCCTTCTCTGTCTCCTGAAACCCTGCTCACACTTTAGCATAAACAGCATCTCCATCGTGAAGCCCACCCTGATCCTGACCCCTGTGGCTGACTCGGTGGCTTAGAGCACTCATAGGGCCACCTTGTCTGAAGCCCCCTTTGGGCTGGTGGTGAAGCCCCCTTTGGGCTGGTGGGGAAGCCCCCTTTGGGCTGGTGGGGAAGCCCCTTTGGGCTGGGAACTTTATCGTGGGACCTTGGACTGAGCACAGGAGCTGCATTTCAAGGCATCTGCTCGAGTTCGGATTGGCAAGGGCGCCTGGCTGCAGCCAGCTGACTGTGGCAGGAGGAGCGGCGTCCTGAGTGCAGGCTGGGCTGCTGAGGGCACCATTAGTGCCCATCCCCGCCAGGTGTGGCTTTGTCTCTGCCCCAGGCCCTCCGCCTCCACCCAGGCAGGGGGCCTGCCCTCCGTCAGGCTGATTATGGGAATTGCCCCTCTTTAAAGTACCTGCCTTCTCCTTTGAAAGTATTACTGACAGCTTTTTTCATTTTCTTTTTTCTTTACCTCTTTAAGGAACCCTGTAATTTCTTTTTCTTTCTTTCTTTCTACCCCCCTCTTTCCTTTTTCTTTCTTGTCCCCTCTGTCCTCCTGAACTCTTTGAAATTGGCTCTCTGCCCACTGACACCAAACTGATACTTTGCGTTTCACTTCTCCTTATCCCTTTATGGCAACAGATGTTGAAATTTTGTATCCTTTTATCTGCCCGCTGCCCCTTCCTGTAATTACGGTCCCCTTGTTAGCAGTACAAAGTGGACTGCCTGGCCTTTGAGTCATTGTGTCTGAACATGTGTGCATGGGCGGTGCTGGGGGCCATGCACGCGTACACACATGCATGTGAGAGGCTGTGTGCTTGGCAAGAGCCCTTCCCTCTCACCTGGCAGGGCTGGGGCAGACGAAGCTTTCATGGGCTTCTCATCACCACTTCGTGGGACCTGTCTGCCTCCTTGGTTCTCTTGCTCTCCCCACCAGAGGCTGGACTAGGACAGCCACTCCCTGCTCAAAAGCCTTGCAGCTCTCTGCCACTCCTGGAGTTCATGGCAGCTGAGCAGTATGTCCACCATGGCCTGGGAACCAGGTCATACCAACTTGCCCCCCTCACAGACCGAGCCTCTAACTAAACCAGATTGCCAACCAGGCGCCCCGCTCTGCACTTTTGTTGTTGCTGGTCCTTCACCTGGCCAGTGGTTGGCAAACTCATTAGTCAACAGAGCCAGATATCAACAGTACAACGATGGAAATTTCTTTTGAGAGCCAAATTTTTTAAACTTAAACTATATAGGTAGGTACATTGTTATTAACTTAATTAGGGTACTCCTAAGGCTTAGGAAGAGCCACACTCAAGGGGCCAAAGAGCCGCATGTGGCTCGTGAGCCGCCGTTTGCCGACCACGGACCTAGGCCATCCCCTCTCTTCTGTCATTGCCTGTCACAACCCTGTCACTCACTGAATCACTGAGTCTGCGCCCATAACACTTGCTTTCATCTCCTTCTGGTGCCACCAGGTCACACCTTGTATTGGTAGTTGGATATGAGGCGTACTTCTCTCCCTCAACCTCGCCTCTCCCTAAAGTGCCTTGTGTACAGAAGGGGCTTAGTAAATGGCTGTTGGTCAAGGAAAGGGAGAGAGGAAGAAGGGGAGGAAGGAGGGAAGGAAGGGAGGGAAAACCTCCCACTTTCTTAGCAACCATGTTGGGCCCAGCTTATACCTATAGGCCATCTATCTCCTGGGAATAGAAGATACATAGAAAGGTGAACTGTTTGTCACCCTCCCACCCATTCCCTCCACCAAAAGCCATTGTTGCATTTTGTGGTAGCACATGCAAGATGGCGTGTCCTCATCCCCAAACATTCAGGAATGAGCACCCATAGGATCTCCAGGGAACATCACCAGGAACCCAGTACATTAATAGTGGCTGTAAAATGGTGTGTGGGCCACAGGAATTCTTAGATGCGGGCAGGCAGGTGGGAGGCAGGGGGCATTTCAGGGCACTTAAGCACAGGAGGACTTTCTATGGGCCATAGCTATGGTGGAGCTCAGGCCCCAGGCAAGGGGAAGTGTCCAGAGGCTGGGATGAGAGGTCTCAGGGGAGGGAGGGAGGAAAGAGAGAGGGGAGCAGGGTCCCAGGCTTCCTGGCTCTTCAGGGCCCAGACTGGGAGTGGTGGGGTGTTTCTGCAGAGCCTGCCCTACCTTGCCCGACTCCAGCCTGGCACTCAGGGCCCCTCCCAGGTCAGACATCCGGGTCTTCAGGGCTAGCACTTACCTTCTGTTATTTTCCCCATAAAGATGGTCATGGGGTGGGGGTGGATCAGGGTCTTACTTATATTTTTCTTCTCCCTGACTATTAGGGAGTTCTCTTTCTTCCCACTGCCCTCCAGCATCAGTGGAATTGCCTGGGCAGCACGGTGTGTTGGGCCAGGGAGACCTTATTTCCCTCCTCAAGGGTCCCTGGGATGAGGCCCTACATAGCCAGGCTGCGAACACATTTCCTTCAGGCTGTCCTCCCTGCCTGGTCGCATTCATCAGGATCACAGGGGCGGCCCCATCTGTCTTTATCTTTCCCTGGGTCGAGAGAATTGCTGGAGTCATGCTTAGGGGAGGCTGGGTGAGGAGGCTCCCCCCGAGCCTCCTCACCCCTCCCCAGCCCTCAGCAGCTCCTGGAGTTGGAAGGGAATGGACTTTTTGTCCGGCCTTCTATAGTGGCAGACCCTGCCCTTGCTCCTGTCTTGGCCTGGGCTCTGAGCAGCAGCCCGGCTCCCACACAAGTTGTTCCACAGCCGAGGCAGTACACCCCTCCCGCCCCCACAGTGATAGGCCCAGAGGCATTCTTAACATTCTTTCCAGAGAAAAGGGGTGAAACGTCTGAATTTGGGGGTCACCATGTTATACAAATTGCAATCTAATCGTTTTTTTGTTTTTTTACAAAAATACACTTGCAGTAAGAAAAGAAGCTCGGAGGAGGGGCTGACGAGACAGACAGCTTGCTTTGTCCCCCCTCCCCCCAAAGTTTGGGGCTATTGTCAGCCGGTCTCTCTCCCTCCACCACAGCAGATAAGCTAGAGTTTTCTAGTTAAATTGGTCCTGGGGTAGGGGCCACAAAGGGCCCATGGAGCCATTTCTGTTTGTTTTCCCAAATCAAAACCCCAGCAGGGCTCCTATGGGACTGCTGGGCCGCTATTGGAAGAGACCGGCCATTCCCCAGAGCGCGGTGTGTCCGTTTATGCTCTGAACTTAACCTCACGAGCACTGCACAACAGAGCCTTGAGGGTCCAGGCCCAGAGACAAGAGAAATTGTATCTGTTTATTGGCCCATTTAAAGTGTGTGTGGCCGTTACAGAGAATCGGAGAAGCGTGCACCAGAAAGCAAACCCCTCAGCCCGGCCAGGCTGGGCTGGCAGACGGGCTTTCAAGGACCTGTCCTGGCCCCGGGGCTGAGGCTCCCTCTTGCTCTTGGGTCTCCCCCGCCGGGCAGAGTTCTGTGTTTCTTTTTTTAACATATTTTTATTGATTTCAGAGAAGAAGGGAGAGGGAGACCGAAACATCAATGATGAGAGAGAACCGTTGATCGGCTGCCTCTTGCACATCCCCTACTGAGGGCTGAGCCCATAACCTGGGCATGTGCCCCTGACCGGAATCAAACCTGGGACCCTTCAGACCACAGGCTGACGCTCTATCCATTGAGCCAAACCAGCTTGGGTGAATTCTGTGTGTCTTATTGCAGATGTTGTGGCCGACACTTTCCAGTGGTGTCTCAGACACAGGGGCATGGGCCCAGGTTGGCAACTTGGTCTGGGTGTGGCCTTTGTGCTGCTGACCCTGCCTGGCCATGGATGCCCAGCTCTGCTTCCCTTTCAACCCTGGGACCAGCGGTGGGCAGGTAGAGCCATGCTGGGCTTCACACCCCCAACCCTACTGCCTTTCATCTTCTATTTCAAACAGACAAACATGAAATTACTCCTACAGATTAAAGGGGAGAGTTCCTCAGTCATTCCTGAAGGCCTCGCTAATGGAGGGGCAGGGCCCCCAATCTGGAAGGAGAGGGAGGACTGTGGAGCAAAACAGCCCCTACCCGGTGTGCACAAATCTGCACCTGTGCCCGTGAGAGAGACCAGCCGCTTGCAGGGCTCCAGCCTGCCCAGCCTGGGGGAGTCATGGCTAGTGAGGGGCTTCCTGGATCTCTAGGAGACACTGATCTGGAGAGAGGGCTTTCTGCCTGATCCTTCTCGGGATTCTCCCCGACATCCCTCTCCCGACACAGGCTTCTCCTGTGTTCCTCCCCGGAAAGGAGGCGGGGGGACAGGGTGCTGACGTAGGGCCTCGCCCCCCACCAGACAGCAGCCGTGTACCTTGCTGGGGGTCATGTCTCTGTCCAGGGGAAAGGCAGAGTGGGCAGAGAGGAGCCCACAGCCTCCTCCCTGACTCCTTCAGCCTTCAGGGAAGATGGTGGCTCCAGTGGGGAGAGGGAATGAAGAGGGGCAGCATCTGTGTGAGGTGGGAGCTAGAGCTGAGGGCCACATTCACACATGTGACTGGCAGCCCCATCAGCCTTAAGCCCTTTGATTAACACTGTTTGGGCCAAAGCTGGGCTGGTGCGACCACGAAGTCCTCCCGCTCCATGCCCAGCCTCTTACCTGTGAGTCCCTGGGAAGTATCCGAGAGCCCAGCAACTTGGTTGAAGCTGAGGAATGGGGTCTGGAGGGTGCCCCTCTTCTCCTTCGTTTCCCCCAGTCATTCTGCAAACTCACTGCTCCTGCCCGTCCCCTAGCCATAGGGATTAGCGGGTGCACTTGATGTTGAGGGGTAGTTGCTAGGGCCAGGAGGCCCCCCTACATGGTTGCTAGGGGTCTGGCATCAGGCGAGGGGGTCTGCCCACTGCCGCGGTCACGGAGGGAATTACACAGTCACAAAGAAATTGTTCTTCTCAGTAATCTGCTCTTGGCCACCGGGAGGGGCGAGGGTGGGGGAGCAAGCTGGAGCCCAGCAGGCTGGGGGCTGTGATCACAGAGGCGTGCTCGCCCCGGGCTGGGGGCCAGCCTGGCCAGGAACACCAGGGACCAGCCCGCTAAGCTGCTTTCTCAGCGATTTCTGTCCCCAGACACAAAGGTGTTTACTTGTTTTAACATCTCCTGGGACTCCCCTTCTCCCTTTGTGTGGTCTTTATCCCCAATGAGGTTTGAGCCCCAGATTACAGGCGGGAATTAAGGCATTGGACTCAGGCAGCTCAGAACTGCATGACCTGCAGGATCAAGGAGTATAAAGTAGCCGTGTGTGTGTGTGTGTGTGTGTGTGGTGTGGTGTGTGGTGTGTGGTGTGAGGGGCAACCCCTTCAGCAAGGCCCATTCATCCTGCAGAGGAGAGGCTGGGTGGCGGGTGGCCAGTGTGCAGGTGTGATGGAGGGGCTGATGGTGATTGATTGAGGCCTTTAGCTGGGGGGAGGGACTCGAGTGGGAGGGAAGGGAGTCTGGGGCATCTCCTCCCTCAGCCCCCCTTCCTAAGGGAGTCTAATTCTAGCTCAGGAAGGAGAGCTGCATTTCCTTAGGGACTGAAGCCATTTGGAGGTTCAAAGAATCAGTGTGGGCCAAGGTGGGATAGTGGCTCATCCTCTGCCCTTCTCTCTCCCCAGTGGGCAGCTGATGACACACCTGGGCAGTGACTTTCCCCCAGGGGCTGGGGTGCTGGACCTCATGTATGAGTCCCCTTTCACGCTCCTGTCCTGTGGCTATGACACCTACGTTCGATACTGGGACCTCCGAGCCAGTGTCAGGTGAGTGCTGGGCAGGAGGACAGGTGGTGGGAGACCTATGTCAGTCTCGGTGGGAGGAGGTACAGACTCCATGTCAGGGACCGGTAGGGAGCAGCCGGCAAGGTCAGATCAAGCTTGGACTCCCACCTTGGCAGTTTTGGCCCCGAGGCCTGGGAGAGCGTAGCCGCCAGGCCCTGATCAGAGCCTTGGGAGCTGTGAGGGTGCCACCCCTCAGCATTCTGTCCCAGCCTGTCTACCTTTCTAAGGCCTTACGGATCCTGTGACATGTAGTCAGCCATGTGAAACACAAATGAGGGCATAAGCTACCCTGGGGTCTGAAGTTTGATAAGAAAGAGACCTTTACTGAGGAGGCTTTCCCCCATTAAGGCTGCTTTTTAAAGAATTTGTGATTCAGCCTCCCTCCCAGCCAGCATGGGGAAGTGGGTGGAGGGAGGGCATCCTGAGCTCCCTGCATCGCCTCTTCCTGGACAGGAAGTGTGTCATGGAGTGGGAGGAGCCCCACGACAGCACCCTGTACTGCTTGCAGACGGATGGGAACCACTTGCTGGCCACAGGTTCCTCCTACTACGGGGTTGTACGGCTGTGGGACCGGCGCCAAAGGGCCTGCCTACACGTAAGCATCCGCCTACCTCACGCACACCTCCCGGAAGCCAGCACTCATGTTTATGGCTGCACCTGAGAGGGTGTGCCTGGAGCGGTGGAGGAAGCCCACAGTGCACCTGACCCATTGCCCTGGGCCTGGAGTCCTGGGTTTGGGCTCCCCTATCTCCTGCTCGGGACTCTTGTCATTCTGTGCCTTCCCTGCAGGCCTTCCCGCTGACGTCAACACCCCTGAGCAGTCCGGTGTATTGCCTGCGCTTCACCACCAAGCATCTCTATGCGGCGCTGTCTTACAACCTTCACGTCCTGGACTTTCAAAACCCGTGACAGGCAGGGCCACCCTAGCTGTGGGCCAGGGAAGCTAGCTACTCAGGGACCTCTCTTGCTTGGAGGGTGCAGTGATGATGCTCCCCACCCGTGCCTGTGCCCCCAGACCTGCAACCACAGTGCTTGAGCACGGAAGCCAAAGGCTGCTGACTCCTGGGACTGATTACCCAGTGGTACAGCCCCTCCCAAGAACCAGCTGGAGAGAAGAGACCTGCTGCTTTGGGAGAGTGAAGCTGAACCCACCGGGCCTTGCCTTCCTGTCCGCCAGAGCAAGGATCTGGCCTAGAGAGGCACCCCGCCCGCACTGCACCCCTTAGAGCCACGATAGCTGAGGTGAGGTGCTCCAGCCTTCCCAGTGGTCCCTCTCTGCCCTTTCCCTGGAAGGAGGGTGTGGCTGCCAATGCCCCTGCTGGCACCAGCCCCCACCTCTTCAGTCAGACCCCACCTTTGGACAAGTTTTTGGGGCTGGGGACTCATTCCTGGGGCACTATGGCCTGGTCTCCCTTTGAAACCAAGAAAGGATAAAGGAAACCCAGAAGTTCTGAGTGAGCTCTCAGCCAGCCCAGCCTCAGGCCAGCTGTTGAGACACGCTACAATATTCACTTTTGTAAAAATAAAGCTTAATTGTTCAAAGATCTGGTTCCTCACTTGGTGGAGAGGGGACAACGGATTCAAATTGTGGGATGTACATGCTGGGAAGGAGTAAGACCAGCCTCATGGCTCAGTGTCCCAAAGAACAAAGGTTTTCTTTTTTTCAGGAAACCCTCTCATTGACCACCCACCCCTTTGGCCGTGGAAGGTCCCTAGGATAGAGAAGGGAGTGTCGCCACCAGCTCCTTCCCTGGGAATAGGAGCAGACAGAAGTGGACAAGAGGGCAGTGTTCCCACAGTGACTCAGAACTTTACTCAGGAGAGAAGACCATGATGCAGGGGCCAGTTCTTACAGAGCTTGTAGAGCTGCTGGGAGAGAGGAGGCTGCCCCTGTGCCAGAAAGGCCCAGGCTGTGAGTCCTACAGGTGACAGAAGAGCTCACTCGCCCTCCATGCCAGAGGTGCAGGCTCAGGGTCCACTACTGGGTTTTACAGTCCCCATCACTGCTGTGGGCCATCTTTACCTTCTTCAGCTCCTTCTGCAGCTCTGACTCGGCCACCAGGACTTCCTTTGGCTTCTGGTACTATAGATGGGCCAGAAAGAGGACATCATTCCATCACATTCCGCCCTCCCCTCCCCTTCACACACACACTCAGGGCCCCTTTTGATCCCTTTGTTCAAAGATGAGGAAACTGAGGCCTACAGGGTTGAATGATTTGCTCAAAGTCACATGGATCAGTAGGAGCAGGCCTTGAACCAGAGCCCCAGTCTGTGATTTCCATCCCGCCCCATCACCCTCTGTCCTCTTCTAGCTGTCAGATTCCTCCCCGAGCCCCACCCTGCTCTCCCCATGCTGAAACAGAGATGTCTGTTCTGCAGCTAGTACACCCCACGGCTGAGGCTAGTGCTGGGGACTCCTACGGAATGGGAAGGGGGCAGGGAAGGAGGGAGGCTCTCCCTGACGCAGTGGCTAAGATGTCTGGGTGAATCTTACGGAGATGATCAGGGTGCAGTTGGCATAAGCAAAGCTCAGCAAGGAATCATCCAGAGGTAGCTGGTATCTGTCCAGATCAGTAATGGAGAACTTCTTGTAGTACCTGTGGGGGCAAAAAGAGGTCATGGGGACACCCAACAAGGAGACCCCGACAATTTGGCATCAGGCCCTGTACTGCTAAGCTTCTACAACGTTCTCTCGCACTTCCAGCAGCCAGAGAGGAAGAAAGGAAGCCCACTGGAACGCCAGTATTTTGGAGCTTAGTGGCCTTGGAAAGAAAAGAATGAAAGGCCTTATGGCCAGTCCAGCAGAAGAGCAGAACTGGTCATGATTCCTCGACTAACCAGGGATTAGTGACTCATACTTGAGGTTTAGGACTACCCAGGACAGATAAGCAGATAGCTCGAGCAAGCCAGCCCTCCTCTGGATCCCAAGAAAATGGGACATGTGCGCTAACGAGGGACAGAATAGACATCGAGGGCGACCCCCCAAAGCTGACAGTTGCCATATACACGGGGCTTCCAGTGAAGACCTCAGCTACCTTTTCCTTTGTTGGGGTCTCTTCAGGCCTTATTAGCTGACTCTACTTGCCGGCCAGAGAGGGAAGTACATCACAGGAGAAGCTCCCTGACAGGACAAACCTTCGAGCTGTCAGGGAAGCTGTATCTCTGGGGCCCTGGACTACTTTGCTGCCACAGGTCAGGACTGATGTTCCTTGCTCCTGGTCTGGTGCTTATCACACCAGAGCACAAAGAATGGCCTACTCATTCCTAGCAATAGGCCCTTTTGGCATCTGCCTTGGAAGTGCAGCTAGGCTCTGGTCAGCGGCTGCCAGACCTGTCACCCAGGCACAGCATCACCGCTGCTGCCAGGATGTGTGGGTTGGGAAGGGAAACGCTGCAGGCAGGTACAAACACACTCAAGTGAGGGGCCTGGGGAGGATGGGGCTTTTAATACTTCAGAGGAGCCTGGTCCTTGTGGTGACAGCTACCTTGAGTCCACTTCAAAAGCCCTGATGCCCTGGGGACTCAGAGAGTTGACATCAATGTAGCACTTCTGCCCCACTCTCCCTGCCCAAATCCCTTAGTTTAGCAGAGGCTCTTCAGGGCCCCTCTCCTCCCAGGTTCCCCACTCCCCACCAAGGTGCTGGGACCCATGGCAGGAAAAGAATGTTTACTTAAAGGCTGACAGTTCAAAAGGAGTGGGGGCTGGGAGGGCCTAATGGCACCATAGGCTTGCTTTATTTTCCAAAGCTCTGCCCCAGGGAAAGGTGATCCATCTGCCTGCAAACTGGAGTGGAATGCCGGCCTCATCCCCTTCCTAGCCAGCCCGAGCTGAGGTCTTTTCCTGGGGCCCTTGGTCTGGCCAGCAAAGGTGGCAGACACTGATAATAGGGGGGAGTCAAAGGTTAAACAGCAAAGATTAGATGAATACAAAGGCTTGTTAGGAAGTGTTAACATCTTCCGTGCAAATATACACAGAAACAACTGGGAGAGAAGCAGCGCAGGCACATGCAGCCCAGGCGAACCCCGGGGCGTGTAAGGCTTTGCCCTGTAGACCAGCACCGGGACATCCTTTCTGCTGACCTGCCTTGTGCGCCCGCCAGTGGGACAGGGCACTCTCAAGCCACATTCCCCAGGCCGGGGCGCTGGGATAGTAAAGGAATCCTGGAGCTTGGCCTCATGGCAATGGCAACAAGGTCTGCGGGAGCCTGAGGTGTGTGGCTGCCTCCTCTGTCCTATACCCACCATCTTTCACGAGATGCGGGGAATGGAAGCAGTGGGTCTGGAGACTCAGCTCTGTTTTGAGTCTGTTCTAATAGGTTTATTGGTTGAAGTTAAACAATTTTCCTTAGAAGCTCCCGACGGGCAGTGCTCAGGGGAGTATGGGGCACCTCTCCTCAAGGAGCAGCCCCCGCCCCCATTCCCTGGCCTTGGGGTTTGCCTTCAGAGGAACTGCACTTGACTTTCTCACCAGCACCTGGACTAGAGAGAGACCCACTGTACCTCTGCAGAAGCCAAAATACTCAGCCTCAGGCAGCAAACATTTCTTAGGCATCAACTGTGTCCCAGGCCTTGAGCTGTAAGCCTCAGGATTCTAAGGATGAAGAAGAAACAAGGCCGTACTGCTGCCTGAGGAGACCATGCTGTATTTCTGTTCAAAGTCAAACTCTTATAGCAGGTGATTCCTGGGCTTTCTGCAGACACCCCAACACTCCTCCCCATTTTCATCTCCCTTCATTGTTCCCAGTCTCAGCCACACACTGAGAGGTAACATTTATTAATACTCAATCTGTGCCAGGCACTGTCCTACACATTGATTCCTCAACACAACCCTCTCAGGTTGGTTACGACCTCTCTAATCCTCTTACAGAAGAGGAAACCGAGGCCCAAGTCACAAAACTGGTAAAGGGAGACAATCTAAAAACAAGTGATAATCCCCCAAGCCTGACCCCTCCATCTTTCCACATTCTCACTTCCAAGTAATAGATGACCTGGTATAAGTTCCCTGCACCTGTCCAAGGAGGGGGGCAGATATGGGAGGTGGGCTCCCCAGGAATCCAGCCACCCTGCAGGTCTCCACAGCACTCTTTCTAACACATGGTGGTTTTTCTTTCTGAATCTCAAAAGTGTCCAAAAGACATGTGGGAGCAAAGGCTCTCAGGAGGGCAGGCCCTTTAGCTTTGAGTCTCGGTTTCTTCCTCCTCAAGTAAAGGAGCTGTCCTAGATAAATCTGCAGTCTGCAGGTGCCAGTCCAACAGGTTGGAATAGGCCAACCTTCTTCAATGTGTAACCAAAGGACAGCTTTTTGGCTATTTCAGAAATGACCTACCATGCCCCATCACTCTCTTCCCACTGTATCACCTTCCCCATTCCCAGTCTTTTCCCAACTCATTTGCCCTTGCAGTGAACTGAGAAAGGGCACAGGTCAGGTCTTCAGAGAGAGACACTAGAGGACAGGGCCACGGTGGACAGTCACATGGGCCATACGCCACACACCTCCAGGGGGCACCCTGTACAGCTGTGTGCAGGGTTGGCCGGAACAGTCAAGAGAAGCCTCCAGCCAGTCCAGTCCATAGAAAATCAGTAGGCAAATCTTTCTTTCTTTCTTACACATCAAGGCTCTGGGCACTGTTCATCCCTGCCTATAGTAGCCCCTCCTAGAGAGTCACAATATACATTCACATACTAAAGGCTCTCAAAAGTCTTACTGAAGAAAAAGTTGTTTATTCCATAGTTTCCTAAACTTATTTAAGCCCAGAATCCTTTTTCTAGCAATGTCTACTAACACTTTCTACAGTGTTAGTATCACCGATGTCAAATCAGCCAAATTCCCTTCACATTCGAATTTCAAAAGAATTGTTGAGGACCTGCTTAAGGCTGGCCATTTGTACATACACATTTTCATCAAATTTTCCCATCTGTGAGGTAGGCATGAGTATTCACCTGTGATGGATGAGGAAACCTTGCCCCAAATACTACAACTAATAAGTGGCAGAGGCCAGATTTAAGCCGACATCCTCCTATTCCAGCACCCGGGCTCATTCCACTTACAGCTCCAGCTTCCAGGCTAAGGCTAAGAACCTTTCTGCACAAGCTCCCTTAACAGGAACAGACGGTGCTGCACTGGGGTCCTGGAAAAGCACCTTCTTCCTTCCCTCCAATACCTGGCCAAGGACATGATACACTGGAATTGTCCTTCAAGAAAAGTGGCCAGCCCAGTTCTTCAGGGACAAGGCAGGTATGGACAAAGGAAGCCTGCGTTTCATTAGTAACCACATTCCAGAATATCAGAACTGGGGCAGGCACAGAATCTCCCGGTGAGTGAAGAAGTAAAATCAGAGAGTAATGCCCTGGTGCAGTGGAATCTGCAGGTGCCTGGGCATTGAGACCAGGCCTAAAGGTACCTTCTGGCAAGTCAGCCCATTAAGCTGAGTTTGCAGATACACTTACATAATCGTTGACATATAACACAAGAATAAAAATATGTACCCTGCCAATCTCCAGCCGATATGATAATCAGAGAACAGATTTTAAGGAAATTATTCTGAGAAGGCTAAACATTGCTCAACGAAACAGCCACTAAGTTCTGTTCAGTTAGTTGTAAAAAAGGTATAGGGTATTTACTACTCCAGGTAGAATCTGAAAATGCCACTAAGCTCAGGATTAAGGGTTTAGCGCTCCCTCTCGCCTACCTCCCAGCAGAGGGGCCTGAGGAAGGCTGGGCTGAGCCAGGCTGGGCCACTGGATCCAATGGTTAGTGTTGGCTCCAAAGTGAGCACTGACAAACTCATCTTCCTCCAATCCCTGGCCCCGCCCCTTTGGAGGCACTACTCCACCTGGCCTCACCCATCAGTTCAAAAATGTCCTCCCTTCCTTGAACCCAGAAGTGGGCCTCTAGCCATGGAGCTCCTGGCCAACAGCGCCACCTACGGCTGCATACGCACAGGAGAGGGGACCCAGAGGATCTGCCCTCGGATGAATTTTTTGGTGAGCCAGCTAGCCTCTCTGCTCTCATTCCCTGGTAATCACATTTCCGCCCGATATCTGTATTCGACAGTGACCTCTGGGGGACAAAAGGGAGGCAGCAGCCAGCTCCACAAACTGCTGGGCTGCAGATTCAAGTGCTATCAGAAGCACTTTTGTTCCCAGTTTGGACCCGAGGCCTCCTACGCCAGGGAATGCTTGCTGAAGTATGGAGTTTGTTTTCCTAAAGGCAATTGCTCTGTTGTCTGAAATTGCTAAATTCCACTTTAGGCACTGACTCCTGTTAATGATGAGAACAATAACGGGAATAAAGTGCCTTTTGTCTGAGGGCTTCAAAGTGCTTTATAAACGCAAACCCTTATTATTATGACTTTATATTTATAGACAAGGCCCACTGCAGCGGCTACTGGCTGCATGTACAGCAATAATCCTGAAATTAATTCATTCATCTCCACCCCTTCCCTGTCCCCTTAACCCTGCCAAAGTGATGAGGTGGGGGCTTGGGGGATCCAAAGAAATAGGCAGGACCCAGGGCTGCACTGGGGAAGCCCAGGAACCACGCTGCTTTCCTGGGGGCCTGTGGACC
>NW_006285779.1:3398986-3400565 GCF_000327345.1 Myotis davidii
AACATCTGAGAAAATGGACTAGATCCAGCCCATGGATCCAGAGGTCAAGGTCACAATAACCTTACAACAGAAGATCACAAGTTAATAACCAGGTGATTCCCTCATCTCATTCATGCAAAAAGTATTTATTGAGCCCCAGTATATGCCAGGTATTGGACCAGGCACTTGTTTAGTTTCCCTGCCGTGATGGAGCTGATGACATTATTACAGCTGGTCCTGAAACCCTTGCGCATTCATTGCCTACTGGGGTTTTAGTGAAGCCCTCCACCTTCCCTACTTCCCTCCCTCAGCTGAAGAATGAGGCTTCTCTGCCCTCCCCGCCCCCCAGGGTAAGGAGCAGTCTGAGCCCTAACCCAGGTCCAACCCCACCCCACCCCCTCTGCTCCAACATAGGCAGGCCGCTGTCAACCACGCCGCTTACTTTTTGTTGGTTGTTCTGACAACAACACGGCGCTCCGTCTGGTCCACACAGACACTATAGACATCCTTAGGGTAGGGGAGGTTTCGAATCCGCCACTGGAAACACGTCTTGGTGTCCTTGCGCATGAAGATGGGCTGCAGAAGGAAATCCCACCCCAGGACTGTTCTTGAGGAGGGTAGGAAGGGATGCCCCCGCCCCCTACAAATCTCTGCCTACAGACACAATGGGAGACCCCAGCTCTTCTCAGCGCCCTCTGACACTTCTATCACTGTGCCATGCCAGGCCTCAAGCCCTTGCCCTGGGATGACCATGCCAAAAACCTTTGGGTATTCATTCGAGCAAACATTTCTAGAGCACTGTGCCCATGTGGGCACACTGGAGATGCAGAGGTGAACAAGACATGGTCCCTTTCTTCAAGGGCTGGGAGCCCACTCCCCACTCAGCTCCCCCCCCCAAAGACACCTGATAGATAAACATACATTGGCATTGCTCTCCTTGATGAGTTCAGGCCCCAGGTTCCCTGCTCCGTGGGGTGCTGGCTCTCCCACTTCAATCTGCCACTGGCCCAAGGCTCCCAGGGCACTCTTTACACGCCACTTTCTTACTGGGGAGAGAAAGAAGCAAAGGAATTATGGGGAAGAAAGAGGCTCTGCTCTTTTTTGCTGAATCATCGACATCACACTAGGTGGGTGGAACAGGATCAACGTGGGAGCTACAGGCTCCTTTGCACTGGCTTTTTGAGCAGGGACCTCCCAGACTCTGAAATCTCAGTTGAGCATTTCAACATTAGACAACCTATAAAATTCATCTCATGAGTGCCCAGACAAAAGGAACATAGCTCTTTAAGAAGCCACATGGAGATAAACCCTAGTTGTGGCTTCCAGAAGGGGAAGGTGGGAGGGTTAGGAAAAGGCTTAACTACTGGTAATTGGGAAAATTTGGATCCCAACATGCATGAGTTGACATGCATTCTTTCTCTCTAAAAATGTGCAAAGGAAAAATGAATTAAGAGGGTGAAATCTGAGAGACAGATTTGTCTCATGATTCAAAAAATCCAAATGTAGCCCGGACAGTGTTGCTCAGTGGTTGCACGTCGACTTATGAACCAGGAGGTCACGGTTCGATTCCCAGTCAGGGCACATGCCCAGGTTGCGGGCT
>NW_006285779.1:3402990-3406304 GCF_000327345.1 Myotis davidii
CAGGGTAAGGAGCAGTCTGAGCCCTAACCCAGGTCCAACCCCACCCCACCCCCTCTGCTCCAACATAGGCAGGCCGCTGTCAACCACGCCGCTTACTTTTTGTTGGTTGTTCTGACAACAACACGGCGCTCCGTCTGGTCCACACAGACACTATAGACATCCTTAGGGTAGGGGAGGTTTCGAATCCGCCACTGGAAACACGTCTTGGTGTCCTTGCGCATGAAGATGGGCTGCAGAAGGAAATCCCACCCCAGGACTGTTCTTGAGGAGGGTAGGAAGGGATGCCCCCGCCCCCTACAAATCTCTGCCTACAGACACAATGGGAGACCCCAGCTCTTCTCAGCGCCCTCTGACACTTCTATCACTGTGCCATGCCAGGCCTCAAGCCCTTGCCCTGGGATGACCATGCCAAAAACCTTTGGGTATTCATTCGAGCAAACATTTCTAGAGCACTGTGCCCATGTGGGCACACTGGAGATGCAGAGGTGAACAAGACATGGTCCCTTTCTTCAAGGGCTGGGAGCCCACTCCCCACTCAGCTCCCCCCCCCCAAAGACACCTGATAGATAAACATACATTGGCATTGCTCTCCTTGATGAGTTCAGGCCCCAGGTTCCCTGCTCCGTGGGGTGCTGGCTCTCCCACTTCAATCTGCCACTGGCCCAAGGCTCCCAGGGCACTCTTTACACGCCACTTTCTTACTGGGGAGAGAAAGAAGCAAAGGAATTATGGGGAAGAAAGAGGCTCTGCTCTTTTTTGCTGAATCATCGACATCACACTAGGTGGGTGGAACAGGATCAACGTGGGAGCTACAGGCTCCTTTGCACTGGCTTTTTGAGCAGGGACCTCCCAGACTCTGAAATCTCAGTTGAGCATTTCAACATTAGACAACCTATAAAATTCATCTCATGAGTGCCCAGACAAAAGGAACATAGCTCTTTAAGAAGCCACATGGAGATAAACCCTAGTTGTGGCTTCCAGAAGGGGAAGGTGGGAGGGTTAGGAAAAGGCTTAACTACTGGTAATTGGGAAAATTTGGATCCCAACATGCATGAGTTGACATGCATTCTTTCTCTCTAAAAATGTGCAAAGGAAAAATGAATTAAGAGGGTGAAATCTGAGAGACAGATTTGTCTCATGATTCAAAAAATCCAAATGTAGCCCGGACAGTGTTGCTCAGTGGTTGCACGTCGACTTATGAACCAGGAGGTCACGGTTCGATTCCCAGTCAGGGCACATGCCCAGGTTGCGGGCTCCATCCCCGGTTGGGGGCGTGCAGGAGGTAGCCGATCAATGGTTCTCTCTCATCATTGATGTTTCTATCTCACTCTCACTCTCACTTCCTCTCTGAAATCAATAAAAATATATTTAACAAAAAAAGGAAGTCCAAATGTAATGTGATTTTTTTGTGAAGCAGAATCATTCTTTTATAATGCAAACAGCTATCTCTATTTTACCTTGTTTTACAAGCCAGATGTTTGCAGAAAGCTTTTTTTTTTTTCAAGTAAGGAACATACATTATGGAAATTGTTAAGTGAAAAAATCAGTTCAATGGACATTACCTGGAAAGCCCTGCTGGGAACCCCACTCAGCTGTGTTATCAGGGCTGCGTCATGGGGCAGCCCATCACTGCAGGGGGACCCTCTGGAGCTGGAGCCTCTCTGTTCCTTTCCCTTCCTGCTGCATCGGTGAGTACTCCAGCCTGGGCAGTCTTAAGGCCAGCAGCCTTCCTAAAGCTGTTGTTAGGAGCTCAATGACTCAAAAAGGGCCAGGGCGTCTGCTGCAGCTGTTCCAGTTAGCTGCTTTTTCTGGGCTGGGGGATGAGAGCTATAGTTTGATTCTCCAAATCAGGGAAGCGGTGAGTTTCTTTGAGACTTTTTGAGCAGCTGTGCCAAACCGAAACACCCTCACTGCTCTAAGTAAGGCACGCAAGCTGCACACAAAAGTGTGCTGTAAAATTAGAATTTTCCCTTGAATATGTGCTTTTACAAGGTCTGCTGCATTCTGCAGTATGATTTTATTATGTCTTAGGGCCAAAAATTCTCCCTAGAAACACATTTCCAAGTTTATAATGAAAATTAATATGGAAGAGTAAAACTTGGAAATATGCTTTATAGGCAATTTTTTTTTTTCACAAATACTTCTACTCTTTTAAGTGAATGGACTGTGACCGGGAGAATATCCAAATCTACTCATGTAATATAGCACCTCGCTTAACTGGAAGCCAGCCTTCTGGGGCCTCTGTCACAGTCACAAACTCAGAAGTGACAAATGCCTCCCAGCAGCAGCTTCTTGTGACGAGACCTACACACCTCACTCTATTCTGTAGGAAAGATCACTCCTGCATTCTCACTCAGACTATGTATATAAAATGCTACAAGTAGAATAGGGCAGGAAATGAATTGTTTTCCCAGGCACATGGGCAATCACATGAGGGGACAGCTCACATTCAGGGGACAGTTTCAGAACTACAAAGCACATGGGACCATTTAGTGAGGGCAAGTAAGCACCCTTAGACCCTGAGGGCATCACTATGTAATGAAATACAGTCATCACAGATCTAAATGTGGGGGTTCCCTCAGAAAGCAGCTAGTCCGATGCCTGTGGCTTTAAAATGAGAAATAGTGTTTCTTCCCTTGCCACCACTCTCCAGGGGACAGAGTACGGGGACTTATCAAGGCTCAGAGAGAGAAACCAACTTGTAAAGCCAAAGCTACAATTCAGGCCCCCTAACTCCAAGTCCAGAATTTGAATCATTAATAAAAGGCTAAATTATATTCTATAAATGTTCAATAAGATTGTATGCTATTTAAAAAGGTTTCTATTTATTTTTTAAGTATCTCTACTTCTCTTTTTATATTGTAGCCTTAAAAGGAAAAGCTTTGCTTACTTGAAATATAATTTATGAGGAGTACCTCACTCCCGGGACTGGACGAGTGAGGTGCTCCTCTAAGCATGGGCCTCATTAAATCACATGTCCTAAAGCTTGAGAGCCAGTGTGGCCAGTAGCAGCAAGTCCGACTCTAGGATTTTGCACAGAAGCCTTCCCAAGGAGCACATGCAGGAGAAGGAAAATCAGCTAATCATTTCTTTACCACTGACCTTAAAAGCCACTCAGGTCACAGGAATTTAGCACCCTTGGCTGTTTCATCTCTTAAAAAGAAATAAAAAATCTTGGGATTAAATTCTTTGTTAGAATGCAGAAGAAAGTCTCCCTACTCATTCCCTTATAAGATTCAATAAATGACTGTCGTAAAGTCCTGGTTATTTTTTCCCCACGACGTGGGCGTGAGTGCACACGTGCAAATCCACAC
>NW_006285779.1:3406325-3426913 GCF_000327345.1 Myotis davidii
TTGTCTTCTTTGTTCCTGAACTCAAGGACAGCTCCTGCGGCAAAGGAAGACTGTTTCCACCTGCTGTCACTCTGATTTGATTATATGTTAAACCCAAACTGGTGTGTGCAAGGCGGCTCCTGGGGACGCTGTCAGATCTTCCCGGCTGAGCCAGGGCCGGTCCTTGGAAAGGAGACTGTCATTGACCCTGTAAAGGGGCTGATGGGGAATCTATGAAGGAAGCAGCGCCTGGGGCTTCTCCTGTCGGCAGGAAGCAGGCTGATGCCCCCGGCTGCTGGCTGAGAGGAGGCCCCATCTTCCAGGTGGGCTGGAAAGTGGAGGTCCTGAAGGCCTCTTTCCCCAGAGCTCCGAGCCTGGCCCGTTTCCAATGTGGGTAATTACATTCTCCCTTCCAAATACTCCCCGCAGCTTACACTGGATGCAGGATTCTTCTTTTCTGCCCTAAAACACTGCAGCGTTGCTGTGTGGCTATTAAACAGCTGCCACGTCCCATCCCCGAGGAGGCTGAAGGGAATCGAGTGGGTCATTTATAAAGCTGGTGAAGTGCTTGGGAATGAAAGTGCTCAATATCCTCCAACCGCAGCCTGGGGTGGTTAGGCTGGTGGTCAAATACCAAAGCAGATTAGGCCGGTAATCCGAATGTAATCGTTGGGAGACGGCCTGCCCTTCAGCCTCTGCCCCCCTGGACGTGCTGTGTTCTTCTGGGGCTGGTTTGATGTTCCGATCATTGTTAGGGGGCCCTTCAGTTTTTCCCTCTATGAATACATACAGCATTCATTGTGGGGTAGGAATGAATAACAGTGACAGGGTAGAAAAAATATGACACTACTATGCTTATTAACACCAACTGGAAGAACTCTGTCCTAGGCGGATGCACCATTGGCAAGTCTTCCTCTGTAAATTACTTTCTGGGTTTTTCTAACAGAAAACCACTTTGGCCAATTATCAAATATATATGATTAGCTTGAAAAATGGAAACTATTCCCATTTACGGCCACAAAAACCCTGTCCATATTCTACTTCATAGAATGCACAAGTAAAAGTCAGCTCAGGCCCTGGGAGTATTTATATTTAAAAGTAAATAATGAGCCCCCTGGTCTGGCTCAGTGGGTAGAGCATTGGCCTGCAGACTGAAGGGTCCCAGGTTTGATTCTGGTCAAGGGCACATGCCCGGTTGCAGGCTCAATCCCCAGTAGGGGGCGTGCAGGAGGCAGCCAATCAATGATTCTCATCATTGATATTTCTATCTCTTTCTCTCCCTCTCCCTTCCTCTCTGAAATCAATAAAAAATATATATATTTTAAAGTTAATAATGAACAGTATTTTGCAAGGGTAGCTGGTGAGGGTGAGGGTGGGGTGGGGGTAGTTAGAGACGGGTAAGAAAAGGATCAACTGCTCATAGGGCCCGGTGGTTCTCTCTGCCCATCTCTGTCCTGTTCCCACCAGCCCCTCCTCAGGTTATTCTGAGGAGAGCAAAATTTAGTAAGAAGAAAACAAAACAGGATTAAATATTCTCACTCCCAACAGGATGTTGTTGAGAACTAAAGCACTGGCTCTTAATCAGGCAGACCTGGTTTAAATCCTAGCTCAGAAGCTAACCAGCTACGTGATTTTCAACAAGGTGCTTAACCTCTTGCAACTCCCCCACCCCCTTTTTAACTGTATAATGAGGACAACAGTACCTACCTCACTGGGCTGTAATGGGGATGATTACACGAGATACTTCACACGAGGCACTTAGCGTAGCACCCAATAGAAGTTATGGTATTACTGTCATTATTAGGTAAACTTTAGCCAAACAATGTTCTCTGAGGAACCTCCATTTCTGCTTTTAAGAAAAAGGAATTTGGAGGCCACTGTCTATCCTCTACTTTCCAAGAGAAGTGGCAGGTTAATATAGGATGCTACCAAAGAAAAAAACCTGCACTTTTTTTTTTCCCATTTTAATGTCATGTGCAAGCACAACTAAAAGGCCTGGGTTTTATTTGTTTGTTTTTACATCCACAGCAGCTATAGCTGTTTGATTTGCTCTGTATGGAGAAGAGAGGTGACGCTGGGGGCTGGGGGAGAGGAGCTGCAACTAGTCTCTGGCCTGGTGATGGTGGTGGTTAGCCCACGTGACCTCTGCTTTCATAAGCTCGCCCCGTTAGGCATTCCAAGGCTGTCACCCCCTGGGAGTGCTATAAATTACAATGCATTGTGAGGATATTACTACTGTATTGGTTTCCACCAAATCAGTGTCATATGCTAAACACATCAAGATTTTTAATAGCACCAGACTAAACCAATTGGGACTAGAGCCCAAGCAGCTCATAATAAGGAGAGATCAACACTTCACTCTGTGACTGAACATGCGCAGGACACACATTTTAAGACTGGAGACTAAGAGAATGCAAACCAGTGTAATCCGTATTGTCGGTTCTGGACATTTATGAGCTGTCAGAAAAAGGGAAAAAGAAATTCCCTCACCAATACTACCTGTCGATCAGTCCCAGGAAGAAATTAAAGTCAAGAATAATGACAAGAAAATAACCCAGTCCATGATTCCATCATTGGTCTTAGCAGTTCAGGTAGAACTTAATAAAGAGACTAACTCCCATTGCTGACAGCCTCAGGCCCTGGGTCAAAGAACCAGCCACCTAGCTCTGGGAAGTGAGTTAATGCTGATGTACAGATCTGGGAACAGTGAATGGACAAATCAAATAATTCCCAGAAATTCAAGCTGGAGCCT
Source organism: Myotis davidii (assembly GCF_000327345.1). Classification (NCBI taxonomy): domain Eukaryota; kingdom Metazoa; phylum Chordata; class Mammalia; order Chiroptera; family Vespertilionidae; genus Myotis; species Myotis davidii. Next base: position 3,409,057 of record NW_006285779.1, read on the forward strand.
CTATTCATGAGCCTCTTCTTAAAGGAAAAGAGCTGCAGAAACACAAGGTACAATGCTACAAATTACCATTTCTACCCCCTATACCTTATTCATTCTCCAAGATAACTGTCATATTTAATAGTGCTAACTCTGAGGCAAAGTCAGAAGCTGCTGCCTCTGATACTTGCTTGTTTCTAGTGTGGCTTCAAAAAAAAACAAGCAAAAAACAAACAAACAAAAACCCCCACAAAAAAACTGTAGTGAAAACGTGCCCTTACCACTATTCAGCCTACAAGGTTCACTTCCAGTTGCACCTTCTCTGAAGTCTTTTCCCAACAGATTCCCCACATCCCCATTCCCACCTTGGAAAACGACTCACTCTCTAATTTGTTTTGGGTTGAATGGTCAAACGAACTCCCACTCCACCTCTGGTGTCCAGCCCTGACCTCAGATTCTTCTCGGGGACAATCTTGCTTCAAAGGCCTCAGTCTCCCCGGGCTCCACATTTGGTGCAGGGCTCCTCCCTCAAGCCTCAGGCGAGGTGTGTGCTTAGGTCAGCCCAAGTGTCCCGAGGGGCCTGCTGGGAGACCCTGTCACTTACCAAGCAGTTCACTTGTCTTCTCATCATATTCTTCGGCCATTTCCTTCCCGTCTGGGAACAAATAGTGCACCTTCCTTCTCCCTAAGCACAAAGCAGAGGGCGCTTTACTCCCACGCCTCCCCTTGCCTTGTCCCTTACAGATCAGGGGGCTACCTGGGAGACACCGCAGCCTCGGGCTTATTGAGAAGCCCTCCCAGGGCCTCCCACTCGTTGCCAAACATCGCCCATCATTACTTTAAGATATGTCCCAGGACTCTCTTCCTTTCTGAAGATTTCTCTCGATAGATCTTTGCTCTCCTGTTCCTCTACCAGCAATAGCTCCCTACGTCTCTCCATCTGTTAAGCTTCTCCTTGCTCTTCAAAACCCAGCTCAAATATCACTTCCACTGGGAAGTCTTCCTAAACTATCACCCCGGCCACCTTGGCAAAATTTGCTTCCCTGTTCGTGCCTTTCTAATGCTTTATTTATATCCATAGTGGAGAATTTACCATATGGTATGATACGTTTAAAAGCCTCTATCTCCCCAGGAATGATATCATGTTTATCTTTCTCTCCCCAGTTTCTAAAACCAAGCTTATATTCTCGGGATAATAAAGTGGGCTTCCCAACTAAGTACTCCTCCTAACCATGCCATCGTGTTGCCTTGTGCACACCTCTAGGCCATTCCAATCACACAGACACACAATGTTAGTGCCCATGTGTTTCCTTTTTTAAAAAAAAATACTTTTTTTATTGATTTCAGAGAGGAAAGGAGAGGGAGAGAAAGAAACATCAATGATGAGAATCATTGATCGGCTGCCTCCTGCACATCCCCTACTGAAGATCGAGCCTGCAACCCAGGCATGTGCCCTTGATTGGAATCAAACCAGGGACCCTTCAGTCTGCAGGCCGATGCTCTATCCACTGAGCCAAACCAGGTAGGGCCCCATGTGTTTTCTTCATAGCATTTACCTTGGTTATGATTTTACATCTGTGTGAATTACTACTGCCTGTGTCTTCTACTAGATAAGATGGGTTTATCCCCCCTGCCTATGGCTCCCCTAGTACCAAGCACAGTACCTGGCAGATAGAAGGAGCTCAACTCAATATTGATCGAAAGAATGGGTGAACAGTGATTCATCTTTCACTGAAAGAATGAAAGAACCCAAGGGAGTATGCCAGCCTGTCTCTTCCATCGATGCGGTGTCATCATAGCATTTTTGTAAAGGTGGCTCTGCCTTTTCCCCTATATTTACAGACTGGTAAGTGGATATGGTAGGCTCCTCAGTGAGACTAATAACAGAGGACGAATGCCCAATGGGCAGGTCCAACATACATTTGATGAATAAGAGCCCCGAGGCCCTTAACCAAAGTATTAGCCAAAACTTGCAATTGTATCCTATCTACCAAGCCTTTTTTCCTGTTCAATTCACTCCTCTGGGACATTGTTCTTTACAGTTGTTCCTAATATAATATATTCTGGGGAAACTCACCCCCCAAATTTGCATGTCTTTCAGCAGGCCCCTAGGTCACACCTTCCCTCATCATTTAGATGGCTCAAAGAGCTGGAAGGAGTTTTTCTGATAGGAGTGATACAAGGTGTTGCCTGTGAGTAGCTGAGGGTGTCTGGCCTGGAGTCCAATCTTCAGTCCAGGCAGGATGCAGTACTTACTACTGGCTAGCTACTTCATTTTTTTGTTTGCATTTAATTATCATTTAATAATCCTATGGGCTCCCATTACCTGTATTTCACAAATGAGAAAAATTGAGGCTTAAAGGTCATACAACTTGTCCAAGGTTATAAAGCTAGGACATGATGGGTCCAGGCTTAAACACATTTGAAGCCTAAGTCCATGCTCTAATAACCATCCTAGGATAATTTGTATGGCTTTAGACATTTTTAAGGTTGACACCATTCCATGGGTTTGCTGGTCATTTTCTTGTGAATTACCTGTTTAGGCCTTAGCCTATTTTACTTAGGTACTCAACTTTTCCTTACTAATCTAATTGAGCTTTGTATATATATTAACCATGTGCCATATATATTAGCCACATGTCATACAGGCTGCAAATATTGTTTCAATTGCCTTTTAACTTTGTTTAAAGTGAATTTCCCCAAATAAATGGAAGCATGAGTGTGTGTGTGTGGGGGGGAGGTAGGGGGTTAATGGGGGGGGCGGTGGGTGAGGAAAAAAAATGTATCCTAAGGGTAAGAAGCCTATGTACACAAAGACTTACCAAAGAGAATGCTCACTACAGATTCGTTTGTAAGAGCGAATTGGAAATAGCCCAAACATTTAACAACAGGGAATTAGCGAAATATATTAGCCCTACCATGAAATATCATTTGGGTATTAAACATGATTTTGACAATTGGTATTTCTTATACAGAAACATGTTTATGAATTTTTTATATTCTTTTTACACTGGTCTGTATTTTCTAAATACCATACAATAAGCATAAACTTAAAAGTTAAGTTTATTTTAAAAAAAGTGCTTAATTTTTATACAGTCAACTATTTTTCCTTTGGGGTTACTACCCATAAGTTGTACTTAGAATATCCTTCTTTACCCAAAGATTTTTAAAATATTTATTTATACTTCATTCTAACACAGAATGAAATTACTGTATATAGGTATGTATATATATATGTTGATAAAAAATTTTTAAGTATACTGGTATGATATTTTATTAAAAACTATCCGTGAGGGGTGTGGCAAGAGATCACTGGTTCGATTCCTGGTCAGGGCACATGCCCGGGTGGCGGGCTCGATGTTGTCTTTTTCTATCTGCTCCCAGGACACACCTTGGCACACAGTAAAGCCACCCTAAATGCCGTGTTTATAACAAGCAAATGAGCAGCTGATTTTAATTTCCATGCTTCCCTGATTGGCCTCTGCCTGTGGCTGTGAGTCCCCAGTTGGTAGCCTACAAGCTACAGGAATTTAGACCTAATTCATTCTGGCTACCAAGTGGGTCCAGGAAGGGACCTTGAAGTTCAAGGAGGGCCTGCACTGGCCAATCCTAGAGTGGAAGTCAGGATCCCGTACACCTGTGCCCATCTCTTCCTGGAACAGCCCCCGGCCCTTGCTGTCTCCCCTAAAGACTAAGGAGCATTTAGAGGTTCACTTACAAACGACTTTACAACTGGAAAGCACCTCAGAGATGAGAGGGAGCCCATCCAGCTCATGTTACCGATGAGGAAATTGGGGTCCAGACAAATACAGAGAACAACTAGCCAGGGGATTTAACGGCAGAATCGTAGCTAGAACCCCGGTCTCCCGCCCTTCCCAGGCACCAGGCTGCCTTCAGCAACAGAACCCCAAGCCTGAGCTTCATGGGATCCCGGGTCAGTTGTACCGTCTGGTTGGGGACCTGGGACTAGTCTAAAACCTTCTTGGGTCGTTTCCTCTTCTGTAAAATGGGGTGAAAAATTAACAGCCTTTGGGACAGCGGTGGGGAGCAAATGCCACCCTGAATGTGAAAGGAATTATGTGTTATTAGTAACACCACTCCGAGCGGAGCGAGGTGGGATACAGGCCACCAGGGGGTGTCCAGAGATGCGTGTTCCAGTTACGTCACCTCTCTGGGCCTCAGTTTCCCCATCTGCAAATGCAGGACCTGGCTTGGGTGGCGGCCACGACGCTTGCGGCTCTGCGCCCCGGGCGCTGAGGCCCTTCCTGAGGCGCGAGCGCGGAGGGCCGGACCCGGGGGGAGGGACGAGGGACCTCGCGGGGCGCCTCGAATTACCGTCCTGCAGCAGCGCAGTCTTCTCGGCCGCCCGCAGGCTCTCCAGCCAGCCTGTCACCGCCATCTTCCCGCCGCCGAGCCGTGCGTCCCACCGCTACCATGACGACCGGCCCGCCCAGGTCACTTCCGGATGACCCGGAAATTGTTCTGGTCATTTTCTTTCCCCCTCCCCCACCCTCCCTCCGTCCGCTCTCATTGGCTGCCCTGCTAAGTAAGTAGAAGTTTACTCTTGCTCGACCCCTGGGTGGCTTGCCGGGCCTGAGGCCGACCCTGCCCCGGACCGAATCCAGGGCGTGGGGCGGGGGCCCTCCGGGCAGGGTCCGGACAAGTCTCCCCTCCTGTGGCCTCCAGCTGGGATAGTCGCGAGCACGCTCCAGCTGCGACCGCGGCGGAGGCCCCGCACCTGCCGGCGTCTGCACCCCCAGCTGTGAGGCTGAGACGCCCCAGTCCCGGAAGGCGCTGCACACCTGCTGTTGCTGTGCCTGGTCTCCCGCACCTGCGGGGCTGAGCACCGCCACGCCGAGAGGCCTGCGGCCCGGGCAGGTGCAGGGCGTTCCCCTGCCGTCCTCACTTCCCGCCCTCACACTCGCACCCCCAGGTTTTCCTCTGCGGGTCAGGGATGGGGGTAGAGCAAGACGATGTGGCGTTTGTGCGGAGTCCCACTCAGTCCCCACTCCTCGTGGGAGCCCAAGGCCTTCCTAAAGGCATCGCTCCATTTCCTAACTCGGCATCCCCTTTCGGGAGACCCCTTTGGGGTGCAGCAGGGCAGACACTAAGCTGAACCTTTAGAGCAATCTCTCTGAGGAATGATACCGTTTAGTGCCCCCACCCCCAAGTTCCCCCAGTAGTTTCATTCTTCCCCCCATTTCCTCCAAGACTCTGACTTTGAAAGGCTGGTGAGTGTATAGCTAGGCTAAGAAACTGAAGTACATATGGGGTTGGGGAGACCCTGGGGAACTGGGCTACTGCCCCAAGGCCTGGTCAGTAGAGATCCCACCTCCATAGTCAAAGGACTTGGGGAACCCCAGTTCTAGGTTTCTACATGACAGCTGCCCCGATCAACCCTCAAACAGAAAGGCCAGGATCCAGCCATACCTCAATGGACCCCAGGGGCATCTTGAAGGCATTTCCCAAGCGGAAGAAAATCCTTGCCAATCCATCATCAAAAGCACTGGCAAAGATTCCCAAGAGGGAAGACGAAGAAGAAGCAAGAGGTGAGCGAACCCAATCTCAGAACCCACTTTGTTCATGGCCAGAAGCAGATAGAGCCGACTCTGCCTGCCCAGGGCCTGCAGGTTGGTTTATACCTGCCTTGCAGTAGGCTTGGTCCCAGGTCTTTGTTATCTTCTACTTCACCCTGAGACCTCCATTCATCAGAAAATACTCCTAGTCCCTAAGGAAATGACCAGCAGAATCCTTTGCTCTCCAGGAGGTTCCATGCAGTGTGTATGTGTGTTTGAGGGGGAAGGGGGAGAGAGGGAGCAGAAATCCATCTCAGGCCCCTAGAGTTAAAAGATATTTTGTAGCCAAATTGACAAATAGATGGCAAAAACTTACATTGGGTGGGGAGGAAAGATCTATTAGACTGTGAGGCCTATAAGATATATATGTCTTGTGCCTGGTATCCAGTAGGTATCTATTAATACTTGTTGAAAGAATAAATGAACAAAGTGATTTATAGGATGCCTACAATGTGCCAGACACTGTTCTAGTTTCCCTCTTACATCAAGTGATGACACATAAGGAAGTTAATTGTGTGCTTGTGGTGGGACCCTCAGAAGGCAGGTTGCCTGAATGGAAGAAAAATGATTGGGGGTAGGAGACTCTAATGGGATCATTCAGAACAGGTCTGAAAGTTATGACAATAGGCATATGGATATCTCCTCCACAGAGTGCCTGAGTTCCCTGCGGGCCCATGTTGTGCCCGCTGGCATTGGGCGAGCCCGGGCAGAACTCTTTGAGAAGCAGATTGTCCAACATGGTGGCCAGATATACTCTGCCCAGGCCCCAGGGGTCACTCACATTGTGGTGGATGATGGCATGGACTGTGAGCGAGCCCTTCGCCTCCTTAGACTGCCCCGGCTGCCCCCAGGTGCTCAGCTGGTAAAGTCAGCCTGGCTGAGCTTGTGCCTGCAGGAGAGAAGGCTGGTGGACACGGCAGGATTCAGCATCTTCATCCCCAACAGGTGGGCTGATCCCAGTCTTTCCTCAAATGTTTTCTGGCAGCATCTTGAGCTCTTTCTTTGGGTTATTAAAAATAACTCTTATTGTCTTAATGGAATGCATTAGAAAACCAACGTTTCTGAGTAGAGAAGGATTGAGAGCAGAGTTAGGGTGAGACCTTTGGTGTCTTAACATCGCATCACCATCCCTGCAGGTTCCTGGACCAACCACAGCTCAGTAAGGCCGACCAAGACTCTCCTCCCGGAGCTTGTGAGGCTCTGCTCAGGACAACCCCCTCTCCTCCCCCTACTCCCCCTAGACCTGTATCTCCTCCCCAGAGGATAGAAGAAGCTCCAAACACCCAAGCCCAGGTAAGGAGCCCTTCAGCACTAACAGCTCACTTTCTCTGGAAATTGGATCATAGAAACAGGGAGAGCCTCAGAAAGGCGGGGGCCCTGAGAGACGAGGGCTCTCTTATTGTGAAGCCAGTTAGCTCTTCCCAACACTCATCACTACTATATTTGCCCAGATCATATCTACTACATGCCACCGGGCACCCTAGGCTGGACCAAGAAGTCAAGTGGAACACATCCCCACACTTAAGGAAACCCAAGTAGATGCAGAAGACCCAGCCTAATTCCTGGGTCTAACTGGGAGACTCAACCACCCACTCCGAGGAGCATTCAGGGGGCAGGAATTTATTGTCTCTTCTTCCTTCCCTCCAGCCTGGCTCGGATGATGATACCAGTGATGGGGAAGAGACCCCAGTTAGCACAGCTGATTTGGAAGCCCTGATCAGTGGCCGCTACCCCATCCCCCCTGAGGGAGATGGTGACCCCAGCCCTGCCCCTGAGGGTCTGAAAAAGTGGGTCTGTGCACAGCCTTCGAGTCAAAAGGCGACCAACCACAACACCCACATCACAGAAAAGCTGGAAGTGCTGGCCAAAGCCTACAGTGTTCAGGGAGACAAGTGGAGGGCCCTTGGCTATGACAAGGCCATCAATGCCCTCAAGAGCTTCCACAAGCCTGTCACCTCCTACCAGGTACTTGGGGGCTAGGGCAGGGGATGCAGACGGGTGGGATGCGGTCTTTTCTTTACTGGTTAGAGGTTGGTGGAGACACCAGTCACAAGTGGGGATCAGGTGGAGTGGTTGAGATTTTATGATGTCTGGCACTTGCACAAAAGAGACTGATGAAGGCAGTTTGGCAAAATCTTGATAATTATAGAAGCTGGGTATTGGCTACTTGGGGGTTTGTTACACCGTTCTCTCTACTTTGGAATTTTTTCCATAATAAAGTTTTTAAACTTTTAGAATCTGGAGGCCAAGAGAGCAAGGTTTGAATTCTGTTTTCCATCACTCACTGTGTGACTTCAGGCAAGTTACTTAAACCCATTGAGTGTCAGTTTCTTCACTAGTAAAAAGAGACTAAGAATAGCAACAAATTCAGTGTTCTGTGAGGACCAAAGGAGATGATCTCTGTGGTGCACAACCGGCTACACAGTTAGGTCTCAGTAAATGTTGGCTCTCACTATTGTGGTGATGATGATGATGATGATGATGATGATGACGATGACTAGTGTCACCATTATTGCCTTTTTTCTACTTCCTGTGCTGATCTCCATCCCTCTGGGAAGCAAAAGACAACTTAACCATCCCATTCCATCCAAACGTCTCATCTTCAGTTGTGCCCAAGCTTTACAGAGCCATTAATTGCCAACTGGCTTTTACTGGACATCTGCTAAAGGAGTCAGCTTCCCCACCCTCTGGCCCTACCCATCCCATCTTCTCACTCTTCTTTCCTGCCTCTGCCAACCCCTTCCTCTAGGAAGCCTGCAGTATCCCTGGGATTGGGAAACGGATGGCCGAGAAGATCGTAGAGATCCTAGAAAGTGGACATCTGCGGAAGCTGGACCACATCAGCCACAGCGTGCCTGTCTTGGAACTCTTCTCTAATATTTGGGGAGCTGGAACCAAGACTGCCCAGATGTGGTACCAACAGGTCATACCTTGCCCCCGCCCCCTCTCAGTTTCGCTGGATCTCAGAGCTCCTGACCTACAGTTGTCTTACCCTGTGCTCTGATGGGAATGAACCCAGGCTATAGGGAAACCATTTTTCACAGGGACCAGGGCTTATGTAGTCCCCTCTCCTAGCTCTCAGGACCGGCCTGTGGCTTGGTATACTTGAGGCATTGATCTGTGGCAGAGACAAGAAGTATGTTTCTCTGTCTCAGACCAGCAAGGGCCTTTCTGAAGAGACCAGGCTCAGGGCTGAGTATCTAGAGCAGTAGTTCCCGAATCTGGCCTGTCCAGATTCACCACCAGACCAACAGAATCATATGTTAGGCTTGTGGCAGGGCTCGGTTGGGGCTTGTCTTCCATGCCTCCTGCCTTTCCCAAGTTCCACCGATTACAGACCCAACTGCTCCTGGGGGAGGTCCTGCCTCAGGTCTTCCTTGGAGGCGGGGGTGATGGAAGCCGTGTGTGTCTGCTCATTCACTGCCTCTTCATTGGTCCTGGATCCTCAGTGCCCCAACTGGCTTCTTTTCTCCAGGGTTTCCGGAGCTTAGAAGACATCCGCAACCAGGCCTCCCTGACTACCCAGCAGGCCATTGGCCTGAAGCATTACGATGACTTTCTGGAACGCATGCCCAGGGAGGAGGCTGCCGAGATCGAGCAGACGGTAAGCAAGTGTCTCAGAACAGTGAGGAGAGCCAGGCCCTATCGTAAGGTCAGGGCCTGGCTCAAAGTCAAGAACTCCTGTTCCCTCAGCTGGGGAGCCTAACAGGCAGAGGGAGCTGTGGGCCACCAGAGGTCAGGATCAGGGAGGAAAGAGCGAGTCAAGACTAAAGCTCTGGTAGGAACGACATAAGGATATCGAGATTTGAACTGTACTAGGTTAGGCTGGATCAGGGCAGAGGCTCTTAACATTTGTGATTCACAAACTTCTTTGAGAACCTGCTGAAAACTTTCTCTCGAGAAGTTGTACACATGTACAGAGTTTTATGTCTCTTTCCAGACGTACGGACTTTCTGAAGCCCACCTGTTTGGGGTAGAGTTGGTGAAGAAGCCCAGTGCAAGCAGGGTTAAGTTTGGGGTTAGAAGAAAGCTAGGTCAGGCAGTGAGTTACGGTTAGGCCTGGGTTAGGAGTAAGTTTTTAGTATTGGATGCTTGTAGTTAAGATTCATGGTTGCCCTAGAAATAAGGCTTGGCCAAGATTAGCATTTGGTTTAGAGGTGGATTATGGGTCAAGTTCCTATAACTGGCGTTGGGATCAGGAGCTGGTTGCTCTGGACAAGGTTTGCTTGCTTTGGTCTAGGACGCTGATAGCGTAGAGCTCCACGGAAACTCTATGGACAGCTGAGTTGAGATTAACTGCCAGCTCCTCTCCCGGCCACAGGAATCTGAGGCTGGAGCAGGGTGGATGAACAGGCCCCTTTGTTCACCCGTCACCAGGCGCGGTGTCAGTGATGACACCGTCACTCAGCCACGGTGTGCAGGCAAGGAGAATGCCCCAGTGAGCCTCCGGGCCCTCCTGCCCACCTGGCACGCTCCCCCCATTGAAGGGCTCTGGCCTGAGGAGTTTTTGATGGGATTACTCGCCCTAGGCCTCCTCCCATCCTCTAGGGAGGCTCAAGAAGGGAGTGAGGGGATTAGCAGAGCCGCTTGTCAGGAGAATTGAGGTGTCATGGTTGAGGGTATCCAGGGCCCCAGAAATCTCAGCGTCCTGGGGTGGAGGCGGGAGGCTATCTGCACATGAAAGGCCTCGTGTCTCTGGGGAGGGCTGATGGGCTTATCCCTCTCAGTGAGGGATGACCCTTCAGCTGACAGTCTCCTCTGTCACACTCACTCCTCACCGTCCCATTCCTCCATGGAAGGATGTGAACACTGGCTCAGAGGTGCCTTCCTCTCTGCCCTGCCTCCCTCTTCTTCCCTGTCCTCCCCTCCCCGCCATCACAGGTGTAGTTCTATTTCCAGGCTCCTCTCCTCTCCTCCTCTCATCACAGATGTAGTTCTATTTCTGGGTTCCATTTTCCCAGTCTTGGGTCCAGGCCACCCTACCAGCCACCTGTTCAGGCCTCAAGCCCCAACTCACACACTCTGCCTGTCATACTAAGAACATAGATACCCCGGGCCGCTGAGACCTGGCTGAGGGCCCTTTATCGTAAGTGGCGTTTCACAGACCGGGCACCTGGTTGGGGAGGGGCCACCAGAAGGCGTGTCTCTGCTCTGAGAGAGCCCTAGAGGGAAGGTCGGGACTTTCCCTCAGAAACTGCATAGGCATCTTCTACGGCTTTCCCAGGCTGCCTCCCGGGTGGGAGCACGTGCTAGCGAAGCTTGAGAACTGCTGCTTCCCAGGGTAGACCTCTGGCCTCTGTTCCCTGGGGCCCATCCCTAGGGCCTTGTTCACGTACCCGGGATCGGCTTGGGGCATAAGCTGGGAGCTGGGTCCCTGGTTCAGGGAAGGCCCTTGTGCTGACACAGGAGAGGAACTCCTTGAAGAGCGTAAGGCCCACAGCCCTCAGCCCTCACTGCCCTTTCCCAGGTCCGCGAGTCAGCTCAGGCCTTCAGCCCTGGGCTGTTGTGCGTGGCATGCGGTTCCTACCGACGGGGGAAAGCAACCTGTGGTGATGTGGACGTGCTGCTCACTCACCCGGACGGCCGATCTCACCAGGGCATCTTCAGTCGCCTCCTTGACAGCCTTCGGCAGCGAGGTATAAGCTCCATCTCTGGGTGAGCAGGTTGGCAGGGGCCAGGGCAGGGCTAGGCGGCCCCCAGGAGGGAGAGCCTCATGTCACAATCTCTAGGCGGGAAACAGGGGAAGGTCGCTTCATGAGAATCCCACCTTGTGGCCAGAGCCATTTCAGGGAAGAGATGAAACGGCCCCACACCACACAGGTGCTCAGCACCACCTGCAGGTTGTGTCTCATCTGATCCTCCTGTGACACTAGGGGGCGGGAGGAATTTCTGTGCACATTTTACAGGCCAGGAGACAGGCCCAGAGAGGGTCAGGTCACCCAGCAAGTAAAGGTCACCTGGGACTAGAGGACCCAGGGTGATCCGGAGAGAGCTGGGAGGATGGGATGGCCCAGGCCTGGCTCCTAGCCCTCCCAGCAGCCCTCCTGTGTCGGGCCAGGGTTCCTGACTGATGACTTGGTGAGCCAGGAGGAGAATGGTCAGCAGCAGAAGTACCTGGGTGTGTGCCAGCTCCCAGGACCAGGGCGACGGCACCGACGACTGGACATCATCATTGTGCCCTACAGCGAGTTTGCGTGCGCCCTGCTCTACTTCACCGGCTCTGCCCACTTCAACCGCTCCATGCGGGCTCTGGCCAAGACCAAGGGCATGAGCCTGTCGGAGCACGCCCTCAGCGCAGCTGTGGTGCGGGACACCCGAGGCCTCAAGGTGGGGTCTGGCCGAGTGCTTCCCACCCCGACTGAGAAGGATGTCTTCAGGCTCCTAGGCCTGCCCTACCGAGAACCAGCTGAGCGGGACTGGTGACCACGGTTGAGGCGGAAGGAGCAGGGCCCAGCGGCCCCACCTGGCTCTCCAGGACTCCTCCCTAGCCTCAGCTGGCTGAACCTCACACTTCAGTCACCAGCTCCCTGGGCCCGAGGGAAAGGGCCAGCCTAGCTCCCAGGTCTGCCCTGTTCTCCCCAAGAGCAGGCTGCTCTCCCTTCTGCACAGCTGCCCTTGGGAGAAGCTTGCACGTGGCCCCACGTTAAGCAGGAGCCGGTGGCCCAGGCATCCCCTTCCTCTACCCTGAGGAGGGTCAGCTGCTGGGGGTGGGATGGGGCTGCAGCGGGGAGGCAAGCAGCTCTGGCCCAGCATCACCCAAGACCCTTTGGGGCAGGAGAATGAACCCCTTCGCATACTCCCTCTACCTACCCCACTTCCTGTGCAGCTGGAGGTGTTGGGAGAGGGTGCCTCAGGCTCCGTGAGGACAGCATTGGCAGGCCCAGGGGCCCAGTGAAGTGCATTTGACATGCAACCTGCCTGGTGTCTGAGCTGCTGCAGCCCCTGCCTGCCTTCTTCCACCCAGGGGGGCATGGGGAGGGGAGCTGAATGGGAGTCCAGAAATGCAAGTTAGCTGCTCTTCATATAGGCAGGCCTGAGTCAGCTCCTGAACTCAGAAGGACACTGGGGGGTGTGAAAAGGGAGTATTCATGGAGTCAGGCATTTAGGGGTGCGTGTCTACCCATCGGCATCTCCTGTGGGCCTCCCCTAGAACAGGCTATCAATGATTCTCATCATTGATGTTTCTGTCTCTCTCCCTCTCTCTTCCTCTCTAAAATCAATAAAAAAATATATATTTTTTTAAAAAGTGGCAAAGACTCATTAGGAACAACTAAATGGTGACCTGTGTGCCATTGACAGGGGTGAGGCAGTCAAGGAAGGCTGCCTGGAAGAGGGGCGGGGCAGGCTGGCAGGGAAATAGCCTATTTGAGAGGGCTAAGCAGGCTCTGGAAATAGCAGGAACCCGCTTTAGAGGGGCTGTGGTATGCTGGGAGTCGGGAGAAGGCTAGGCTGGTGGAGGACGGAAGGCCAAGCTGAGGGGCTGGTGCGATAGAGCAGATAGGAGCAAGTCCAGCTAGTGGCATCGAGGTCATTTTCAGAGGCTGGACCTTGCAGGGTGGAGAATTCGGTGGGGGGAGTGGAGGGATATGGAAGAATTTGGTGAGGGGAATGAAGGGATATGGGGGATTTTTAGAGCATAAGTGAGCTCTGGGTGCAGAGCTGGGCTCAGACCTGAGTGCACTGGCTGCGAGGCAGGGTGGGTCCATCTCTGTCGGTAATTTGTGGAGTCCCAGAGCTGGCCTTCATTGACCTGGCTTCAGTCAGGGGACCCCAGCAGCCTTAGCTCAGAACCCTGAAGTCCACCCATGGGCCTTGTCTGCATGGGTCACGCAGGGAAGGAACCGAAGGCCCTTGGAGTCTGAGGCCCCTGTCATAGCTCAGGACCAGCCAGAGACAGCTCCCTCAAAGGCCTGTCCTCCAGAGCCATCGGAGGGCGGTCTCCTCGCTGCACATGCGGACACAGGAGCCCAGGAAAAGAGCTGATGGGGAGATTTCTGTGTCGAGGTTACCCAGTTTGGGGGAGGGGTGGTTCTCTGAGTGCAAAGGGAGCAAAGAGTGGTCGAGGGATTCCCCAGCCACCTGAGAGCCTGCCCCTGGGTTCCAGCCCAGTGCGCCACCCTGTTGGAAAGGGAGACTGAGTTCACAGCGCGGGTGGGAACGGGCATTCTCTCCAGCAACTGAGGACCCCCAAGTCACCGCCCCGTCAGCACCTGGTCCTGAGAGGGGGGAGACGGCCCCACAAGCTCACCTCCTGCCCCCAGCCCAGCCATTGTCACTCTGTCCCTGGGCCAGAGTTGCCCCTGGTCAGACCACAGGTATGGTAGAATAATGGTTCCCCGAAGATGTCTACGTCCGAGTCCCTGATACCCGTGAGTGTGCTATCTTACCGGTGGCAGGGGCCTTGCACAGGCCCTTAGGCTTTATTTTGAGATGAGATTGTCCTGGATTATCCAGTGGGCCCAGTCTAATCATGAATCCTTCAAAGTGGAGAACATTTCCCGGCTACAGTCAGAGACATGATGAGGGAAGAAGGGTCAGAGAGATGCGATGTTTCTGGCTTTGATGATAAAGGAGCCACCAGCTAAGGAATGTGGGTGGTCTCTCGAAGCCGGAGGAGGCAAGGAAACATTGTACTCTAGAACCTTCCTAAGGACATGCAGCCCTGGAAAGCGAACACCTTTCCAGGCCTCCCGACCATCTCAGAGATCAACCTCACCAGATACTATTGCTGTCGGGGTACCTAATGCTACCCAGACTCTACAGACACCCAGGAGCTGCCCCAGGCCCAGGAGGGGCTCAGCCCCAAGATCTTTAGCCCTTTGTTCACCGTGCCCTTCAGTCAAGGCACCAGCCGGCTAGTTTTCCAGAACCCCTGAGCCACTCCAGTGGTTCTCAACCTTCTGGCCCTTTAATACAGTTCCTCATGTTGGGACCCCAACCATAAAATTATTTTCGTTGCTACTTCATAACTGTAATGTTGCTACTGTGATGAATCGTAATGTAAATATCTGATATGCAGGGTGGTCTTAGGCGACCCCTGTGAAAGGGTCGTTCAACCGCCAAGGGGGTCGTGACCCACAGATTGAGAACCGCTGCCCTAGGCAATCCTGTTTCTGAGCTCTGGGACAGGAGGGTCCCCAGCTGAAGTCCCAAAGCTGGCCCGAGACAGGCAAGGCCCCATCCTCATCACCTGCACTGGGGACTCTGCAGGCCTGGTCCGCCCCACCATGGAGGTCAGCGCAGGCCAGAAAAGACCTGGAGAGAACACTCCTGAAAAGGCCAGATGAGCAGGAGGAGCAGGGCAAGGGGCTGTGGAGAGGGCTCTGAGGATGCCACGGGGGACAGTCCAGTTGACCCTCCATATCTGCAGGTGCTGCATCGGCAGATTTAACCAACTGCAGGTGGAAAATATTTTTCTAAGTTACATTGTTGCCGACCTGCCTATGATGGTTGCATCTTACTGAACATGTAGACTTTTTTTTTCTTGTCATTATCCCCTAAACAATACAATATAACCACTATTCACAAAGCATTTCCTTGCATTAGGTATTATAAGTAACCTAGAGATGATTTAAAGTATACCAGATGCCTGGCCGGTATGGCTCAGTGGTTGAGCGTCGACCTATGAACCAGGAGATCATGGTTCAATTCAAAAAAGTACCAGTATACCAGAGGATGTGTGCAGGTTATATGCAAATACGACACCATTTTATAAGAGGCTTGAACACCCACAGGTTTTGGTATCCACGGGAGTCCTGGAACGCATCCCCCCGGAGACTGAGGGGCTACTGTGCAGGTACCAGGTGAGGGGTCGTCAGCTGCTTGAGCGGCAGTGAAACCACTGCCCAGCCCTTTGCCGCTCTGGACTCAGGCCTTGCCCTGACGTCCCTTTTACAGCGAGACCCCCTCGGCCTCACTGCCCTCACCCAGGCGGGCGGTTCCTCAGCTGCGCTCTCACTGCGCTTGAGTCTGTTCCCTGGCTTGTGTGCCTGAGGTGCATTTCCAGGCCTCGTGTGCACCGCATGTTCATGGTTTTGTGTCTGTGCACGCGTGTGGGTACCTGGCTGTATGTCGGTCTGTCTGTCTAGAGCGCTGTGTGCATGCCCCTGTGCGGTCAAGGTCTCAGGCAGGGCCTCGGGGCTGGAAGGCGGGTCCCCGGAGTCCGCTGTGGGGCCAGGCAGGGACTGCAGAGGGTGGTGGAGCCCCAGCCAGGCTCTGGGCCCTGGGTGCTGTGTCCGTGGAGGCGGCCCCAGGGCGGGCCGCCTGCGTCAGCCTTGAGCGGCCATCAATAGCGTGCGGTTAATTAATTTGATGGGAACAGCAGGGACCGCCGTTTGCATTTAGTGAAGTTCCAGGAACTTCCAACCTCATCTTCATAATTGGCCTCATAAATTGTAAGAAAGAGAGAGATCAGCAAAGCGGGAGGGAGGAGGGGCCGCCCGTCCGTCCTTATTTAATTTTATTGCTGAAATTCATCTTTTTAGCCTCCTCCGGAATCGGCTCTCCCTGCCGGATTTGCCTAATCATGATAAATTAATATTCATTTCCCCACCTCTTACCCAGCTCCCGCGCTCGGATGGCGTTGGGGAGGGTCTCTTCCAGTCCCTCCATCAGGCCTTGGTGGGAGCTTGTGGGGTGGGGACGGTGAAGGGGAGCTTGCAGGCAGAACAGAAAGCGGAGCCTGGGGAGGGCTGGGGGAGCCTGGGAGAAGGGGGGCTGTCACCCTAGGGGGTGGGGGTGATTGATTTGGGCTCCCTGATGGGAGGCTTCTGAGGCCCCTGTCTCTCCCTGGGCAGGGCCAGCCCAGAGGGCCCAGGGTGCTGGATCAACTACCCCTGCCCAGCTAGGGCTAGGGCTGGGGGAGGGCAGCAAGAGCCCTAGAAGGCTCTTTTGGAATTCGGAGGCTGAGACGAAAGGAGACAGGGCGGGTTGGGGGAGACAGGACGGGTTTGGGGGATGAATTTGGAAGGCCAGCTTGAGTTGAGAGGTTGGTTTCCCACCTGACCTGGTTTTTGCCCCTCGACCCCACCAACTAAGTGCAGGCCATCTTGCCTGCAGACCCCAGGGGGACCCTTCCTCATGTGTGGACCTCACAGGCACAGATGTTCTCTGACTAACAGAAGCGTCCTCTCTGCTTCCCTGCAGCGCAGCCGGCTGGGTGGCTGGGCCCCTTACACTGGGTGCCTTGGCTGTGCTGTGCGTCGGTGCTGCCTACTGCTCTTCCTAAAAAGGCCCCTTTGAAGGCCTGCGGGAGGGTGCTGCTGGGCGGATCATGCAGTCCTGCCCTTCTAGGGGCAGTGGGGTCCCAGAAGTCCAAAAGATCAAAATTCTCTGTCTTCTTCTGTCACAGTTAGTATGTGAGACCTGGGAGAATTTTAGATTTCATCCAGCCCCTTGCCCCATTCTACAGATGAGGAGACTGAGGACCAGAGAGGGGAGGTGACTGGCCCAAGGTCTCACAGGAGTCAGGGGGACTGAGACTAGGATTGAGGGATGCTCCCACCCCACCTTGGAGGCTGGGTGTGGTGGGAGGATTCTAAGAAAGACCCCCAGTGACCCTTGCTCTTGTAGGACCCCATTCCTTCTGAGTGCGAGAGGAACCTTTCAACTATGATGAGGCGTCACTCCTGTGGTTGTTACCTTATGGGGAAAGGGGATTATCCGGGCAGGCCTAGTCTAGTCACACCAGCCCTTTAAAAGCAGAGTTTGCTCCGGCCAGTGGCAGGAGGAGCAGTCAGGGAAATTCAAAGCATGAGGAGGGTTCGCCCTGCTTTTGCTGGCTTTGCAGATGGAGGAGGCCTTGTGCCAGAACCAGGGAGAGTCCTCAGGGAGCTGAGAGCAGCCCAGCTGACAGCCAGCAAGTCCTACAACCACGGTGAACTGTATCCTGCCACCAACAAGAATGAGCGTGGAAGCTGGTCCTCCCCAGAGCTTCCAGATGAGGGTCAGCTCAGCCAACACCTCGATTTCAGCCTTGCGAGAACTTCAGCAGTGAATTCAGCTGTGCCTGCTGGGACTTCTGGCTACAGAACTATCGATAATGATAAAAGGCTAATATGCAAATGAACCAAACAGTGGAACGACCGGTCGCTATGATGCTCACTGACCACCAGGGGCAGACGCTCAATGCAGGAGCTGCCCCCTGGTGGTCATTGCGCTCCCACAGGGGGAGGGCCACTCAGCCAGAAGCCAGGCTGAGCCTCCACCACATCGCTAAGAATGTCTGATTGTGGCTTAGGCCTGCTCCCTAAGCCGTCAGGTGGACATCCCCCGAGGGCTCTGGGACTGCTAAAGGGCGCAGGCTG
>NW_006285779.1:3426969-3431224 GCF_000327345.1 Myotis davidii
GTGCAGAATGGTGCACCGGACCTCTAGTGAGATAATAAATGGGTCTCGTTTTAAGGGGCACCTTCAGGGTCTGGCCCTTCCTCTCCCTGCCAGGAAACAGTCCTGGAGCTCTGGGCAGCCCCAGCTTCCCACTCGGGGGCCAAGGACTGCAGTCCCTGCGTCAGAGGTGAGAACCAATGTCCCCTGCCTTAAAGGCCTCCCGAGCCTCCCCCACCCAAATTCCCGTGGAAGCCACAGGCCCTAGTGATGGAGGAGGGCCCCAGGGAGACGGCAGATTCCCCTCCGGACCCTGGCTCCCCTGCCTTGGCTGGGTAGCTCAGCTGGTTAGAGCGCCAACCCAACACACCAAGGCTGTGTCCCCCATCAGGACACATACAAGCATCCACCAGAGCAAATCCATGTCTCCGAGTCTCTGTCTCTCCCCCTTCCCTCTAAAATCAACAAATAAAACAGTTTTAAAGAAAACGGCTCCCTCCACTCCACGCTTCAAGTTGTGTTTTTCTGGATCTCCCTCCTTCCCTGGGATCTGGAGTGGGGGTGGCTGCTCCGAAGCAGGGGGATGGTGGGGCAGGGGACTGCCCCAGGGGGTATCCTCAGGGGCAGGGGAGTCGCCGTAAACGGGTATTTGGGGGCGGCGGCAGCCTCCAGTCGCGTCGTGCTGGAGAGTGGGGCGGGTATTGAGGCCAATGAGCGCGTTTCCCGAAAGGCGCCAGCAGAGGGCGCGCGAGGACCGGGGAAGAGGCCCGGCGGCTGGCTGGGGCGGGGGTGCGGTGTAAGCCCGCTCCCCTTACCCAGGAGGGGAGCAGGGTCTGCCGATCCAGGACTGGAGATGTTGATGCTGAGTGGAGTGGGACCCCTTTCCCAGACTCGCCTTTGGTGTGTGCTTCAGTTTTTCCCTGGGTGAGTTCTGCTCTTGCTCCTGGAAGCTCTAAATTGAGACCAGGTGGGGTGAACCGGCCCAGCGAGAGAAAACCAGTCTTTCCCGTGTCCCTACTGCCTTCCCTCCTCAACCCTGTACACGGAGCTCGGGGAGGGGGTCGGAAAAGGGGAGAGGAGAAAAAAGTGAGTGATGGAGGGAGAGAAGCAAATGGAGGGGAGTGGGTGGGCAGGAGGAGGGGCCCAGCACCCTCGGGGGAGCTCTCCTGAGAATGGGGCCGGCACCTCCCACTGTATCCTTGCAACCATCACTCTGCCCAGAGCGCCCTCCAGCCGCCTTGATTTATGGCTGGGCCAGGCCCGGCGACCTTGGACGGATAACTAATGACGGGTCAATGCCGCTACAGAAAAAGTGAACTGACGAGGGAGGAGGGAGCGGCCTGTAGCTTCCCTTTCTCCCGGCATCTTCTCTCTAGCCGGCTGCCCCTCACTGCAGACCCCTTGCTGGCGGTTTCCCAGGGCTCTTAGGTCTGAGGCTATAGTTAACACAACTAAAATATTGGGGCGGGGGGCAGGGACCTGGACATACTGCAGAGACCCAAAGTGGATGACAGGCGGGTGAGGGAGACAGGTGGGGGTCCCGGGAATTCTCCCTCTCATTCTGTACCCAGGAACAGGAAACTTCACATGTTGGGAAGTCAAAGTTAGCAGTGGAGTCCCCTCAGGCGGGAATAGAAACAATGGTGTTCTCTCCCCTCTTTGCCCCTTCCATCAGGCTCCTCCCCAGTCTCCGTCTCTGGAGGTGTCCTCTGCCGACCTACCCCAAGCTACCTGCAGTCACAGTGTTTATTTTTGCCCTGTGTCCCTCCTGGCCGGGGCTTGTGGGAGGTTTGGGGCCTGAGTCCCAACCCCTAGGTCACCTGGCTCTATTGGGAGTGGACCAAAGCCTCCTCCTCCCAGGTGTGCCACGCCCCTTCTTCAGGTCCCCTGGGCAGCCCGTCCCCTCTGTTCTCAGCACCCCAGGGAACCCAGAGTTGAGGGAAGGGAGCAGCCCTTCTACTACCTGACTTGATGAACTATATCCCTAATAATCTCTCAGCGCCAAGGTGCCTGTGTAAATGGTCAATGTGTTTCCATCGCACAGTCCCATTTTGTGGATGCAGTTGAAGCGCAGAGAGGGACAGTCGCCGAGGGAGGAGCTGAGACTTGAGTCCAGATCCTCTTGTTCCAAATCAGAGCTTCTCCTGCCCCATCAACCCAGGCTCCTGGGCTCCTCCCTCTGCAGGCGCATCCTTAACTCATGCCCCGCTTGCTCTGCAAAGGAGATACCCAATGAGGGGGGCAGCTAAGGCAAGGGCATTCTTACCTCAAAGTGGACACTGGGTGACAGACCACCCTGGAGGCAGCATGGGTCAGTGGGGTGGGCTAGAGCAGCGATTTTCAGCCCTTTCCATCTCATGGCGCGCATAAACTAATTACTAAAACTCTGTGGCACACTAAAATATATATATATATTTTTGCCCATTTGACCAAAAAGGTATAATTTTGATTCATTCACACTGGTCATTTTTTAAATTTGACAATCTAAGCGAAAACAGGTCAGTGCCCCTGACTAAATAGTCAGTTATTGCATGTTTTAAACATTCTTTGGCACACAGGTTGAAAATTGTGGGCTAGAGGAACATATTCAGGCATGCCTGTACTCCTCCTGGTGGGCGACTGGATGCCCAGTGTGTACATGTGTGGACTTGTGTATGCTCATTCATTCATGTATCACTTATTCCTTCAACCAAGAGGTATTGAGTGGCAAGCATGTGCCATGCCCTGGGGATAAGTGGGCAGCACTGTGGCGCTTATGTTCTAGCAAGGGGAGTACACAGGATAGGTATGTTTTAGGAGCACTCTCGTGGTGGGTAGCCATGTGTAGACTCACTGCAGAGTAGAAACATGCATGGCAGACATATATGTGAGGCCCCAGCTCTCACTCTGGGGACGGAGACACTGAATCCTCACCCATCACCTTCACCCCTCACTCCACATCCAAACTCTCACACACCCCTGGCCCCAACCAAACTCACTATCTCCCTCTACCTGCTCCTTCTACCGTCTTAATCAATGGGGAAACCTGGCAGATCCCAGGCTCCAGGGCTGGCTACATAATTTCCAGGGCCCAGTGCCTAACGAAAATACAGGCTCCTTATTATAATATTGTAAAAAATTTTAAGGCAGCATTAAACCAGCATAAGGCCCTTCTAAATGCAGAGCCCCGCGGGACCCCACAGGTCACACAACTGTGAAGTTGGCCCTGCCTGGCACCTCCCACGGACTTGTTTTCACATTCATTGTCCTCATGGTCTTCTCCGTTGCTAAGTCCAGTGCTAGCTCCCACTGACTGCGTCTCTCATGTGGGCTTGCCTCCTTGCTGGCTCTGTAGTTTCCAGCCCCTTCCCTGGCCCCAACCTGTCTAGGACTCATTCCCATCCCATTCACCCAACGCCATTCTCTTGGACTCCTGGCTTCTCAGACTCGGCCCCAAACACTCCCTATACTTTCCCATTTTCATACCCCTCCCTCATAATTCAGTTCCTCTTGAAAATTTACTCTTCCTTTAGCCACCAATTTTTCTGATTTTTCCACTTGGAAATCTCACATCGCAAACTATGTACTTGGGTCAAAGCACAAATCATCGTCTGCCTTCACTCATAGCCATTTGTCTGGTCCCTCTGGTAGACTTAGAATTCTAGGCGACAGGGATGGTGTCATATTCATCATCGTAACTCCACAGCACCTAGCTGCCGCACATGTAGGGGCTCAGTTAATATTTGCTGATATGGCTGTTGGTATCTTTTGTGTGTGGAGCCCCTGAATTGTGTGCACAGAGCTGTGTGTAAGGGCTTGTGTCCACACACAAGCATTTCTGCTTATGTGTATACATATTATCCAGGCATGTGCAGGCGTGTTGGGAGCATACATGTGCCCAGATATAAGTGGTTTCTATAGGCGCGTGCACAAATTGCAGGTGTAGGGGTATGCATGGCTCTGTGAGCTTGGATTTCTGCTGGTGGGTGTGTGCCCAGATCTGGTGGCGATGTATGCCCGTGCATGGCGCACAAGCATGTGTCTGTGGTCCTGTGAGGTGGGGGTTGTGCCTGGACAGGAGCTGCAGGTGCACCGTGCAAGGACACAGGCGGCTGGCGCGTGTGCAGGCCATGTGTGTGCACAGCTGCGTGTCCTCGCCTCGGGCAAGCGGGCTGCCCAGTGCGCCCCCTGCTCCTGCTGAGCTCGCCGCTTTGTTCCTCCGCTGCAGGCGGCTGCTTGGGCTCCCGGCTCCCGGCCTGGGCATCTCGGCCTGGCCCACCATGATTGGCGGCTGGGCAGG
>NW_006285779.1:3450895-3451850 GCF_000327345.1 Myotis davidii
ACTGGAGTTTCCAGCCCCTTCCCTGGCCCCAACCTGTCTAGGACTCATTCCCATCCCATTCACCCAACGCCATTCTCTTGGACTCCTGGCTTCTCAGACTCGGCCCCAAACACTCCCTATACTTTCCCATTTTCATACCCCTCCCTCATAATTCAGTTTCTCTTGAAAATTTACTCTTCCTTTAGCCACCAATTTTTCTGATTTTTCCACTTGGAAATCTCACATCGCAAACTATGTACTTGGGTCAAAGCACAAATCATCGTCTGCCTTCACTCATAGCCATTTGTCTGGTCCCTCTGGTAGACTTAGAATTCTAGGCGACAGGGATGGTGTCATATTCATCATCGTAACTCCACAGCACCTAGCTGCCGCACATGTAGGGGCTCAGTTAATATTTGCTGATATGGCTGTTGGTATCTTTTGTGTGTGGAGCCCCTGAATTGTGTGCACAGAGCTGTGTGTAAGGGCTTGTGTCCACACACAAGCATTTCTGCTTATGTGTATACATATTATCCAGGCATGTGCAGGCGTGTTGGGAGCATACATGTGCCCAGATATAAGTGGTTTCTATAGGCGCGTGCACAAATTGCAGGTGTAGGGGTATGCATGGCTCTGTGAGCTTGGATTTCTGCTGGTGGGTGTGTGCCCAGATCTGGTGGCGATGTATGCCCGTGCATGGCGCACAAGCATGTGTCTGTGGTCCTGTGAGGTGGGGGTTGTGCCTGGACAGGAGCTGCAGGTGCACCGTGCAAGGACACAGGCGGCTGGCGCGTGTGCAGGCCATGTGTGTGCACAGCTGCGTGTCCTCGCCTCGGGCAAGCGGGCTGCCCAGTGCGCCCCCTGCTCCTGCTGAGCTCGCCGCTTTGTTCCTCCGCTGCAGGCGGCTGCTTGGGCTCCCGGCTCCCGGCCTGGGCATCTCGGCCTGGCCCACCATGATTGGCGGCTGGGCAGGCCG
>NW_006285779.1:3452109-3455866 GCF_000327345.1 Myotis davidii
GGACAGCGCTCGTGCCCAGGTACCGGGCCCACGGAACCTGAGGGGCACGCTGAGCCCCGGGACACATGTCCCCGCGTGTGGATCGAGGCTCTCTGGAGAGGGACACACACGCAGGCGC
Source organism: Myotis davidii (assembly GCF_000327345.1). NCBI lineage: Eukaryota > Metazoa > Chordata > Mammalia > Chiroptera > Vespertilionidae > Myotis > Myotis davidii. The sequence continues at coordinate 3,452,228 of NW_006285779.1, forward strand.
GCACAGAACAGCCTCATCTGTCAAGCAGATATTCCCAGCTGGAGATCCTCTCCCGAGCTGAGGAGACTGCACTGGGGGGAAGGGCTGGTGTTCGTGGCTAATGGCAGTTTGAGTGCAGGTGGCCCTCTGCCAGCTCCCTGTGTGCACACGTGTGGCATCAGCCACCAACATTTATTGAGGTCCCCCCCCCCCCCCCGGCTCTACAGGCTTGTGTGTGACTGTGTGTCCCATCGGCAGAGTGTGGCAGCACAGGGACAACCAAATGGCCACACTCAGGCCTCCCAGACACAAGGACTCCGAGCAACATGGCAGGGCTGGGTAGGGGATTCTGGGGTGTGGATGGGTGGTGGGCCCCACAATGCCTTCCTCTCAACCCTCCAGAGACAGTGTAGCCTGGGAGTCACCCTTCCACTCTTGGCCACGCTCAGGCTCTGAGCCTAGACTGATCTGCAGCACGAGGGACTCAGGAAAGATTCAAGAAAGAACTTCCTGCCTGAAAAGGGTGTGAGACAGTTTGGCGTAAGGACGGTGCCAGCAGCTGAGAGGGGAGCTTGGAGGGAGAGATCTCTTGTTTGTGTCTGGGCTGCGTGGGGTACCCGCCCACCTGGGGTGTGGATAATATGTCTTCCTGATGCCGCCATGCTCCTCAGGATGGCCGAGGGACTCTTTCAGCCCTTTGTGGGAAGGCGGGCCCCGCCCCATCTCTCTGGTCCCTGGTTGTCTTGGCACATACTAGGTGCTCAATAAATAACTGTTGAATGAATAAATGATTGAAGATAGGGTGTGTGGAGGAGGTGGGAGGTGTCTTCCTCGTCCCTCCCACCTCCCCTAACTCCCTTCCTCATTGCTTTGCAGCCCCTCAAGCTCCCCTTCTCCCCCAGCCGCTCCCTGCTGGGCGGAGGAAGAGGGTTGGGGGAAGGTCCCCTGGCAGACAGGGCCTGCTTGTTCCTTGTAAATGAAGACCATAATTAACATTAAATTAAGGTAATACAAATGAAGGCAACATAGAGGCTGACAAGATGAGCGTTTGGGGAGGCAGTGGGGAGAAGTGATTCATATTTTTAATTTACTGTACGGATGGGCCGTGTGGCTGGGGAGCGGGCGGCTTGCGTGGAGGGGGTGTCGCCCCGTGATGTTTGCTGGGCTCCGAGTGAGCACACAATGACTATTAAACTCAACTGTCCATATAATGGGACAGATTCGACATGACGCCCACCGGAGCACCAGGAGCCTGGCCGGCCAGGCTGTAAATCCTGCCCACGCAGCGCCCGCCGGCCACCTGCCCATCTATCTGGGGTTGGCCCAGGCCTGGGGTGGGGTGGGGTGGGCACAATCCCCAAAGGGCTCGAGAGTGGCCTTGGAGCTGGAGAATCTGGGGTCCAGGCCCTTTGCCCTGGCTGAGCTGTGTTGGGGGCACTGGAAGGTCGGGTCTTGATTGAGTTGGGGTGAGATGGGCCCTGGTCTACCCCTCTCAGCCCAGGGTCGTGGTGACAGGATGGGGCTGGAGCGCTGTGGCCCACATATGGTCTGTGGAAGAGAAGACACCGGTGTCCCATTCCAAAGTGGGGGCTAATGCCATTACCACCACGGCTCACACTTAGCAATCACTTCTTGGCGCAACCCTGACCCACGGAGTTCTCACAGCCGTCCAGAAGGAAGACGTTCACCCCCATCTTACACCCGGGGAGACCGATGCTGAGAGACAGGAAGTAATCTGGTCACAGAGCTTGTACATGTCCACTGCCCCACCCCACACCTCCAAACCCCAGAGCCTGGGCAACCCCTTGGTCCTGTCAATGTCACACATGGATTGAAAGCCAGCATCCCAGGTGTCCCTCACCCGCTGAGCCCTGAGGCCTTGGACGTGGAGCTCTCTGGGGACTCGGGTGTGGACTGGGACACAGGCATGCACGGCCTCCCCCCCTCCCCGAGTCAGAAGAAAGGTGTCAACAGTCCCAGGCAGGCAAGGAGGGCCTCTTGCTCGCTCACTCTGCAAACAGCCGCAAGACGCGCGTCCCTGAGATGAGAGACGCAAGTGTAATTTAGGTTTTGATATTATGAAAGTCTCACTGCTCTAAAACAGCGGGGCACTCGGTGCCTCATTAATAAAGGATAAACTCGGAGTCTATTTACAAGGCGCTTTTTGGGGTTATTTACTCTCCAATATACATATGTAATGTTGCGCATACTTACCGCTAGGTACAGCTCATCCTTCCCGCCTGGGCCCTGGAGTCACCCTGGGGAGGGGAGTCCTGTAGGATGGAGAGGGTCCCTGGGGAAGAGGGAATGCAGAGGGGACCACTCTGGGAGCAGGGAGGCTCCCTGGGAGATGACAGGGCCCCCCAGACAGAGGGGAGCCGAATTTTAGAGCTGGAAGGTAGAAAGGGCAGAGGATGCAGCGCACCCACCTCCCTGGCCCTCCTCTATCCATCCTGAGGCCCAGCCCCTTAAAGACAAGGTCCAGGCTAAACTCCCTGCCGAGCTCCAGGCCCCCCAGCCCCTGCGGCTGTATCCGGTGAGGGCATGGTGGCCTCTCTTACCAGGGTCCCGGTCCGACCAGATCCTTCCCCCGTGGCTGCCAGCACCTCAGCCTGGCTTCTCCACATTCCAAACCATGTCTCCGTGACTCTGCAGCCATCTTACAAGGTAGGTCGGGCACGGCTTTCATCTCCACTTTATAAATGAGGAAACTGAGACTTAGGTTAGGGAACGCACCCAGTCACACAGCCAGCAGGTGCCAGGCTGGGGTTTTAATCCAGATGAAGGCCCCGGGCCTTGGGGGCCCATCCGGCCCCTCTGCTCAGCACGGCCTCTACCAGCCCAAAGCCGCCACCCTCCCGCAGCACGTCTCTCCCTGACTGACCCCGGTTCATTCACTGAGCTGCTGGACACCCACCACGTGCAAACGTGGGCCTGGACCCATCGGAATGGAGACCTTGGTGAGAGGCCCTGGCTAATCCATAGGGGAGCTTGGAGACAGGCCACTCACCCATCCCCCCCCTCACCCCCCCCCAGTTTAGAGTTGTGAGGCTTTCTGAGCTTATCACTTCCTCAGATGCAGTGTGTGTGGCCTAGGGCCCAGACTGTACATGTGTGATGCTGGCAGGTGTGTGAATGGGGCAACATCAATAAGCCCCTACCCCCACTACCAAAATCTGGTCAGTTTGGACCAAGGAGACATCTGGCGGCCACTAAGAGACCCGCAGCCTTTTTGCAGGGAGCCCCTGGGTGGAGGTATCAGGGTCCAACCAGTCCCTCGAGAGCCCCAGGGGTCTAAAAGGACATAATCACCCTGGGGATGGAGCTCAGGGCTGCTCCAGGCCTCAGTGGGAAGACCATGTTCTCTGTCCCCTTCCCAACCTGACAGCCCTGAATTGGGGGAGAGCTGACCTGGGGAGTGGTGGACAGAGGGAGCCGGCAAGCAGGAGGATCTGATCCATCATTGTTGGTGAACAATGAGCCGTCACCACCCTAATTGAAGATGTAATTACAGCAAATACATTCTGGGCTGAGAATGAATGACGGATGGCGGGAAGGCACCTTGTAGCCAGCAACCAGGAGATGCTACTGCCTGAAGCTCCCCATTCCTAGTTGGGGAACCCTCCCATCCACACTCATGTCCACCCCCCCCCCCCCCCC
>NW_006285779.1:3455878-3463763 GCF_000327345.1 Myotis davidii
CAAGCTGGTTACAGGGTGTCCTGGTGCCTCCTGACAGGGTGGTGACTGACAGGCAGGAACCGAAGCTGGAGCTGAGGGGCCAGGCAAGGGCCGGGGCAGGGGTACTTGTTGGAGAAATGAGGGAGGGAAGGAGTCCCAGAGGCCAGAGTAAGAGGGCCTGGGCTGGTATGTCTGTCAGACAAGGGTAGACCCAGCAAGGAGGGGGTATCTCTGTGAGAGCTCCATCTCACAAAACAATTTTCCAAAGTGCCCCTGTGTTGGAGGTAATAGCGCCCCCGCAAAGGCCAGAGGGACAGATGGCTATGATCCTTGGGCCTGGAGAGAGACTGCAGGGCCAGGCTGAGGGGCTCATGATAAAGGGTAACCATAGCAGGGATCTGGTGGGCCCTATCGGCTTTGCGTCTGGCCCAGGTTCTGGGGACGAGGTGGTGAGGGACTCTCCTAAGGTCTGCATTGTCCTGGGGGTCAAGGGGCTGGCCATTGAAGGGAATAGAGGTGGGTTCCTCCTACTGCCCTGGTGGCTGCTGTTCCCTCCTTTTGCAGGGAAGGCCCCCAGGCACCTCCTACCCCCTCCATTCCAACTCCTGCCCAGAACCCCCTCAAAGGTGTGGGCACTGGTTGCCCAGGGCTGCCTGGGTCTGGGACATCTTCCTCTATTTGGGATCTGCACATCTGGATTCAAGGCCTGTCTGCCCTGGGCCCCCACCCCCACTCATGCTCAGGGAATAGGAAACCCTGAACACAGGGTCAGGTCACTCTGAGGCCAGCCTGGGCTGTGCCGTTCCCAGGGCCAAGGCATGAAGGCCCGCCCAGATGGGGAGCTTGGTGGCCTCAGCCTCTTGTTTCCATCTGCCACTGTGGCCCCTGGCCAGGGTCCTTCAGGGTGTGTGGGCTGACCCCCAGGGAGAGAGGGCTGGGTAGGGGGCGGTGGGGAGCCCAGGCAGCAGGCAGAGGGGAGGGAGGGAAGGCCACTGACAGCAGAACAAATGCTTGTAATTTTATAACCAATCTCAGCGTGTCCATGGGGGGCCGTTTGTGCCTCCACTCAGGACCAATCAGCCTGACAGAGCTATGAGTCTGCCTGAGTGAATGTGAGCAGCTTCCCCCCCCAACACCACTTACTGCAATCTCATTACGGGCCCAGCCCAAGACCGACCAGAGCTGAGGGGCTGCAGGGAAGGGGACCCAGCCCACGTGGAGCACAGCCCGTTCAGAGCCAGGGCTGGGCCTGGTGCCAGGAGGGCAGGGTGGGCAGGCCTTGGAGATCCAGGCTCAGAGGGAGGGGGGAGGGAGGCAGGCTCAAGACATTTACTTGCACCCATTGGTTGCTGAGCTTGTAGGATGGGATGGGGTACATGCCCCTGCCCTCAAGGGGCTTGCAGTCCGCTAGGGGCGGGTGGAAAGGTTACAGAGGGATGGTAGGTTACCTAGGGAAGGTAGAGATGTAGAAGTGACAGGAGGGCAAAGAGGCCGAAGGACAAGAAAGGCAGGCAAGGAGGGCAGAGCCCCAGAGCAGAGCTGGCCCTGGGCAAGAGCAGGAAGGAGAGGGTAAGAAACCAAGGGAGAGGGAACCAGAGAAGCCCTGGGCAGAGGGGTGCAGGCCGTGGTAGAGAAATGACCACCGAGGAGAGAAGAGGCCGGTTGGGAGGGGCCGGCGGCCAGTGGTGGATATTAAAGGACGGCCTTGCTGGATATCTGGCTCTGGGGATGGCTATGTGCCCATTAGTCTCTCTAATTGTCAAAAATCTAATTTAGTGTCTGGAGCCCAGGCCGGCCTCAGGTTAAATGGAGAGAGGCAGGCCTAGCCATAAATCTGCCCTCCCAGCCTGGGCTGGTGCTAATTCTGCAGTTAAGTGAGGGGGTGAGGAGGGCAGCAAGGTGGGACAGAGAGGGTTCGAGAGAGGGGTTATCTCTGACCCTGATGCCAGCCCCCTCTTGCTGTCATGGCCAGGCCCCCACCTGAACTATGCAGGGGGAAGTACCTCAAATGTGTGAGGAGCTCTGGAGTCTCAGGGTCCCTGAGACCCTCCTCCTCCTGCACAAGAACAGGGGCTCACTGGGGTCTGCGGTCTATGAGGGCTCAGCTCTTGGAAAAGGATTGGTAGGAAGGTCACATTTCCCAATAACATTGTGAGCCTTTGGTGTGGAAAGGGACAAGGAGGTTCACACCATGTGACCAAGTGACTGGTCATCCTATTTACTAGGTGGCTGCTAGTGATGGGTTCAGACATGGGACCCACAGGAGGCCATTCCTCAGTGGGGAGAACAAACACAACCCCAGGGCACCACTAGGGCGGCTCAGACACCAAACAAGGTGTGTGGGGACAGAACAGCCCTCCCCTGCCAGGGCGTGTGGCCTGAGGCAGGGGAGGGCTCTCCACCTGGGCTTGGTAATGACCTCACTCCCCTCAGAGCTGCTAATTGAAAGCAAGGGGTGTGGTAGGCGCAGCGGGAAAGGTTGGGGGACTGAGAGGGTTCCCTAAGAGGCTCTGCTTCCATGGGGGGAAGAAAACGATTTCTCCTGGCTTCAGCTCCATCTCACCAGGCACCCACCCGGCCTCTCCTGCTGCTAACGAAGTGCCTTTAATTAGCAGCCTAATAAAATGCTCTTAATTGGCAAGAGCCAATCAGAGAGAAGAGAGGTCTCCTCCCCTTCGTCATTGTCGATGGTGGCGCAGCTATAGGTTTCAGAGGAAGAGGATTCCAGGCCTAGCCTGGCTTTGGGAAACAGTAACTTCAGGGCTGAGTCTTCCAGAGACGTGCCCTCCACCCCAGCCATCCTGGAGGAAGCTGACACTGGGTTTGAAGGTGAGACGGTAAACCCCTGGCCCAGCCTCTGCTCAGTACTGCCCAGCCGGCGAGTGACAACTGATTAGATGCCAGGGACCCCAGTGGTCACTGCTGACTCCTCCCTCCCTGCCCTCAGTTGTTAGGTAGATCTAGTATGGTCTTGGGCAGCGTGGGGAGCCCGTTCTTGTGCAGGTTCCCATGTGCAGACACGCTGGGTGCACCTGATGCGCTGCTATGCCTTCAGCTCCAGCAGGGAGAGCTCTGCATGGGGGCCCTGTGGTCTCACAGTCCGCGAATGCTGTCATGACTCCAGGAGGGGAGGAGAAGCGGGAGATGGTGTGTAACCTTGTGCCTACTTCCCCAGGTTTGGTTTCAGGAGAGAAGGCAGGTGGGTTTCTCCCAGATGGTCGGTGCCCCCTTATTTTTACAGTGTGCTGGAGTCTCTGAAAACTGCTCCAGAGGAGTGAGCTCACCTACAAGTCTTCCAGAGGAGAACTTAACAGTCCTGGGTGTGGGTAGGGTTGTGGTAAGCTGAGGAGGCTATGGGGACCTGTACCCAAATTAGACATCAGTTTGGCTTCGATTTAATTCAACATGGAACATTAATTATATGCTAGAGGTCCCATGTTTATTCACGCCATTTGGTCCTGGCTCCTCTCAATGTTGTTTTCTCACATTCCTCCAACTTGTATATTGAAAAACTCACTGTCCTACTGACGCTGGGCAAAGAGACAAGACACTGGAAAATTCACTTTAATCTTATATTTGTAATTTAAGTTACTTTTTTCTGAACAGTTAAAAAAAAAACCCAAAACACACTATATTGCCATGATTCTAGGTTGTGAACATATTGGTACATTGACTACACATCACCAAAACAGAGCACAAGAGTCAAAGCAGTCAGCACTTAAGAGTCTAGAGAACGAAGGGCGGAACCAACTGGAAGCCGCAGGGAGCTCACAATGGCTGCCGGGCCTGCCCCATGGTTAGAGTCCAGTGAACACCCCTCAGAACAGTCTGGGTTGGGCTTGAGTCATCATTGATTTGGGAAGGTGTTAGTTTCCTTGGTACCCAGAGGCCTAACCCTTCTCGTTTTTTTCCTTCAAGAAGGGAAGGGATGGAGGGGAGGTGATGCTTTATAATGCTATTTACCACACTCATCCTTACATGCACACACGAATCAGGAGCTGAGAGAGCCAGCTGGGTGGGCTGTAGAGCACATAGTTTGATGCCATCTGCCTCCAGGAAACTTTAGTACCTAATCATAGGTACTCAACTTCCAGAGAAAAGGTTTCAGGATATCAATGCATTAAGTTCCACTTGAAATCAGGTTGCCATAATCATGCTTTTGGTTTCTCTTCTCAGTCCCAATAATTTGGAAGTCACAAACGAAGTACAAGTAAAAACAAGAAGCAGAACGCAGCCTTATTCCCCTAAGAGATGGCTGTGTGGATAGAGCCCAGGGAGGACTCAACCTGCAGGCTCTGGGGCCCATGATAAAGTGAGAGTTACTCTAGGAGGGAAGAGGGAAAGGGAGGAGAAACAGGGCACTTTCTCATGTTCTGCAGCACCTGGAAAGTCTGAACTCATCTAAATGGGGAAGGAGATCAGAAATGTGGGTTTAAGTCAAATAGTAAACCTGATCATCAGAGAACGTGATGGTCACAGGAGGTGGCTATCTAAGCAACCCCCTTTTTTTTTTTAAAATATATTTTATTGATTTTTTACAGAGAGGAAGGGAGAGAGATAGAGAGTTAGAAACATCGATGAGAGAGAAACATCGATCAGCTGCCTCCTGATCTCCCACTGGGGAGATGCCCGCAACCCAGGTACATGCCCTTGACCGGAATCGAACCTGGGACCTTTCAGTCCGCAGACCGACGCTCTATCCGCTGAGCCAAACCAGTTTCGGCTAAGCATCCCCTTTTCTCTGGAAAAGTACTTGGGTTCCTCCATAACCACGCTTGCAGCCTCGCCCTCAGGCCGGCACCCTTCTGGGTTGGATTGCTCTCACTTCGGGCAAGAAGGTATTACCTTCTAAGGTAAATGGAGGACACCAAGAAGGTCAATGATACCAATGTCATATAATTTAATTCTAGGAAAGAAAAAATGCCCTATTATTTCCAATATTCCCCACCCCCTCCACCCCAAGCCTTTTGTTTCCACACACAATCAAAGGCTAGATGAGGACACCAACCCGTGTTCAGACCAGTGGGTACCAAGCGACGGCCAGGAGAAGAGCGCATGTTTTCTTCTCTTCAGCTTTTGATTTTACAAAAAACAAAACAAAACAGGATTTTCTTACTCAAGCAGAACGCAGAATGGTTTAGGGGTCCCCGGGTCTTTTCCAGTTCAGAAACAAGTGATGAGGGCCAGGCTTGATTATCTGTCAACAGAGTTCCAGAGAGGCCCTGTCTCTAGAGTTTCTGGCAAAGAGTCACCAGGATTTTGCCAAGGGACAGGGTAAAAGGCTTCCCATCCACAATCCACACCTGCTTTCAGACTGCACATAAGAGAGTGAAAGGATGTTCTCAGCGGTGGAAAGACACACACGTGCAAGGCATGCTGGTGTTGTCCAAGCAGCCCAGTGTGAGCGGAGCTCCCACGTGCCCAGAGCTCCAGGTGCAGGTGTGAGCGCACACTCCTTGCCCACCTTGGAAGGGGCTTCCTCCTGTCTTTAAGGAACATTTCTTTCAAACCACATTGGAATTTTAGTGAGAAGAGACTGATCTACAACGGAGACATTTCATTTCCGAGCCCAGAGACACCTTCCGCTCCTTTTCTACCATTTCTTTAAATGTGTTGAGACTTTCTTTGTTTCTCTTTTTTAAAAAGGTCAAACTTTACATTTATTCTAGCCCAGTTGGGGATTAGTGATAATCAATTCCCACTGAAATCATGCAGAGATGGTAAGTGGGGTTTACTTTCTCTGGAAATGAACTTTTACTTACCTGATTATTTCTTCTACAATGAACTGGTAAATGACCCCCGAGCTGAGAAATGTGACTGACTCAAGTTTTTCAGACCACTTAACTTCATTCCCATTTCCCTCAGAGCAGAGGACAACCTGGGGAATCTCCTCGACAGAGCTAACTGCTCCAGGCTGAAGGGCCCGCCTCGATATCACTTCTGATGTACTGGACGGGCTTCAGCACAGTCTTAAAAACGATCTACCTTCAAGTGAACTTCGATGGGAAAGGAAAACCCGTGCACCAATGAATATTCAACAGCTCTCACTTTAGAACAGCAGCATATAACAGAAGGGCTAGTAAAGTTATGGCTATTGGACAATATTTTTAAACAGCTTAAAATCCATGCCTCTTTAATGCCCCAGCTATGTGTCTTTCAGGCTGATGGTCTTGTGCCTCATCTGTAGCAAAACCCTCAACCAATCAAAACGGCATTAATAGTCAACACAATGGACAAGGAACCATGAGAAGCGACTAGATAGAAAACATTTCTCTGTAGAAGGGGTAGTTGGGAAAGGAATTATTCTCAAAAAATATTTCCTAGGCAATGACATCATTACACTGGGAAATACTTTCTGAATATAACCTGGAACTAAAAGCTTAAAAGCACTCATAAAGCAGGAAAAATGCATATGCATAACCTGCCCCTTAATCTGTAATAACGACGTTCAGTCTGGGTACGTTTTAGGAAGCGGACACCTTTTTACAAATCGGAGGGGAGACGGCTTTCTCTTGCCTCCCCTTTGGCTGAACTAACCGGGGCCGAGCTTTGAGGTTACTTGCAACTGGCTCCCATTCCGCTGTTTTTACAGCTGCCGGTTAAACAGGGGCTTTCTTTTGCTCAACTGCTTTGATCAGGAATGGAAACAACAGGCCAGACAGCTCAGCTTCCAAGGGAAACGTGAGACTGTACTGTGGCCTCGGGCTTTTGATGGGTGTGCCCAGGCCACCAGGAATGGCTGGCGCTGGCCCACTCCCACCCCCACGCTGGTCGTATTCCCTGTGCTCCCAGGTTGGGTGCCACAGGTGCCTGCACCTGAATCCCACACAGCTGCCTTCCAAGTGGCCGGGTCAGCCTGGCCCTTGCTGAGGTCCATTTGTTTATGTTATTAACTAACTCCTAGAGTTATTGGTTGGGGAGAGTGGAGAGTAACATATGACCAGGAAGAGGAAGAAAAGGAAAGCGAAGGCAGTTTCTGCCCCAGTAATAAACCCTGTGTGCCAAACTTCACCCTGATCTGCGCTCTCTGGCAGCTTTGCCCTTTGAAAATACCAGGTTTGGGAAAAGCAGAAGGAAGGGTCTCCAGTGCAAGGTTGAGAAGACTAGCTTGATTTTTGGAAATGGTATTTACTGGCCTAAATAAAAAAGAAATGAACTTTTAATCCCGACCACCTCTTAAGCTACTCTGATGGGTGGTCTTGGCAAAGATACAGGTGCCTGGGTGCTCACAGGCCCCGATGAGGAAATCTGAGACGTGAAATTATGCAGAACGTACCAAGCGACTGGCTCCGGCCATTTCAAGCCTTTCTGTGGGCTGAGCCTTACCGTGATTTAGGATGAAGTACAATGCTTTTTATTACACATCTAATTGTTAATGAGAGGAAATGCAATCAGCAGCTCCTTGTCACACTCTACATGGAATCGAGGAGACTGCTGAGTCCAGAAAAGATGTGGCCATTGATGGAGCCCAGGAAATTTCTGCCCCCCTTTTTGGGGAGAGGGTGTTAGAAGGAGAAGAGAGGAGAGTTGCAAATATGATGAAAGTACCATGTCTGAAAATGCACTGTTGTCATATAGGGCCACTTGCAGCAAAAGCCTCGGCTTGAAATTTTAACTGAACAGCATTTAACTCTTCCAAGTGTTGCATTTTCTAGCCGATTTGCCTCATGCTAACTGAGGACGCTCTCTTCATCCTTGTTCTTCTCAGGTGGAGCAGAGAACAGGTTGAAGGGGTGGAGGGAGGGGGAAGAGGGACAGACACAGAGAAAAGAGATGGAGGAAAGAGGCCCAGATCGCCAAGTGTGCTCATTCTTCTTGTCTCTCTTTCTTGCCCCAGAGGCTATACAGGAGCGCTGTCTCCTAAGCACAGTGGGGCTCGCTGAGCTTGCCAGGCGCTGGGCATTCC
>NW_006285779.1:3463822-3473938 GCF_000327345.1 Myotis davidii
AGGGAGACACTGTGCTGTCTGGCTTGAAGTTGTATCCCCCTCTCCCCTAGAAGTGGGTCTCTCCCAGCAGGTATATAGGGAAACTAGTTCTTCTGCTTAACGGCAAAGCAAGAGAGATTCTGGCAAAACATTAAATATATTTATAAGTCATCTTTGTCTGGAACCAAATGAGGAAAAAACAGGTGCACAGGGGAAAGGAGGAGGGGAAGTGAGGTGAGGTTTCAAAGTTCTAATCATTCACGAAAGATAAAAGACATCTGATAGCAGCACGGAAGCAGTCAGCTGTGCTGAGTAGACTCTCCTGAGTCGACTGCAGACCACTGTGTCCCAACAGGGGTCTCAAAGCCCCACTCCTCGGCTAGTCCGGGGACAGCGGGTAATGTTTTGATCATTACTGTTGTTGTTCATCCTGGTATTGGCGGATACGTTAAATGCCGCAACTTTAACGATCCTGTGCGAAAACAGAGCAAATAATCATTAGTCCCTTTCCCTGTATTTCTCACTTGCTCTATGAGAAAAAGAACTAACTTAGCTGTCAAACAGGAGAAAGGCTCCGAGGTCCTTCGTAATGCCTGCTCTTGGCCTGTGACCAGCAGGAGCTTCCGTTAAAGGCTACATGGCCTGTCTGGGGACTTGGCAGGGGGCTCACTGTCATGTTAAGGGCCACTATGCTTCCACAGAGTGACTACAGTGGGTGTCTTCAGAGATAGATGTGTAGGTGGTGGCTGGATATGTGGCTTGGAGACTAAGGCAGAGGTTGGGACTAGAGATACAAATTTGAGGGTCATCTACACTGCGATGAGAGCTGAAGCCTTGGGAAGAGACAAGGCAGCCAAAGAAGGGAGCTTAGATAAGGAAGGAAGGCCTGAGACAGACTCTTATGGGATGTGTGTGTATGTTTTAGGGGTGAGAGGAGAAGGAGACATAAGCTGTAAGAGCATCAGGAACAATATTAAATATGGCAAAATGCCACAGAAAACTCAGGAGCAGAAAATTTTGGCAAAAGGAGGGGAAAGGTAACATGATTACAATATTAACATTAATAAACCACTTTTTACTAAGGACTTGTTAGGTGCTAGGCACTGTGCCAAGCACTAAGAATTTACACATAACATTTCAATGCAACCCTCACAACAGCTCTGTGTACTATGTACGGCAACCCTCATTTTGCTAATAAGGAAACTAAGGCTGTGGGAAGTTACTTGCCCAAGCACACACAGCTAGAATTCTCACCAAGGTGTGCCTGTGTGACTTGGTTGAGGCGGCGGAGGGATGAGGAAGCAGCATGTGCTCTGTAAGACGTGAGCACTGACAGGAGCCCCGCAGGGCACAAACCACCCACTCAGAAGAACCACGTAAAAAGATGTGCAGAAAAGTGTACAAAGTGTGCACTTCCTTCACAGGCATCGAGGCAAGTGTGGGAAATGAGAAATCACAATGATGGCAAGGCTCCCAGCAGTAGTGCAGTTCCCCCCAAACAACCATCACCGAATGTATGTGAATATACCACAAATAGACGAAGATGAATTTTAGGATCTCTTCCTGCCTCTGAGGGAGGATGAAGACTTGAGTGGGAGAATACATGGAGTTCTCACCAACTCAGAGCCACTTCCAAGGTCAAAAGACAGTTCATTTTTAGAGGAGGTGGGGAGTGGCGATAAGGATTTTAAAAAGCTAACTTTTAAAAATCAAATGACACTAATAGAGCTGTGAGAGGCCAGCTTATTCACCATGAGATTTTCCCATTGGTACATTTGACTACCTACTTGATTTAACGGGTCTTTAATTATAAGTACTGGTTTAATCTGGGAACTACAAAAAGCCACAGGCTTTTGAGTCATTACTCTTAGTTTTGAAACTGATTCAAATCTTTCTTTTGAAAGTTTTTTGAATTTTTATTTATTTATTTAAAAAAATTTTTTTGAGAGAGAGCATTGATTTGTTGTTACACTTATTTATGCATTCATTGGTTGATTCTTGTATGTGCCCTTACCGGGCTGACCTGGGATGGAACCTGTAACTAGGCGTATCTAGATGATGATCTAACCAACTGAGTTGCCCAGCCAAGGCTAAATCTCTTACTTTTTGAACAATTCTATTAGATAACTGGGGCAGGAATTATTAGTTCTATTGCACAAGGGTCATCTAGATCTAATTTCAGAATCATCTAGAACTGAGGTTGGCTTCCTTGATGAAGGCAGCATCCAATATGCAGCCCCAGCCCTGTCTCATGGTGGCAGCTTCCCTTGCTTTACAGGACTTAGAAAGATAAAGGACATGAGAAGCTCCATGAACTAGCAACACCTTACAGCCAACATTCCATCTCCTACCCACAGTGCCATGCACACAGTTCTTTTTCATACCTGGGCAAGTTTGAGGTCAGTATATGATTATTTATCTGGAGATATAGGTGTATGTTCGAGAAGGGGAGCGGGGGGGTTCAGCTTGGGCAGTTGGATCATTTAGAAAGTCCCAGATGAGGATTGTATCATCGTGTGAACTACTGACAATCTGGAATTCATCAAACTGGAGTCGGAAAACTCTTCCAGAATGCTCCTAAAGAAGCAGAAACAGAAACTTCTGAACTACTCAGAATCAAAAGGACAAATTCAGTAACATGTCAAAAGGAGTCTACGAAAAGGCTATGTTATCCTGATTAATTTTCTCTATCATTTAGCTATTTCAAGAACACAAAGAAAAAAAATTAATTTGAATTAAAGGCAGGATGGAAAAGTCAACTACTGGGCAGGTGATTTCATACATAATCAAAGCAATATTCGCTAGAGCTGAGGCATGCCAATAGCATGCTAGTCTCACTGCTATCGCTCCTAGGCTGAGGCTGAACCAGACCACTCCTCACAGTGCTTCCCCGGCCTAGCCTCTCTCTGTACCTCTGGGTTCTTCTACAATTAGAGGCCAAGGACTGATGAGCAATAAGACATGGTGTGCTGGTAAGAGTTTATCAGCTAGTGAACTCTCCCCAATTGTAAAAGCATCTGCACATTTTCATGGTGTAAATATTCCTACCCTGGCTCTAGCTGGTTTGGCTCAGTGGATAGAGCGTCGGCCTGTGGACCAAAGGGTCTCAGGTTCGATTCTGGTCAAGGGAATGTACCGTGGTTGCAGGCTCCTCCCCGCCCAGGCCCTGGTCGGGGGGCTCGTGCAGGAGGCAACCAATCGATGTGTTTCTTTCACACCAATGTTTCTCTCTGTCTTTCCCTCTCTCTTCCACGCTCCCTAAAAATCAATGGAAAAATATCCTTGGGTGAGGATTAACAAACAAACAAAAACAAACAAACACAAAAAAAACAAAAATTCCTATCCTGGCCATTTTCAAGCTACCTATATGAGGCCAACCAGATTGTAAAAATCATAATTTAATTGAATCTCATAAGCAGTTATAAGGATATTTTGTATACCGTTGTAGTAACCACCGCCCTGATCACTTCTAGTATCCCAAAAAGCACTCTCATGCCCCTTACAAAGTCGATACTACCTTCACCCCAATGCTCTCATCAATTCTTTTTTCCTGTTCTTCGATTTCCTATTGATACACTCATAACAGCATGTATTCTTTTTGCCTGGTTTCTTTCGTTCAACAGTGTAAGATTACTCTCTGTTACTGCATGCAACAGAAGTTCATTCTTTTTTCATTTAGTTATTACTGGTTAATGTTCCATTATATGAACACACTATACCTTCCCGTCTCCTTTGGTGGATATACAAGGCTGATTGTAGTTTTGGCTATTATAAATAAAGTTCCTATGAACATTTATATACATGTCTTTTGATAGATATATGCACTCATTTCACCTAGGAGTAGAACTGTATGTTTAGCTTTAGTAGATATGGTGAAGCAATTTTTAAAAAGTTGTGCCAATTTATACTCCCACCAGCCATGTATCAGAGTTCCAGTTGATCCACATCTTCAACAAATTGATACAATCTTTTAAATTTTAGTTATTTTGATAGATTTGTAGTATAGTGGTATTTTATTGGAGTTTTAATTTGCATATTTCTTTTTTTTTTAAATATATTTTATTGATTTTTTACAGAGAGAAAGGGAGAGAGATAGAGAGTTAGAAACATCGATGAGAGAGAAACATCGATCAGCTGCCTCCTGCACATCTCCCACTGGGGATGTGCCCGCAACCCAGGTACATGCCCTTGACCGGAATCGAACCTGGGACCTCTCAGTCCGCAAGCCGACGCTCTATCCACTGAGCCAAACCGGTTTTGGCGTAATTTGCATATTTCTTTATGAAGTTGAAACAGTTCCTCTCTATTTCTACTTTGCTGAGAGTTTATCATGAATAGATGTTAGATTTTGCCAAATGCATCTATTGATATAGTCATGTGCTTTTTTTTCTTTAACCTTTGATGTGATGGATTACATTAACTGGTTTCTGAATATTACACCTGCTTTGTATAACTAGAATAAATCTTACTTGATCATGATGTGTAATTCTTTTTATACACTGTTGGATTCAATCTCCTAATATTTTGTTAAAATTTATCTTAATATAAGTTACTTCATCTTATTGAGATTTGAAAAATATTGGCATACCTTTAAAATAGTTTCAGAAATTTCCCTCATTGTGAAATCACTAAACATAAGGAGAGTAAAGATCACACTGAAAGCTGAAGCAAATGGTTCACAATATTACCAAAAAGTCTACCTAATAAACTCATATTAGTTATGAAATTGTGTTTTATTTTCTTATAATATTTTTTTTTCTTTTTCTTACAATATTTTTGTCTTGTTTTGGTATTATGGTGATTCTGGCCTCCCAGAGTGAATGAGGAAGTATGCACTCTGCTTATATCTTCTGAGAGAGATTGTACAGAACTGGTATAATGTCTTCCTCAAACATTTGGTAGAATTCACCAGTGAACCCATTTGGGCCTGGTGCTTTCCATCCTGGAAGGTTATTAATTATTGCTTCAATTTCTTTAATACATATATGCCTATTCAGATTGTCTATTTCTTCTGAAGTGAGTTGTGGAAGATTATATCTTTCAAGGAATTTGTCCATTTCATCTAGGCTATCAAGTTTGGGGCATAGAGTTGTTCATAGTATTCCTTTATTATTATCCTTTTAATGTTCATGAAATTTGTAGTGATGCAAAGTTGTGCTTAACATTCAAAAATCAATGTAATAACCAATTAACAGAATAAAGGTAAAAACATAAGATCATCTCAATGGATGCAGATAAAAACATTTAACAAAATCCAACATCTATTTCTAATAAAAATTCTCAGCAATTGAGGAACAGAAAGGAACTTCTAATATCCCGATTTTATCTACGAAAAACCTAAAGCTAACACACATACACACACACACAATGGTGAATGACCAAATGCTTTTTCCCCAAGAAAAGGACATCCACTGTTAATTCTTTTGGACATTGTACTGAAGATCTTAGTCAGTACAAGAAAACAAGAAAGAGAAATAAAGGTACACAGGTTGAAAAAGAAGTAAAAGCGTATTTGTACATACTTGCAATGAACAATCCAGAAATTTCAAAATACTATTTACAACAGCATTAAAAATATGAAATATGAGAGATAAATATGACAAAAGACGTATAAGACCTTTGAAAGCTATAAAATATTTTTGAGAATTTTTTAAAAGACCTAAAGAAATAGAGAGATATACTGTATTCATGAATCAGAAGCTCAGTATTGTTAAGAGTTACTTTTCTCCAATCGAAATTGACCTGGATTTAACATGATCCCAATGAAAACCTCAGCAGGTTTATTGGGTGGAGGTGGGGGGTAAAATTGGCAGATTCTAAAATTCACATGAAAATTCAAAAGACCCCAAAAGACTTTGAAAAGTACGAAATTGAAGGACTTATACTACTAGGTTTCATGAGTTATTAAAAAGCCGCAGTAACCAAGTTAATATGATACTGGTATCAAGATAGACAAATAGACAAAATGATCATTGAAACTGAATAGGTCCATAAGCAGAGACACCCACATATATGGTTAACAGGTTTGACAAAGATGAAAGGCAATTCAGAGGAAAAAGGAGAGTCTTGAATAAATGGTACTGGAACAACTGGATATCCATATGAATTTTAAACCATACCTCATACCATCCACATAATGAACTCAAAACTCAATAAGAAACCCACTCAATTAAAAAAAATGGGCAAAAGATTCAAACAGACACTTCACCAAAATAGGTATGTGTTCAAGTAAACACATGAAATGATGCTCAACATTAACATTAGGAATATGCAAATTAAGATCAAAATGAGGTACCACCGGACACTTGGAATGACTCACATTAAAAAGACTGTACACTAAGTAGTGGTGAGGATGTGGAGTAACTGCACTGTTGTATTGCAATGTTAAATGGTACAACTACTTTGGAAAACAGTTTGGCAGTTTCTAGAAATACTGAACGTACATTTACCATATGATCTAGAAATTCTGCTCCTAGGATTTATCTGGGAGAAATGTAAGCATATGGTCATATAAAGATTTGCACATAATGTTTATAGAAACTTTATTTGTAATAGCCCCAAACTGGAAACAATCCAAATTTTCACCAACTGGCAAGTGGATAAATTGTGGTATAACCATACAATGAAATACTACTTAGCAATGAACTACTGATTTACATCAACAACATAGGAGAATATAGAAATAATTAGGCTTAATGAAAAGAGGCAAAAAGAGTACATACTCTTTTTTTATTCCATTAATTAAACCATAAAAATGCAAACTAATCAACATTAACAAAAAGCAGATTACTGGCTGCTTGGGGACTGGAGCGGGGGGAAATGGGCAGAATGGGAAGGAAGGATTACATAGGAGGTATGAGAATACGTTCATTATCTTGGTTGAAGTGATAGTTTCATTGGTACGTACATATGTTAAAATTTATTAAGTTGCATATTTTATTGTACGTCAATTACATTTCAACTAGAGGCCCAGTGCACACAAATTTGTGCACTTGGGGGGCGGGGGTCCCTCAGCCTGGCCTGTGCCCTCTCACAGTCCGGGACCCCTTGGGGTATGTCCACTTGCCGGCTTAGGCCCACTCCTCAGGGGATCAGGCCTAAGCTGGCATCCTTCTGGCAGCCCAGGAGCCCTTGGGGGATGTCCAACTGACGGCTTAGGCTCCTGGAGGGAGTGGGCCTAAGCCGTCAGTCGGACATCTTTAGTACTGCCGAGGAGGCGGGAGAGGCTTCTGCCACTGCCACAGAGCTTGCAGCCCTTAGCCTGGCTTGTGGCTGAGTGGAGCTCCCCATGTGGGAGCTCACTGACCACCAGGGGGCTGCTCCTGCATTGAGCACCTGCCCTCTTGTGGTCAGTACATGTCATAGTGAACGATCGTTCCCGGTCGTTCCACTGTTAGGGTCAATTTGCATATTACCCTTTTATTATATAGGATAAATCTCTTTTAAAAATTTAAGACAACTCAATAAATGAGGACAAGATTTGAACAGACACTTCACAAAAGAACATGAAAAGATGTTCTACACCATTAGTTATCACAAAAATGCAAATTAAAACTATAACCATTATACACTCATTCAAATGGTTATTAATTAAAAAAAAAACCCTGACAATACTAGCCCTGGCCAGTGTGCCTCATTTGCTTGGGCATAGACCGATGCAACGAAAGGTTGCTAGTTTGATTCCTGGTCAGGGCACAGGCCTAGGTTGCAGGCTCGATTCCTGGTAGGGTGCATGCAGGAGGCAACTGACCAATGTTCATTTGCATCAATGTTTCTCTTTCTCTCCCCCTAAAAATCATTTAAAAATCTTAAAAAACACACACACACAAAACTGACAATACTAAGTGCTATCAAGGATGTGGAAAAGTGGGACTCTGATACATTGTTAGTGGAAATGTAAAGTGGCATACATTTGCAAACTTCCAAAATGCCACTTTGGAAAATAGCTTAGTACTTCTTTTAAATTTAAACATACACTTATCATAGAAATTTCAGTTATAGGTATTTACCCAAGAAAAATGAAACAATATGTACATACAAAATCCTGCATGGGAATGTTTTCAGTATCACCAAAAGCTGGAAACATCCCAAATGTCCTTAAATTGGTGAGTGAATGAACAAATTGGTTCATCCACACAATGGAATACTACCTAACAATAAAAAAGAACTTAGTACTAACACATGCAATAACATGGATGAATCTTAAATGAAGTAAAAAGAGCCAAAGGCAAAATGCTACATACTGTATGATTTAATTTATATGACATTTGTAAGACAATAAAACTACAGGGACAGAAATGAGATGAATAGTTGCGAGGGGTGATTCTAAGGGACACAATTTTGGGGAAATGATAAATATTTTCTATAATTTGATTGTGGTAGTTACACATCTGTAAAATTCATAGCAGTACACTAAAAATGGACAAATTTTGCTGTATGTAAATTATACTTTAAAAACCAGACCTAGATTAATTGTAAATGAAAGTACACATTTTAAAAAACATGTGTGAAACATGAAAATAAAGCATGTATTGTACTGAAATAATGAGCTTTAAATCCAACAAGGAAGACAAAGAAATGTATCTCTCTTCTTCAGAGCAAGGAATACCTAAATGTTGAGCCAGGATTCAGAATACTGGACCTTCAAATTCTTGCTCTCATCTTTTCCCTGAGTTGTGCAAAAGACTGTCTTCTCTAGTGCCCCATCTAATCTTTTTCTAATAGAAGCAGCTTTTATACTGAGAACATTTTCTAATCCAGGCCTTTGGCATGATAAAGAATTTAGTGCTTTTGAAGGTGATACAAGATCTTTTTGAGTCACTTTTTCTTCCAAATGTCAAGATGTTCAGGCAAGGGAGTATATACAAAGAATAAAAAAGATGGGATTCAAGTTGCTGGAGACAGCATGCCTTGAATAGGATGTAGAATTAAGGGGCTGACCAGGGGTTCACACAGACTCCCATGGCACTTTTTGTAGGCACAGGTGCGCAGGTCCTCAGATTCTGGACAGGTTCCAATTTGAGCAATTATGTTTCTTCTCCCTAAGAACCCCCTACTGTTTCTGGTGGATACAGAATTCTTATTCACTTCCTGTACTAAACTGATGTGGAGAGTTGCTGTGCAGCTGTTAAACAGCTGCCACATTTCTCTCCATATACAGTCTCTGAAGCACTTTTGGATGAAAGGCGCTATATAAACATATTTTATTGTCATGTATTGGCTGCCTTTCCACTTAGTAGTAGGTTTTGTGAGGTTTTAACTATCAAATCCAGATCTGTATTCCACAGCACATCAATGTTTAATTTCTTCTCCTTCCTACCCCGCAACTTCCCTTAAACAATAAGACTCTTACCACAAGAGTCCGTAGACAAAGAGTCCCTGCAGGAGCACGGGGGTCCAAAGCAGCTACAAGATCCCACACTTTAATTTTCCTAAAGATCAAAAAGGGGACAAAAATCTTAATTAAAAGCAAAATTAAGGGAGCACAGGAAGAATAGCAAAACATCATGGCAATAAATATGTATGGTGAATATAGTTTAGATAATAAATGCAGCTCACAGGAATATATAAAAACTTTTTTGTTTTGGAGACTTGGTTCTTATATTCATTCTTGGTCTTAACAGGGGAAAATATATGTAGTTAACCTAAAAACAAGAAACAGGTTAGCTTTAACCAAACTGATGAAGACAGTGAATGGCAAAGCTACACTATACTTTGGGGCTAAGAGAAGATCTTATACATTAGGCCTCTTAGTAACATAAGAGATCACTTAAACCTATAAACCTGTAACTCTGAAGCATCTTCACTTTGGTCAGTTCTAAGAATGGCCCAGGTCACATGTACCAGAGAACTGGGGTCCATTTAAGAGTTCTGGAATTTATATTAAGAATACTTATATTTTGATTTAAGTAAGAAAAGTTTAGCCCTTCTAAACTTTTAATTATAGGTCATGTTTCCTCATGATAAATGACCCATAAAACCCAAGAAAGGTGGATACAGATCAAAACCTTGGGAATGAGAAAATGTAACCTTGGACCTAGCTGGAACATGTCATCACATCCTGAACAATTTCTCAAGGGTATGAGAGTGATGGTTGACTCAAAGCAGAAGTAGTAGGTCTGCTACACTTCCTGCCTG
>NW_006285779.1:3473968-3483463 GCF_000327345.1 Myotis davidii
ATTGTCATAATATCAGTATAGTCAGTTCATACACTAAGATAATGTTAAGTTAGTTTCTGATATTTAAAAAGCTGCCAATATTTGAACTGTAGCTTTGTATCCTGACAAGAAGAAATGATAAAGAGGTCTTCATAAGTGAATATACTTTTATAAGAATTTACTATGTGCTTAGCATTGCTAAACATGGGGTCTATCCATAGGAATGGAGTCTATATTCACCGGAAATTGGACTAAATAAAATAAAAATTACTGAACTCATTGTAACTGAAATGCTAGAAGAAGCAAAGACAAGGGAACTGCACTTTTGGAAACATTCAAAGATATCAAAATTTAAGATCCTCCCACCACATTAAGCCCCATAGATATTGCCCTCCAATGTTTTAGTTTTATAGTAAGTCACTATTTTATATGTATATCCTGTTATACTGGATTTGTCCAATTCTTTGCTTTATAGGGAAAAATGGAAATAATATATAACCAAAATCCCAAATATCAATAACAATCATGAGCAAAAAAGTGCAACTAAATAATTGGGAAGAATATTTTTGAAAGAGTAAACAAAGGAGAGGTGAATACATAAATTAGACACAAGAACTACTGTACTGGGTCCTTTCTGTGAAATCTATAATCTTTTAGACACAAGGCGAGGCTATATTTAATATCCTAAGGCAGGAGAGATTAAGACGTAGATACAAACTCACCCATCATAGGCCCCACTGACTATCCTCTTATTATCAAATCGAATACAGCGCACCAATTCCTCATGGCCTTCTAACACACGTAAACATGCACCACATTCTATGTCCCATAATCTGGAAAAGAAAACTGAGTCAAGTGAATTTTCATATATTCATTCCTAAGCTTGGAATGTTATAATAATACACTTCAATGTCTTTAAAAAAGTCCCCAAAATAAATCAACACCCATGCAAGAATGTACTGCTTTCGATGTAATTTATTTTCTTTCTGCCATCTAACTCAGGTAGAAAAAGATATAATTTAAGTTCACACATAGTACATATTTTCCATGCTTTATGTAATTTTGTAACCAGGGTCTTCAAGGCATAAAAAGGGTGATTTCAATGGACATAGCTGCCTGTGAAGGAAATGACCAAGCCAAGAAAGACAATGCTTCCTGAAATCACTAATAAGAACGAGATGAGGAATGTCAGTGACCTCCTGACCTCACCAATATATTTTATGAGGTCACCCTCTGCTTTCACCCATTGCAGGATAGTCTTTCTCATTTAATGGAAACACAAAAGAAGTTCTCAAAAACTTTTATATGCTAATATACAAAAACTGTATGCTTTCAGACCAATCCAGATGATTTCTAGGAATGATAATTTCATCCTCTTAGTACTTTGAAGGAATTGAGAGGATTGATAAATTATCCAAATACAATTTAAAGATGACTTTGTTCATCTTTGTGACGGGAAAATACCAAAAATACTTCAATTAGTGGATTCATTATAATTTCAGACTGGTAACTCCCTAGCCAATTATGCAATACTAAGAAAATAAAATGCACACTTGCTAGTAGGGAAACAAATCTTGTTTCTTTTTTTTAGACCATGGGCAGAGAGAAATGGCCTTTAGCTATTTATTAGCCCTTTCCAACTGTAGACAGATGAAATTTAAAGAGAAGGGCTTTCAACCTCAATCTGCGTATCTCTCTTGCCCACTTCCTCATTCAAGCAGTACCTTTTAAATAGGTCTACCTGATGATAAAACTATTACAGGAAGGAAATACATCAACAAAAGGATTTGCTGTGCTGTCTCTCTGCGTGGTGCAAACTTTTGACCTGTGAGAAGCTACAGAAAGAAAAAACATTTTATAATAAACATAACATAGTTGAAGATTTGTTTGAACTGTGCACAAACAATGAATGGTAGGATAATAATGATCCCTTCTAGACAAGGCACCCGCTGCTCACCTGATAGTGTTGTCAGATGAACCACTAACGACCAGTCTGTCTCTGTACTGCAAACAGGCAATGCCACGTTTGTGTCCATTTAAGGTCCTCACAAATTCACAAGTACTAGTGTTCCATACCTGAAACAGAATATGGCATTTGGCAGTTGATTTGGTGTTCTCACTAGTAATATCTACGGCAAATGGAGTCCTGGAGAGGCAAGGACTAAACCAAGTTATCAAGTCAAACCAAATCAATGACAAGTTTGATTCATGGTAATATAGGGCTAATTTGTAGCTCGTTGCTATCACATAGGATTTTTCAAACTGATTTACTCTATGGTGTTAGTCTGGTCTTATAGACAAATTTTCTTGAACCTAAATTTACTCCTGCCCTTCTTACACTCACCATTACTTATAGTAATAAAATACCTAACCAAAATTGTCACATAACTTGTCTCATTTATTACCATTACTTAAATATTTAATTAGTCTACAGTGATGTTTTAATATGAAATAGCCCTTGATCAGATTTTCACATGAAATCCCCTACTCTTTTTTTTTAATATATTTTATTGACTTTTTACAGAGAGGAAGGGAGAGAGATAGAGAGCTAGAAACATCGAAGAGAGAGAAACATCTATCAGCTGCCTCCTGGCACAACCCCTACTGGGGATGTGCCCGCAACCAAGGTACATGCCCTTGACCGGAATCGAACCTGGGACCTTTCAGTCTGCAGGCTGACGCTCTATCCACTGAGCCAAACCGGTTACGGCTCCTACTCTTAAGTTGGAAACTTACCTTTATAGTCCTATCTCCAGATGCAGAAACAATGTACTTGTCATCAAAGTCTACAACATTGACGGCAGCTCGGTGTCCGACTAGCACCCTCCGGAGGGTGATGTCAGTTGGGGAGGCCATATCCCATACAGCAATGGAACGGTCTTTGGAGCAGGTCACCATCATGCCATTATTGAAACGCAAGTGCAGAACTGCTTCACAATGATGAATCAACGTGTTTAGCATTTCACCTGTATTTACATCCCACACCCTGGAACAAACGACATTATGAAGGCTATCTGAGATTTTGAAGGTGCTGATGCTACAATGTACTACCAATATTTGACCACTGTGCTTCCCCCGACAACCCCCATCACTTTCATACTAGTACTATACCCTACTCTTCTGCATTTTTGAAGTTGAACAGAGGTAAAGAATACTGATGGATCATAGGGAAGTGGTAGATAGAGGGCTGGAATGGGAGAGTGGGAAAAGCAAGAAGATAGGATGCTGCCAATGTGAAATGCTTAAAGACACACTACTTCAAATGTGGGTATGTGTAAGGAGTAGGAATGAGGTAGCAGCCACCATCACCTACTAATTGGGGCCAGATCTCAAGATTATTATAAAACTTCAGAAATTCAATCTGATACCATTAATAAGATACATTTAAAACTGGGGATCTGATTAATAACAGCAGCATTAGTGTCCTATGGATAGCCCTCAGGAACTAGAACTGATATAGGCCAAGAAGCTTCCATAACAGACTGATTTAATGCTATGGATTTGATCTTAATGTCTTTGAATCTTAGATTTCACCACACAGGTCAAGGCCCAAGATTACTTAGATCCTAAGTCTAAGGCTCCACTTCTGAGCTTTGAATGGGGACTGGGATCAAGAAGGGCCATCAACTGTAAACATGGACTTCACAGTAGAGAATAGAACCTTTAGATAGCTTGAGAATTTTATGTGATGAGATATAGTATTTGATTTTAATACTCTTATTTTTGTATATTTACTTTGGTTTTTATAACACAAGTTATTCCTTTTTCCAGATTAACCCCCTTTTTCAGAAAATCATTTTTTCCCTTATCCTATAAATGATGTTAGTCAGCCTCTACGTTTCAGCTGCCTTGAGGCATTCCACATGAACCAATAAATGTTAAATGTCGATAACTAAGAACCGAGTTTGCTATGCCTTTAAGTCAAAAGACAAGAAACAAGAACAGCCTTTTCTATTCACAGAGGATAACTGAGAATGGTAAACATTTAACTTCAGAGAATCTAACAATGCAGTTAACTGCTTTCCCCCCCCGATTTTTAAAAAAGTTACTTCTGATGCATTATGTTTGCTAAATCCTTTAGCTTAAGGCAAAATTTCTAACAGAGGTTTCCAGCAGTGCTTCTGGTACCCAGAACTCAAGCTACACTGGACTCCAGCAGCATAATGACTATGTCATCAAATTACTAATGCCTCTGGAAATTGAAGGCCCCTCCCTGAGTGAAGCTTGCAATTAAAAACTGCAGGGACAGCAGGGGAGGGGCTGGCAAAGAGAGAGCATTTCTCACCTGTACACATTTTAAAGGAGATAACACATGCCTACACTACAGTTATAACCCCCTGAAAGGAAGGTTTCATTTCATTCATGTCATTCCCTTGTGAGGTAGTTTCTGTAAGGAATGCAAGGTTTACCAAGTTTCTGTAATGGATGATTCTAGCAAATTAAAACAGAAAGTGTAGTTTCTCAAATGTATAAAAATGTAAACTTACCTTAATCATTCCTAATTCAAGTTTTTAGTTCTAGATTAACACAACGGTGGGGGGAGCTGATGGTTTCTTCTTTAGTTATGAAGTTTTAGAACTGTGCTCATGCAGATAGACACAGAATTACTATATATGACAAAGACAGAGTGGATCTGATAATTGAGTTCAAAAAGTCGTCTGAAATTTTTTACCTGACTGTAGAATCCGATGATCCAGTTATAATCACCCTCTCATCATACTGGAGACATAGGACAGAACCCGTGTGGCCTGTGAGAATTCTCTTGCATTCCAATGTGCTTTTATCCCAGATCTAGGAGGGCAAACAAGATCCTTTTGATCACTGTGATAATGGGGTGCTGCAGAGACTTGCTGGCTCTATTATGTGTTTGACACCCCCAAAGAATCAAAGCTCAGAGTAGTGTGGAATGCATTCTTTTCTCTAGGTATAGCTAAGCACCTACATATATGTGGCTTCAGTACATGTGCAGACTTTATCCTTTTCATTAAGGACAGGGGTAGCCTATAATTATGTGAGAGCTAAGAATAATAGCTCATTCAGTGAACTTCAAGAAGAGAATTTAACAATCCATTTATATGCTCTTCTTGGGGGAAGCAGGTATCTGTCCTTTAAGGAACTGATTTTGGCTTTGGGACTAGAAACAACCTTAAATGCTCACTTACTTCCTGGAAATAATACTTAGAATTTATGCTTTGGATTGTTTTATGAATGTGGTCAACCTAGCTTCTTCAGCTACTTTCCCACACCTGAAGAAATCTCACCTTGATAGTGTTGTCTCGAAGGCCGCTTACTATCTTCTGATCATCATACTGCAGACAGTAAACTCCTTTGCTGGTTTCACTTCGGCAGTGGATTCTCTGTAAACTATGTCTACCACATCTCCAATTAGATTCTATTGTCTGAGAAGAAGGAATGGTAAGAGGCAGTAATTAGGAAGGGAACAGAACTAAACACTTATCTAACTTTCATGCAACCAATGACAAATGCTCAATGCTTCACTCTATTGGCTATTTAAAACTTAAGGCAAACTAAAAATATGTTTTCTCTCTCTGTCTTTCCCCCTCCTTTCCACTTTCTCAATGGAAAAATATCCTTGGATGAGGATTAACAAACAAACAAACAAAGGCACTATTTAAAATTATAAAACATTTTTCATTTGTAAAGTAATTAAAGATTATTTTCTAGAACTCTTTATATAATTCATTCAATTAAATAATAAACCTGGTGGAAAGAGATTGCTCACTGAGAGAAGGCAATCTATGAACCACATGAAGTTATGTGCTCAGTGGGCTTCCTACATGGTGGTCATTTCTACTAGTGAATCTCCACGGAGGCTCAATTGAGAAGATATCTGAATATCAGGTTAAGAGTGCAGTCTCACTGATATTATATGAAGACATCATAATCTCTCTCTCTCATCTATCTATCTATCTATCTATCCATCTATCTATCTATCAGTAAATAACTTTTTTTTTAAAATATATTTTATTGATTTTTCACAGAGAGGAAGGGAGAGAGATAGAGAGTTAGAAACATCGATGAGAGAGAAACATCGACCAGCTGCCTCCTGCACATCTCCTGCTGGGGATGTGCCCGCAACCAGGTACATGCCCTTGACCGGAATCGAACCTGGAACCCTTCAGTCCGCAGGCCGACGCTCTATCCACTGAGCCAAACCGGTTTCGGCAGTAAATAACTTTTAAACACAAATCTTTGCCTGGCAATTTACTATATTTTACCTACTCTATTCTCTTACAAAGAAATTGATTTTTAACTCACATCAATAAACCTTAATGGGTTTGCTGTAACAATGCTGTTACTGAAGAATGTTGATGATTCTCTAGTATTTGGCAAATACCTAAATATACATAGATTCTTACCTCAATGTCTTGTATAATTTTAGGATAAAGTGCTCTATAAAAAGAGTTGGGAGGAGCATTCCCATCAGGAGGTTTGTTTTTGAATAAATACTGTCCCCTAAAAAAACACAAATATTTCATAATAAAAATCACAATATTATGCATTCACAAGGAGCTTCATATTTCTTCAAAGTGTTTTGACAATTATCATTCCATATAGTCTCCAAAACTAGCCTGGAGAGGAGTGAAGTTAAGTCTGGTTTCAGGAGTCCCACATCAAGGAGTAACTTTCTGGGCTCTAAGGAACTGGGCCAATATCGATTTGCTTTTGGGTAAAACATGATGATTTCCAGGGTAGAACATCGAGTATTAGGCCTTCTGGAATATTTTAATGTCAATACTTAAATGAAATACATATAACCAGAATCCAACTATTGGTCTATTAGACCTCTGGATAGACAGATTTATTGGCCTTATCTTTTGAAAATTTTATTCATGACGATATCTGTGTACTACCTTTGAACTGCTAGGCACATGTCCCACAGCCTTTTTTTCACTGAGTAAAGCTGTGCTAGTCAGTGGAGCCTCGCATCATGGGCAGTAGGAACGCCTCTGTCATAGAGAACACTTCTTTTGTCTTCATTTATGGGGTTAAGGTTTGTTGGCAACTCAGGCACCCTGGTGACCAGTGTAGCTATGCTTGAAAGGAGCAATTCAGTTCATTTGCACAGAAAACAAAGGGATCACAGGAGTGTTCAGAGCAGGTATGGAAGAAGATGAAAAGAAATGCCTACAAGCACTGTGCTGTCAAGTCTAAAGCATGAAATTGACTTTCACAGGTGTGTTCCTGGCTATGTACATACATACACGCATTTTACTGCCTTTCCTTGATTCCAGTGAGCAACATTTGTTAGCATCTCCTTCCTTATGACAGCACATCTTTGGAATGCTCATATCCCAAGCTAGATCTTTGCTACAAAAAAAAATCAGTAAATGGCAATCACTTCCTGCTGGGTAAAAAATTTAATTCCTTATCCTGAAGTTAAGAACCCACCAAACACGGTGTGGAAGCTAGTAAACCCCACTATGGGTGTACTAACTGCTGTTCTCACTGGCACTGTGCCTTGCGAAGTGGAGATAGGCAGAAATGCCTCTGAGTGTAATCCTGGCACTAGAGAAATCATGTGTTCTCTGGGCCAGTCATCTACTCCTCCCTCTATAGCTCCATTACAATATAATTAATTGTTCAATGTCTCTAGGAGCGCTTCTCTCCTGCCCTCTTCCTATTATACACCTTGAAAATTAGTTGAGAAAATTTTCTATCAGAAAGGTAGCCGCTGGCTCTGACTTCTGTGTTAATACGGAAAGGGAAATCTGCAGTGGAGATACTAAAAAATAGTTTTTAAAAAGGGACAAATAGGAACAAGCAATAGGATACACCAACATAAAGAAAAGGGCAAACAAGATACATTGAAATAATTCTGGCTTTAGAAAGTTAAAACTCTTCTTTTAACAATCTTATTCTAGCAACACACTACAGACAAACAATAGATTCTGAATGAAGAAATTCTAAATCTGGTTAATAATTATAATTTAATAATTTCAACTGCAACATCCTTTAATGAGGTAGGAGTCACTACATTAATTTTATAGATAAAGAAATCAAACATCAGGGAGGTTAAGAAACTTGCCCAAGGTCACATAGATAGTGAGTAGAGCTGAGGTTTGAATCTAAGTCTGACTTCAGATCCCATACTCTGAAATACTTTATTGTCTCTCAATGTCCACCATTCTTCAGAGATTCCTGTCCTCTTTTTAATCTCTGCAATTATACACAGGCATCCCAGGATTTCTTCATAATGAATGAAACTATTTCTACATCCTAAGGAAAGAGAAATTATATAAACCTGTGATTATTTTCTACTGCACCAGAGTTACCATGGCTTGCTAAAGTATCTGAATTTCTTCAAATCAGAGGTGCTACAAAAAAGGGTGGCTAGGTATTTAAAACTGGTTTCTCAGTCTATAAGTCAAAATCTTTTAGATGGAAGCTCTTTGACAACAGGGGACATTTCTATATGAATGCCTAGTACCTCTGAGAGTGTGAGTACATGCTAAATGCTAAATATTAAATTCAGAATGTTTTCATAAAATGTGACCTGCTAATTAAGAAAATAGACTTTCCCCAAGTTGTCTTTTATCATACTTTTAAGAGTTACCATTACTGAGCAGAGAGAGCACATTCAGTTTTATTCAAGAGAGAAGATGGAGTTCACATAGGGTCAGTTCACATGGAGTTCATTTAGATATAAATTACAACAGCAAAGTAGAAGTTAAACCCAAAGCTTTATTAGAAAACTGTATTTACTTATTTGTTTTTGGTTGGACGAAATGGGCAAAACTATCAATGACAGCATTTGGGGGACTTGATTGACATAGTAGGCTGAGTAAGATAACTTAAAAGAATAAAATGAATAACTGACCATACACTAAAAAATTTTTTTAAGTGGGGGAAGAATACTAGCACAGGAAGAAAGGCAACATGTAAAAATAGAAGCAGCCACAAAAAGTCAAGGTGATACTGGAAGTGGAAAAAAACTTGTAATTTCATGGGCTACATTAAGTTAAGATGATAAATGTGGACAAAGACAAAGGAATATAATAGTCAGAACTCTGAAGGATATTCAAAACAGCAGGCGTGGGTTCCTATGGTTGAAGAGATAGGGGAAAGAGAGATAATTACAGCTGGATCCTGGATTATTTTTCAGTTATACCTTCACATACCCCTTTTAAAAAGCCCCAAAGCCATTTCTTCAATGATCTTATATTTTTTCCTGTATAACTAACATAACAGATCTTGCTGTTTAGTACCAACTCTAAGCAAAATTGTGAAGACTGTGTTGATTTTTGGCATTTTTACATGCATCTGCTCAAATCTGCCCATGTACTTCTTGTTCTCACTATCTTAAAAAATAAAGACTGTAAACTCCCAATGTCTGATAAAGGTTCACTATCCTTTATAGTCCAAATGGGACCAAAGTGTCTTTTAACAGGGAACAAAACCTTTATGGCTATGGGATGAATCTCTATAACGGAAATTTCAGGTCAGGAGTGATTTGGAGGAAAGTTTCTTTTCATCTCCCCCCCCCCCCCCCCC
>NW_006285779.1:3483521-3502357 GCF_000327345.1 Myotis davidii
AATTTTCTTTTCATCCCCCCCCCCCCGCCCCTTGAGGGGCTGAGAAATAGTCCTTGCTGCCCTGCAATGTTCCCATGTAAGCAACTGCCTGCTCTATTTCTAAGGTTGGTCTTGGCACGCTTAACAAAATGATGGACTTTGAATACCATACAGCTACATACTATTTTGTTTTTTATACTATAAAGAATTTATTTCCAAAGTATGGAATAAGTTATGAGATAAGGTTTCTATTTTTCTATATAGTGAAATAAATGATAGAAAAAATATTTGGGGAAGGAGAAATAACAGTATGCTTTCATTTATGCAATTTTTACATAGCCAAACAATTGCCTGGCATTTTCTCCCCTTAACTGAATTTGAGAGAAATATTAAAGTCTTCCTAATAGCCAGAATGACAGAACTCTCTTGCAGTACTTGGTATACAATTTACAGGTCATTTTGTTTATTATATACCAATTAATTTCAAAGATAAAAGGGAGCCAACTATATTATAATGAAAATTGCTAAGAAAAGCTGATCCTCCATTTTTAATTGTTTTATATCTCTTTATGATCCAAGGTAAAAAAACTGATAAAATTCATTGCTCAGATTAATACCAAGCACACATATGCCTGCTAATGCATATCTATCAAAAATATTTAATGTCACCTTTATTTTATAGAAATATTCACAGCTGACTTTCTCATAGTGACATTCTAGAGGTATCCTCTGAGAGCAATTATATATAGAAGAATCTTCCAGAAGTTCTAACAAAATGGTACCATTACATTAACAAAACAACAAAACTGGTAAGTCTCAGACTGCTAACTATAAAATGCCTTAAAGAATTCAAGCTTAAGCAGTAAAATCTTGAAAAAATAGGTCTTATAAAAAAAACCATTATTTATACCAAATTCCATTTTTCACTTTTCTGATGGCTATAGCTCTTATTTTAGTTGGGCATAAAAATAATTTTGATTACAAAGGCAATAAAACACCCCAGGCAGGGGCTAAAGGCAAGAAATCTTCTAAAGGAGAAAATAATTATTTGTTCTGGATTGTTTTAGGGGAAAGCTGGATCTGATGGCTTCTACGTGATTCAAAGTCATCTACTTGCCTTATAAATTGCCCCTCAGCCCTTTTTCAGAACACTGTTTCTGCCCAGAGAACAGAATGCTTTAAAAAGGAAGGCTAGTCACGTATTTTGTTATTTTCTGCAAAGCAGTATTAACACATTATAATGTCATTTATGTGTGATTGGTCAGAAGAAAAACTGCCTAGTACATGAACAACTGTTCTACATTTTCTGCTATAAACCTGCAAAATCACTGTATTAAATGAGAATGGTCTCACTGGTTCCCGACAACATTCCAGTGAATGAGGGCCAGGTCCTGAAGCTCTAATAGTAAAAAAGTGAAAAGGCTCACCATCCTCTTCGTTCGGCCAGGCCTCTCCACAGAGAATCTGTCCTGACCATTCTCTCGATGAGCTTTTTCCATAACATGCCATCAGATGTTACTCGGTACCATTCCTTGCACACGAGTTCAGCAGCACATAGTGATTTGGCATCCAGATATGACAGAATGTTCTCAGCAATGTGATCCAAACCCCGAGCTTTTGGCGGGGGAAGGAGGCAAAGAACATAGATGGTAAATGATTTTTTACAAAAGGTCTTTGAAACAAAACAGCATTTATTCTGTTATGAAGGCACATCACTGTCCCTAGTGTGTCCAGTTTCTTTTTCAAACAGAAACTTAGGTCAAATGAGTGTCAATAATTTTTCCATAAGGTTACAGAAATGAACAGTATTTTCTATCTTCCTTTAGATAAGGAAGTTAAAGCTAACATCCAGCAAACCCCCCAAGACATTAAAAATAAAAAGGATTCCAGAAAACAATCCACATCTATCTGTATAGATTTCAGCACTAGGGGATGTTCTATGGATGGCATCTCAAACTCTGTGATTCAGACACCCCCAAATCTCTATATTAGGTCCATTTCTCATTCTGTTTCTATTACTGCTGCAGTTCCAAAGCTGTTCAGTAAAAGAAATATCCTTTAAATGTACTGGGGGAGAGGCACTAAGTCAGAATGTGCTGGGCTATAGAATTTTGGGCATGCAGAAAGAAGAGAAGAAGGAAATACAGATTGGTATAGGAACATCCCAAGAGGAAAGACAGAAAGGAATGTTTAAGTTCAAGGATGAGTTTAATTTCAGATGTTTTAAAAAAACTATATTTGAGAATAGTTGCTGCTATAAAACCTAAACGACAGTACCAAAAAATGAAAATAATCCCAAACCAATAGATAACTTGGTTAGAATTTCAGAGACTATTTTGTAGGATATACAAGAGCAAAACACAGTGGAAGTAGATCTTGAGCTGAGTAAACTAGATGGGCTTCCCAATTACACTTTTCTACCACTCAAATCTATACTGAGGCCTCAGAGGAACAGATCCTATAAAATAGGATGATCTCACTAATAGACCTTTTGGCTGCTGTTCTAATTCACAAGTGAGACAAAAACATTCAAAGTTCTTTCTCTTTACATGTTACATATCAAAGTTTGCTAAAGACTTAAACAGTACCGAAGGATTCCCTCAAACTTGACTCCCTTGGGCACAAACTTAAACAGAACAGAATGCCATATTCCATCTTGTGCCTTTCCCCTGAATCATATGAAGACACACTTGGACGCCATTAGCAACAATCCAAATGTGTTTAAACATTATTGTAATTATAAAGATTGTATGGATATTATCACACTTTTCAGAAGATTTAGAAAAGAAGTGTCAAGTGGATCTTATTTGGCTAGCATCACATTCATATATATATATGTTATAACTTATTGATGACTTACTACCTGCGGGAACTGGTGTTAGATGAAGGAAGCAGTGATCCCTGTGATGGGTACTGTGGTAAAGGTGCACACCTCCTTTGAGGATATGTTCATTGATTTTAGAGACAGGAATAGGGGAGAAGAAGGCAGAATTAATGGGAAGGAGGGAGAAAGAGGGAGACGGAGGGGGAGGGGAAGATGGAGGGGGAGACAGAGGGAAAAGAGGAGAGGGAGGGGGAGGGGGAAGAGGGAGGAGGAGAGGGAGAGGGAGAAACATCAGTTGCCTCCCATACAGGCCCCAGGGACCAAACTGGTAACCTGGGTATGTGTCCTGATAGGGAATCAAACCCAAAACCTTTTGTGTACACGATGACACTCCAAGCAACTGAGTCACCAGGACAGGGCAATCACATTTCATATTTAAGCATAAGCAGATGGAAGCATCCAGCGCCTCATTCTTATTAAAGGAACATGATTATAAGCCAATTAAAATATAAAAATTAGCTCTTCATGCAAAATACAGTGATGATGCAAATCCTGCATCTTTATACTGAAACTTTCTACACCATCAGAAGTTTCCAAAATCCATTCCTGTGCTTTTAATGGCTGCCATCAAATTGCTCCTGATCTTTCACAATGTCCCTATAATAACTCTTTGGAAGTAATTTCACCTAACACTCCAAACAAACCCATTACATTAATGGATTACAGGCATTTTTTGAAGTAGTTTGGTTTACTAAATGTAGCCAGATGGTATAGGTTTATAAGTTAAAATGGTTGTAAAGCATTAGACTGATGATTTAATATCTTATAAAGTGGTCAGCAGATACACACCAGGAATCACTATTAGGGAAAGGGATACAATGGTCTAATCAACTCCTGTTCAATTCGTAGTGGTACATGCCTGAGATAGTAACATCTCTCAGTGAAGGGGGAGAGCACAGGAATGAGGTACACACAGGCTGTTCGCACAGAAAACTGCTTGCCTGTGGCTAAAACAAAATCCAATGAGTGAAGAGGTGGCAGAAATCTATTCTATTTAACAAAAGATACAGGTACAAATTCAGCTTTAAAATGATTATTTCTAATTTATAAACATGCATTTCTTTTGTTTTAAAGGGAAATTTAAAATGCAATTTTGGAAAAACAAAAAATTTTTAAAAAGTTATAATTGGCAAAGATTAAGCAAGTGGTAATAAGCATTTTTGGGGAGGGTGTAAGTTGGTATATTTTTCTTAGAGGATAGTTTGGTACATGTGATAAAAGCTTTAAAATGTTCATATGTTTGTGTGTGTATACATATATATGACTGTGTGTATATATATATATTATTATTACAATAGGTATTTATTACTGTGCACAGTGAGATTGTAAAGCCTGGAATTTACATATTTAATGTCACAACAAGGCTGCTGAGATACCTTTTTCTAAAATACTCAAAAATGTTTCTTTTTCATTCCTACAATTTAAATATTCTGTTGATAAACTCTCTTAGAAATCCAAAGGCAAGTATATAGGTTAACATATCTTGAAACTAAGATACATCTCAAACCAGATAATGCTTCAGAAAAGATGTTACTTGAACCAGTGTGTGGGTAAACAGGGTGGGTAGAAGAGCATGATAGGGAGAAGATAAGGAAAAGAGCAGTTTCTATCTTGAGAATTTGATTTTTTTTTTGTATTTATATTCCAAGAAGGTACGATTAAAGGACTCAGTTTGTAAAAATGAAGCCAAAAAAAACTTAAAAAGATGTATAGCTAAGATCCAATACTATTACCATTGTAACATATCTTCCAGGCAAATTAATGGCTCACAAACACCCGTAGACATACCTGGCAGAGCAGTTATGAAATCCCTCTGCAGCATAGGTTTAAGGTACGAGTTTATGTGCCCATGTTGGTAATGACACATTTGGGATATAAGATGTTCCACAAATTCCACTTGATCGGACTCTGACCACTGCTCAAAATATTTGACACACAGTTCCTTTTCTTTCTCATAGCTTGCCGAGAGTTTCCGTTGCTTGGGCACAATCATACTGGAAGTGCCATTGGCAAGTTTTGTCTGTAGAAAGGGTGGATTAAAAACACACACACATAACAGTAAGTATTGAAAATGAGGGAAATATATAATTTGTTGGTCTTGCATGCTATGTTATGTCTATATGATAGAGCTCACTGTTATACTTACTAATTGAATATTTGTGAACAGTAATTACAAGGAAAGACACAGTAATACCATAGTAAGTCGGTAAATTGGGAATATTGCTGGATGATTAGGCATCCATTTCCAAACGTTCATAGGAAGACATTATTTGGGGATATATATAGATGAAAACCAAAAGCTGAAAGCATGTTGTTACTATTACTAGCAAGCCAAGAAGGCTAACTTCCTTTTTCTTTTGCCAGGCAGAGGAATTTGGACCTAATTCTGCAGAAAATGGTTCACCAGCAAAGCTTCTTGGATAAGTAGAAAATGCAAAAAATGGCTTTGCAGTTAGAGCAGAAGTGGCACACAGCTTTGCACTGAGGTGCTGTAGGATGGAAGGCTGATGAAAATAACTAAGAGCAAGTTCTGTCTTCACTTCTGTTGGGGATGTAGGCTGGGTTAGCTCCTTATTTTCATTCTTCCATTGATTTTTCCTATTTTCTTTAAGGCTTATATAAAACCTTTTTATTCAGTTTTAAAATACATTAATTTATAATTTGCTTCTTGTATATATCAGTTACTAGACATTTATACAATTACTGACAACGTATTTTTTAATAGTCAAATAAGAAATCCTCCATGCAAAGAAAGGCCAATGACTAATTTGAGACTATGGTACCTTTGGAGCTAAAGCTCAAATAACATTTATATGCTTCATCTACTCTCCCCCGCCCCCCCACCCCCCCAAAAATCCCATCTCCACTGTCATCAAAATTAAATGCCATAAAGTCTTTTTTTTTATTAATTGGTTCAGTCAGTAAATATTAAGCAAGCATTTACAACACGCCAAACATTGTCCTAGGTGCTAGGAATACAACATTGAACAAAAATAACAATCTATCATTGGGGGAACTTATGTTACAGCAAGTTAAAAACAACCAAATAAATAGAAAATATAATGTCTACAGTGCTATGAGAAAACTAAAGCAGGATAAGGGGATAGGCAAAATTATATGATGGTCCCAAGAAGCTTGGCTACTGGTGTACACGCATCTTTCCGTTTTTCAAACAAACATGTAGATACTGCTGTGATTTAATTAAGGTCCCAAATTAGTTGACCTTAAGGTTGGGAGATTTACTCTGGTGGGTCTGATCTAATCAAATGAGCTCTGTAAAAGCAGAGTTGGTGGCAGAAGAGGAAGGAGACCATGGCAAGGGATGCAGGCAGCCTCCAAGAGCTGACAGCCAGTAAAGAAATGGGGATCTCAACCCTACAAAGGCAAGAAACTGAATTCTGCTAACAACAATGAGCGAAGAAGAGAATTTCCCCCCAGAGCCTCTGGATGGGAACTGGCCAACCCTTGATAGATTTTTTTTTTAAATCCTCACCCAAGGATATTTTTTTCATTGATTTCCAGACTCACATATAGTCAGTTGATTTTTGAGAAAGATACTAAGATAATTCAATCAGGAAAGGATAGTCTTCTCAACAAATGATGCTGAAACAACTGGATATCTGTTTAGAAAAATGAACTTGCTCTTTACTTTAGATCACAAACAAAAATTGACTTAAGTGGATTCTGGATTTATATGTAGAACTTCTAGAAAAAATATAAGAGGAAATCTTGTTGCTAATTTAGTCTCAAATTAGTCATTGGCCTTTCTTTACCACATAGATAAGTCAGTATGTGGTAAAATTTTAAATTTCTGGTTCAAAAAAAACAGTTAAGAAAATAAAAATTCAAATCATAAACTATGAGAAAATATTCGCAATATATGTATTTGATAAAGAACTTGTATCTAAAAATATATAAGGAACTCCCAGAACTCAATAAGAAAACAAATAACCCTTTTTCTTTAAGTAAAGGCAAAGACTTGGAGAGACATTTAACAAAAAAGACCCAGGGATGGCCAATGAGCACATGAACATCATTATGACTAGAAAACACAAATAAAATCACAAGACACCACTACAAACTAGTAGGGCTAAAAGTAAAGAGACTGACTATACCAAGTATTGGCAAGAATGAGGAGCAATTGGGTCTCTCATACATTGCTGGCAGTAATGTTTACTGGTACAACTACTTCAGAAAAACTGATTGACAGTTTCTTATAAAGTGAAACATACTTATTACATGAGCCAGCAATTCCACTCCTGGGTACTTATTCCTCCAAATAAAAACATATTTCCACACAAAACACTTGTACATGAATTTTCATAGCTGCTTATGAATAAGAGTCCCAAACAGAAAAAATCCCACTGTCCATCAAGAGCTGAACTGATAAAGTTACAGATGCACACAATGACAAGGATAAATCTCAAACACATGCTGAACAAAAGAAGCCAGGCACAAAAGAGTACATACTTTATGATTCTCTTTATATGAAACTCTAAGGATAACAAATCTAATTTATAATAATGAAAACAAATCAGTGGTAGCATGGGGCTGAATGTGGGGGTGGGACAGACAGAGTTAAGGGCAGAAGAGTTTTGGGGGCAATGAAAATGTTCTACAGTTGTTACACAGGTGTATACAGTTGCCAAAATTCATCAAACTGTATACTTTCAATAGGTGTATTTTATTTATGTAAGTTACCTTAATAAAATTGATTTTAAAACTTCTAAGGATAGGGTATGTCTAAGGATAAATGCCACTGTAATATTAATTTCATTTGTAATGAAGATATTACATTTGTAGAGATAACAAAGGTAAAGGCCTTTGTCATCAACCCTCTTCCTTCTATCATTCTCCCACACAGATTTTTCTACTAATGTCTGAAGTAAATGCAGCAAAATTTCAATTTGAGAACCTTTAAAAATCCACAAGGGTACAGTGAAAAAGTTCACTTATTAAAAACCCAAAAGGTTGTATATTAGAGTGTGTGGGAGAGAGGGTAATGGTTATTGGTGGCAACAGAATTGATTTGGCCTTCCCAACAAAAGCCCAATGACTCAACCACTACTGTTCAAATGTCTAGGAAAGCTGACAAACAACCTCAGCTTAATGGTAACACTAACTTTCTGCCACCCCTGCACATCTCCTTTTCTGCTTTTCTGTTAACAATGAACAGTTATCTCCAAAAGAAAGAAGCAAGAAGCTGTCAGGTGACAAGCACACAAAATGAAAGAAAAGTATTTATATGACTGTCCACAGCTCAGTCCTCAAAGGCTAAGGGCTAGCATTCCCCACCCACGCCTCCTCCTCCCCACCCCCGAAGACATAGTACATGCATCACTTTCAAAATTACCATAAATTTCTCTGAAGCTGCCTCAAGGGCCAGGATAGAAAAATACACTCTTGCAGACACCAACTAGTCTAACCAACACACCACTGTAATATTAAGTGTGCTGACTTTGCTACCCGTATTGGTTGGAAGATACAGCACGGACTGGTTAAACTTGATGGTAAAAATGACAGATGTTTCTAATTTGCATGCAAAACCTCCTTTATTTAACCACTGAAAAAGGGCATGGTAAGTAGAGAAGGAAAATGTTCCAGACATAGGACACTATTTGCAATTAGGGGAGCAAGGCCTAGGTAAACAGTAATATTTACGACTAGAGAGATGCAAATGATATTTAAGGATTCTGTTTGGCTTTAAGAAGGGCTTTGAAGAAAGAATGGCATTGAAACCTATAGTAGAGGGAAGAAGATATAATGATTAATAGGATGAATCAATATAAGATAAAATGGGCAAGGGTTGTGCTGGGGGTAAGGCTATATGTTTCTCTCATGAAACTTTAGAGTTATCAAGCAACCAACAGACATTTATTGAGTGACTAATCTGTGCTGGGCATTTTTCTAGGTGCTAGGGAAACTGTAGAGAAGAGGTACACAAAGTTTCTTTACCTTCTCTGGGGAAGGATAGAGGCAGAATATATAATAAATATATTAATTCCAGAAACCAGTAAGTATTGTGAAGAAAACAAAAGATGGTAACATAAAATAGGGAGTGAGTAGTACAGCATACTTTAACTGAGGTGGTCATGAAATGATGCTGAAGGAGATAACTGAATGATGCTGAAATCTAAATGTAAGTCAGTCTTCTGAAGATCTGGGGAAAGGCCTTCCAACAGAAGAAAGAGCAAATCTAAGCTGTGTTCAAGTGAAAGACAGAAAGAAGGCTAGTACCGCTGGGACAGTGAATGAGGGGGCACTGGTGGGAAACGAGGCCATGAGGTGGCCTGGGGCCGGATCATATAAGACCTTCTGGGCCTCAGTAAGGAGTATGGATTTCATCCTAAGTGTAAAGGAGAGCCCCTGAGGTTTTGAAGTAGTCAAATATAACATCATCTGATTTACGCTTTAGAAATATTTACTCTAGCGGCCACACAGAACATGGTGGTGAGGGCTGGAAGGTGGGAAGAGGATAACAAGAACAAGCTGTGAGAGCAGAGGCAGGAAGACCAATCGGAAGTCTCATAAAATACTCCTGCACGTGGTGATAGTGGCTAAAATTAGAAAATTAGAAGAAAGGTATTTTACCCTCACACGAGAGGAAGAGAGAGAGCCTGTTGAGAATATAAGTACAGGTTATAATACACATTTATTTCAGTATAATGATTTACTGATCCTTCAAATATTTAATCTGATACATTAACTTGAATGGGGATTGAACCAGGGTTCTTGCTCCTGCAGCCAGGAGAAACAAGAGTCTTGAGGCAGAAGGGGGGATTTAAAAAGAAAAAGTGTTTATTGATTCTAGAGAGAGAGAGGAAGGGAGAGAAACACCGATGAAAGAAACACAGATTGGTTCAGCTGCCTCTGGCATGCCCCCGACGGGGGACCAAGCCCACCTGGTAAACTCTTGGTGCAAAAGATGATGCCCAACCAACTAAGCCATACTGGCCAGGGCAGAAGGGAGGATTTTTAAAGGTCTGCACTATACACTCTATTGGCTATTGCCAGGCTTTATTTAGTTAGATAAGAATTTTAAAAAATACTGATTTTAAAGTTCTTTTTTCTACTGTTTTTCCTTGATTTATCTTTAAAAAAAAGTTACATCTCTTTAAAAAAAAGTTAACATTGTCTTGGTTGACTTAAAGGAAATGGTATAGTCAACATTTTGATTAGAATTAAAAGAAATAAGTAGGCACACCTAGTGACGGAATAGTGATAGCAGGGAGGTCCAGAACAGTTCTACAACTCCTACAGAGCTAGGGTAGAAAAGAAAAAGGGACCCAGAAGGGAGAGCCCATTAGCATTTTGGCATCTTTTAACAAGGAGATTTCAAGAGAAAAAGAATTTGGCCATAAATTGAACACGCCGAGTAAAAAGTAATGAATACTCAAAAGTGGGATATAACTTTTAACATCCCAGTTTTCAGTTCTTAAAAACCCTTTAAAACTTTCAGTGACCAAAGAAGAAGTCCATTATCTTTTTGGGGTGAGAGTGAAAATGAAAAGAAAATGGTGGCTGTACATATAGATGGGATATACAGTTCAACCGAAGTAAACTTCACAGTTCACAGTGGGATTACTGCATTAATATTTTAACAGCTTCTACTAAATATGATTACATATTAGGTGAACTCATAAATATGTCAGATCTGATTAGTGAACATGGAAGACGGGAAGGGGCAGATTTGTCAGCAGAAGGGAAGTTTACATTATGAATCTGATTTCTAATAACCAACAAGAAAAAGCTTGCAATCACTTCAATTCTTTTAAATAAAACTCACTAGGAAATGAACTCACAAGTGCACCAGTATAAGTGATTATTTGAAGACTGGACATTTTTTTCTATTTACTAATTACAGGCAGAGTCATATAAAAAAATTCATCAAGCCAAGCCTTTGTGTTGAATTTTTGAGGTAAAAAGATAGGATAGTCGCTTAACATTTTTAGGTTTCAAAACTGGGGCTCTTATTTCTGTAGTGGGTTCCCTCATGCAACTTTATAGCTTCCAGGGCGATAGGTTCTTTTGTTCTAAATCAAGACACTCACAGCAGTTTAATTTACTGCTGCATTATTATAGCTACTAACTACACACACCTCCAAGGCTGGTAAACCCACTGATGTAGGCAGTGCCACCTTAAAAGGATTTTTGGACGGGTCTTAGTAATGGGGAGGAAAAAAAAGGACATAATGTTTAATTATAAGAAATGATTGAAATAGGCACAGACATACCCCGGGTGCCTCTGCACTGCAGCAAGCTCTAAACTTGTTATCGTTAATGGTTTAAATTTCACTGTGCTAATCATTTCAGGACACAAGCCTTTCTTGATAATCTAATGAATTATTCCAACATCCTTCAGCAAAAAAAATCCTCCATGACAGCACTAATTACAAGACGTTTTCCCAGTGCTTATGTAAAATATGACAGAGCAGCAGCTTAGGGAATTGCAGAAAACTGCTTCTAATTTCCACTGAGAAACTGACAAACACCTCTCTTTCATCTCTCCCAGCTCTCAAGTAAGATTTAACTTTCTCATTTAGTTAATTACCGAGTGAGGATCATCATTTCCCCGGATCGGAGCGGCACGGAGCCTTTATCGTGTTAACTTGTGAACTTGATCGATGGCTGCTGCTAAAACTTAATAACTTCACCCCCTGGCAAATTGTAAGATAAATATAATAGGAGAAACTCTGACAGTAAAAACCTGCCAGAAATGAGCACTGTGTTTATGTTTCTTTGCAGGCAGCAAAAAAACAACCAACAGCTTATTACTGGTTGCGTGTTACTTATATTTAAAAGACTCCAGCCACTTAACTTTCTATGTACTGTTAAAACTTTGCTCATCAGATGGGGAAGAATGGGAAAATGCACCAGTGATGCAGATTTGGGGAAGTGAGGAAAGAAGGCGGGAAGGACTGGGAGAAGAGTAAAGCAAGGGAACAAATACATTGTGTAAAATTTTTTTAAATGTCACGTTTATCATATAAAATGTCCAACCAGCATAAACAGGCATAAAATCTTTAAAATAAATCTGGACTTCTAAGATACTATATGAACTATATCAGGTAGCAAAGCAAGAGAATTTCGCTCACTCAAATTTTTTCAATGACCATAAGTTCATGCCTGAAGAATTCAATTAACTGCAGAATTCCTAGATCTCTTTTCAAAAACCCCTGCAGCTAGAAAACCATTCACTAACGACACCAGTTAACCCTTTCTGAACCAAGTACCCTACAGCTAGGAAATGCATAACTATGTCTAGAACATGTCATCCAGTCTTATATTCACTTTCCACACTTAAGCTAGGCAAATGAGAAGGAAATAATCTGGAAGTTCTTTCTATCAAATTTGAATCTGAACTTGGAATTTTAACATTTACCTGTGGAAGAGTTCATATCATTGCCTAGGACATCAGGAATTTTATGCCTTTTTATAACTGACAAGGTATAACAATAATAGAATGGCTGCTCACACATGCTAGTCCCCTCTCCCCACCAAGACTGATGAACTGGGCTGAAAACAAATCTACATATAAATTGCCAAGTCTGTCACACTGACCATCCTCATAGCATAGAAATATTATAGAAAAACAAAATATGAACTACATTTTGGTGAGGGTGGAGAAAGGCAGAAGAAGTCCTGCAGGACTTAAGAGGTTAAGCCTACCTTGTGAGACAGTATTTAACATCCATTACATGCTGTGAGAGCACCAACAGCTGAAGTCTGAGGGGCCACCATTTTGAAAGTTGAAAGGATTTGGAAAATTGAATATCAAAATGGCAAACAAAATTTATATTCACTGGAGGATCAAATCTTATTCCTCATTTTATTTTGTTTTTACTTTCATTAAATGAGGATCTACTGGGTCAGGGACAGAAAGATCAAATGATTTTTAAAACACAGCATTTATAACAGACACACTTTACACAATATGAAAAAAAACAAAAGCATGAAGAACATAAAAATTATTCATAATTTCCACAATCAACAAAATAAACAATGTTCACATGTTGGTGGGTATATATCTTTCTGGTCTTTAGAAAAATCATTAGTCAATTATTTGATGTGGGGAGGATGTTTGTTATCTGGAGTATTCTTTGGCTATAACATTAAATTAATCATAGCAGGCAAAATTTATCTCCTTTGTTGAACACCTCAGAATAGTCAAGATCTGATCCTGGAAGATACAGAGTTATAGGTGATTGTGACTGTGGAAAGGAGGGGAAAGAAGAGGATGAAGAGGAGGAAGGAGAGAGGCAAGAAAGAGGAGGGGAGAGTTGAAGGGAAGGGGGGG
Source organism: Myotis davidii (assembly GCF_000327345.1). Taxonomy (NCBI): domain Eukaryota; kingdom Metazoa; phylum Chordata; class Mammalia; order Chiroptera; family Vespertilionidae; genus Myotis; species Myotis davidii. Next base: position 3,496,682 of record NW_006285779.1, read on the forward strand.
AAGGAAAGGAAAGCAGAGTAAAGAGGGAGTGGAAGGAGGAGTAGAAAAGGGAAAGGAAAAATGAAAGTTACTGGGGGTGGGGTGAAGGAGAGAGACGGAAAAGAGACGAGAAGGGGGAGAGAGAGAGATGAGGGGTTTGGGAAGAGATGGAGGGATTAGGGGCAAGGTGGAGAGAAATGAGGGGGGAAAGAATAATTATAATCAAATGCAAAATGGACCTAGCATTAGCAAGCTCATCTGCTCCAAGAAAAACAATATGCTTGTTGGACAAACAGGCCCTCTCCCACACAATAAGCGTAAACATCAAAAGGGAGAGGAGAGGAAGAACTATTTTCCTAAACCACTGAATGTTTCAGGCAAAGTAATAAAGTTTAATTGTCTGGAATCTGGTTGCTCTTTCTGTAAACTTCCTCCGATAGAGGTTGCTCATCTGAATGTTAAATAATGTTAATATTTCCACAATCAAATTTCTGTGATGAAGCAAGTTTAAACTAAGAGTCTCCTCCCTAACTCCTCCCTCACATCCTCCCTTTATTTTAGCATCAGAAAGTTAAGCTCTCCCATAAATAACAGGGAATGATGGAAGCACTGGCGGCCAGAAGAAAACACAAGAGACACACTTAAAGCACAATTAAAAACTACATGGAAAAAAATATCGTCAGTTTTAAATAAAAAGGAAGAACTACCTTCCTCCTCTTTGTGCGCTAATCCTTACATTTTGTGTCCAATAAAAAGGTTTCAATGACTTGGTAAAACATGGTCCTGAAGAAAGCCTCTGAGAAGCTATATCTAGAACCTACATTATGAAAATATAAGGTTTTGGGGGATAGGATCTCAAGAAGCCAACTCAGCTTTCTAGAAGAAGTTCAACTCTTTCCAAATGCTTGTTAATGCATGTTAAATGCAGCAAGAAATAATCCTATGAGGCAGCAGCACAGGCCTCTCTTAGCTGCAGTGAATGAAGTAAATGACTTGTGACTTCGGGAAGTCTTGGTTATCTGCAGGTAAAACTTTAATAACCCTTGGAGCATCAGGGGACTAAAGACATTTCTCTCTGGAATAGTTGGGTAATTGTTTTCTTAATTTATCCAGGAAAAAGCTTAGTTTGGATGCAGTGTCTGTTTTTTTTTTTTTAGCAGAGGTGATCAAAATAACTTGCTCAGATTCATGTAAGTTAGTTGCGTTCAGACAAAATTTTAAAATGCAGTTGTTACATAAAGTATATACTCTTTCTTAAAATGAAATTCTGGCTCTTCTTTTTTTTAATGACAATGAAGCTCCATGTCAATGACTAAGACTAAATGCAGACCCGTAAGACTGCTTTCCCATAGACGGATAAATATATTTCACACGAACACCGAGACTACAAGTGCCACACTGAAGACAGTCCTTCGAAGGAGCTATGCTTATGCAGAATATCAGAAATAAACAACACTGGAGTTTGGAACCAAGTCTATCCCAGCTCTGCCCTTTACTTGAAGTGTGATCTTGGCTAAGTTACTTACCCTCTCTGCGCCTCAATTACCTCATCTGTAAAATGGTGATTGTGACAATACTTGCCTGGAAGGGTTAATGTTAGGATAAAAAAAATAACACATGAAACGGCATTTATAAGAATACCTGGCACATAGTAAGGGCATTAGCTGTCTTTATGCTTTTAACTAGAATGTACATATTGCTGACTAAATGCAATGTTCTTTGCTTTGACAAGTTTAAGTCCAGAAACCTTTACTTTTAAACTCTGAAGAACAAAGATTATGACATAAGCCCTTTATGTCTATGTAACAGCAGCTCAAAAATTGGTAAAATGAATTTTTAACACAAACTAATATAAGAAGTGGATACTGCTTTTTGGGAGTGTAGTGGTAAATGGCCTTACGGTGTAAACATAACTGTAGTCCCCGTTCTCTCACCAATAAGGATGATGCTATCACTACACTGACACTTTGCTCATAAGTACTCTAACTTGGGAACCTTTAATCCACTGTTTTCTAAGGTTAGTTTGAAGTTTGAACACTTTTATATAGTAATAAAATATGTAAAATATTATCATGAAAAATTTAAGAATCAAAGGAAAACTAAACTTCCAAAAGGAATAATGCTTAATATTTAACAATTGAAGACAAAAAAGAGCAAAAGAAAGACCTCAAAATATATTACAATATGGAATAAAAGACATTTGAAATTCAATTTTTTTTTCCACTTTCAATCTTTCAAAGCAATTGACAAAACATATTCCCATAAAACTCAAAGTTATTGAGAGAAGAACACTATGGAAATTAGAATGGTAACAAGACTCTCAATGTATTGCTGGTTTCTACCAAAGAGCTAACGTCCTGTAGGTACAGAGTACAGTTTGCTTCCTTCAGACTCTGTAGCTTGTTTAGTATTCAGCAAAGAGAGGTAGGGCAGAAACCAGACTAAAATTCTAGCTGTCATGAGCACCCATTCTCCTTTCTCTCAAAAACTGGCAGAAAAACTATTAACTTGTAATTTTGTCTGAAGGTTATTTCCATTTCCCTCACATAGGTACTATTTTTATGGAGTTCCATTGGCCAGAGACTGGCAGATTTTTGGTGTTTCTGAGGGAAGACTGAATTTTGAGGATTACAAAAATTTTTCTTTCTAAGAATGGGACCAACACCCACCAGGCATTTCTGTGTGTATTTACTGGGAGGGAAGGTGTGATAAAAAAATAAAAATCGGGAAGACAGTTACTTTCATAATATACTTGATTTAGAAATAGGAATTGTATTCTGCCTTTGCAGAATTTGGCTTTCTTAAAGCATAAAATGGTTTATATAAAGACATTTCCTGGTTTACTAACTAACCTTTTTACTTCACTCGAGTGTAGCCTAAGCTCACATAAAGGACTAAAAATAGGAAACTCAAGGGTAGCAATTTTTTCCCATGAAATTTTTCTACTAGTATGTGTCAAATGTTCAGTTTCTATTTAAGGAATACATTTGATGAAATTTGATGCTTTGGAAACAAACCATTATGAAAAAGTTTTCTTATAGTTGACAAACATGTAAATAGTCCCAAAACAAAAATGAGGCAGCATGATGGCCTGATACTATCACTAATTAGCTACATAATCTTGGGCAGGTCATCTGTAAAATAAGTGGGTGGAGGGGATAATTTGTGGCTCAGGCTGGCTTTTATATTTTGAGTCTATGATTCAGTTCCAAGGTATATTAAAAGAGCTGAGCAAAAAAATTTAAAAATAGAGACTCATGCTCTACATTTTCTTATTAAAAAACGAACATATTAGAGTTTAAGGATACATCTCAAGTAAAAAGAAAAATATCTGTCATAATATTATTTTGGTAAGCAATATATTTTCAAAATTCCAAGAATAAGTCAAACTTTTCTGCAATTGAGTCTTTTATGCAAATAAATGCTATTATTCTGAGTGACAGGTATACAGGTAACATCATTATTCTGATTTTTTGATATGCTAAAAATATTCCATAATTAAGAATTTAACATTTTAGACCTGGCCAGTAGCTTAGTTGGTTAGAGCATCATCCTGATACACCAATGTTGTGGGTTCAATCCTGGTCAGGGGACATACAGGAATCAACCAGTGAATGCATAAGTAGGTGGAGCACAGCAGATGGATGTTTCTCTCATCTCTCTTTCTCTCTCAAATCAATAAAAAAGTTTAAAAGAAAAAACTTATCAGTGTTAACCTTTTCAGGACTGACACTTGGATCTGAAGATCTAATATTGTCTTCTTGAAGTTTTCTGTGTTTCAATTTGCCTCATTTCTTTCATATCTACTCTCGTGTTTTTCCCTATCCATCTTTCTTCATAGTTCCCAGTATTTAAGAGAACATTTTCTAGAAAATTGCCAATAAATGAATATCTCTTTATTAAAAATCCTTTTACTTCCCACGATGGCAAAAAAAATTATATCAATTTAATACACCAACTTGTCTTATTTAGGGCCACATCAAAGCAATATGGCTGCATGAAGAGTCTGCAAATAGATATGAAAAGCCTACTGGGGTCCTCTTAATGCTTTATCAAGGTTATAGTGGTCATGATCAGATGGCTGCTGTTCTCTGCCAGTTTAATTCTCAGCACTATAGACCATAGCATGCTGTATCTTAAAGACTTTTTCTTTCAGATTCCAAAGGCCAATGAGTGTCCTCAAGGTCAAGGTAGCATATTAGCTATTGTAATAGATAAATGAATATGGAAATAACTGGAGCTCAATTTCCATTTGAAAAATTAAGTTTGATTGAAATTTACACACAGAATCTGTGACTTCAACTTCCATGGTGATAGTATTTTTTGATGGTGAGCAATCGAATGGGCTTACATTGTAAGTACGTAAAGCTGGAAGAGTGGGCTGATATTAGAATGGACTTAGACTAAGAGAGAAGCAATGACAATGTGGGGTGGGGTTGGGAGGCAGACAGAATCAAGACATTTTGGAGGACACAGTTTAGGGATAATAGCTAGGAGCCTGGGCATTACTTATGGAGTAAGTAAAATAAATTATTGTTTTAAAGGTAGCACACTACATAGCGTCAGATAAGCCTAGTTCAAGCTCTGTGTCTGTAATGTACAAACATGTAAGCTAGTTCTCGGTAAGCCTCAATACTTTTTCACATAAAAAAAGGGATAATACCACCTATTCCCCATGGTTATTAAAATAAATAACAGATTATTTGTAAAATGCTAAGCACATTAAGTCTGGCACATAAATGCTCAAAAAAGGTAGCTCTTATTGTTTGCTATATGTAGAAACCATTGCAGCAATTCAGGTTGTATTAGGGCCTGCCCATCAAACTCTGAAACTGAAGTTTTAATGGAAATTTCTTACCAAATTCCCCAAGAAGGGGAACTATTAATTTGAGTATTTTAAAATATGCTAACTTGTTGGGTCACCATTAGCTAATGTGACTGGAGATAGAACTGTGAAGAAAGAAAAAAATAACTTAAGATGTGATTAGACTGTAAGAGCAGTCCAGTTAAACCAGGCTCGAAGACTCTGGGGAAAATCAAAGAAAACTACAATTTAGGAATTTTTGTGTATACTGAGTTTTCTCACAAATCTATTAGGACTTTCTATGTACAAGTGCTACACTAGGCAATGCAAAGGTCACAGAGATGGTAAATATTGACAAGGTGCCTCTAAAATTCATAAGGAAATGCAAATGGCCAGGAATAACCAAGGTAATATTAAAGAATAACAACAAAACTGGAGGGCATACTATCAGAAGTTCAGATTTGACAAAAACCATATACATATATGGTCATATAATTTATGACAAAGAAAACAATCCAGTACAGAGGAAAACACATATTTTAATAAATAGAACTGGATCAACTGACTATCACATTAAAAACAACAACAACAATAAAAACTTCTCACCTGTACCTAACATCACACACAAAAATCAAATGGATTATAGATCAAAACGTGAAAGGTAAAAATAATAAAAATTTAAGAAGAAAATATAAGAGAGTATCTTCATGACACTGGGGTCAACACAGATTTTTTTAAAAGTATATTTTTTATTGTTTAGACACAGATTTCTTAAGTAGAATTTTAAAATACTAATTATATATGAAAAAGATTGATAAACTGGAATAAAATTAAGAACCTCTGTTCATCAACAGATCTCATTTAAAAAGTACAGCCCTAACCGGTTTGGCTCA
>NW_006285779.1:3502464-3512498 GCF_000327345.1 Myotis davidii
GGTAAGACAGAGTACGAGAAAATATGCTTAACACACATATCAGACAAAGGATTTATACTAGAATTCATTAAAAAACTACAAATCATTAATAAAAATACATAAAACCCAGTAGAAAAATGGCAAAAGACTTTACATTTAAATAAATGGTCAAACAACATATAAAAAGATGCTCAATTTAAAAAAAAAAGAAAAGCTCAATTTTAAGTGTTAAGGGAAATGTAAATTAAAAAACAAGCAATATTAACACTACTGAACTGTACACTTAAAAATGGTTAAGACTATAAATTTTGTTATATGTCAAAAAACCCCCAAATAAACCATAATGTGATACTGGTGCTACCCAATACCAGAATACTACAAAGAAAAGGCCAGACAAATGTTGCTTAATGAGGAAAAGGAACAATAGAACTCTCACTGTTGGATAGAGTATAAATTGGTACCACCATTTTGGAAATTCCAATTCCCTTCCTGGTTACGTACCCAATACCCAACAGAATACATGAATTCATTGTACATATTCACCAAAAGATACATACAAATTTTTTTGTAGTTATCAAAATCTGAAAGGAACCCAAATGTTCATCTATAGTAAAAAGAATAAATACATTTGGTATTCTATATAATAAAAGCGTAGTATGTAAATTGCCCCCTCAACCAGAGTTCTTCCAGGAGTTCAACCAGGGGGCGGGCCAGTGGGGGGAAGGGAGGGTGGCTCCGGTGCTGGCAGGTAGCCGGGGGAAGGGAGGGAGGCCCTGGCCAGCAGCGGTGGTAGGTAGCCGGGGGAAGGGAGGGAGGAGGCCCCAGTCGGTGGCAGTGGCAGCAGGCAGCTGGGAGAAGGGAGAGAGTACACGGCCGGCAGCCACTAGGGACCCGACCAGTGCACAGTATCATGCACTGGGCCTCTGGTATTCATATAATGAAATACTGCACATGAGATGAGCACCTAAAAAATCACAACTATTACAATATGACTCTTAAAAACACTGCGTTGAATGAAATAAGTCAAACAGTAAATAATGTATGATTCCACTTATATGAGGTTCAAAACAGGCAAAACTAATGTATGATGTTAGAAGTGAGGATAATGGTTACCATCCTTGGGAGAGGAGTGACAAACAGGGCAGGAGTAGGCTTTTGAAACATTCTTTTACTTTCCTTCCTTCTTTCTTTTAAAAAGAATCATGGTGGAGATTACATAGGTGTGTTCACTTTGTGCAAGTTCAGAGTCAAATTCAGGGTCTCCTGAATAACTGTATTAGAAGGAGATGATTATATTCATAGAAAGAGAGAGAAGGGTGAATAAAGTCCTGTTTGGTAACAGAGAGTCCTAACCCTTATTTTCCGATATAAAAGAAAGGAAGTTCTAATAAAAAAGATTTAAATTTCTACCAGGGAACAGCATTAGCCTCTGTCTTCAATTGCGACCCTACGGCCACATACAGACAATTGTTCCCATATGCCACTGCTCTGAACAAGGTTAGAGCTCCCTCTAGCACTTTTAACTAAGGAAGCACCACAGGCCCTTATAGAGCTGACACATTTTGGTGCTGCCCATGGTTAAATGCAATATGGTGATTTTTATTTTTAATTTGCTTTAATTGTTGCTATGATATGAATAATTAATAGGCTGCCTAAGCCAGTTTTATAAAGTTCACAATACAGAAAACCAGGAGAAAAACATCTACTTAGATAGGAGGCTTAAAAATGGTTATAACTGTTATAATATTAGAGAATTTGGAATATTTATTCATGATTTGTGGCAACATTATGTCTCACCAACAAAGAAACATGCTACCAAGCGCTTCCCACAAAAAAATTCTTCAGGTCTTCATCTATTTATCTCTACATGGCTTCATGACAATTGTACCTATAGTACTGGATAAGAACAAAGTAGGTCAGTGTTAGGAGAACCTTGCTCTTTGGTGGAAGAGAAGAGAAATGTTTGGCTTTAAACACTTAACCTAGTTCCATCCATTCTAAACAAATATTTATTAACATTAAATTACCCCCTGGACAACAGAGACCTATTCAAATTGAAGCCTGTATTCTTTTCCCATGCTTGTAAACTTCCCCTTCTCCACTGACACCATAACCATGTGAAATTATATCAATGCTTCCACTCAGCAATGTCTATTTCATGTCTGGGTATAGCCAGAAAGTATAAGGTAAACATTATGTTGTAATCCTATGCAATCCAGGCAGAATTTGAGCAGGCTCTAAAAGTTCAATGATTATAAATAAAACCATCTGGGAATGCAGTCAGAAATAAACGGGGTTCGTTTCTTTACTCTTCCCCACCCTGAAAGAAAATCTGCTTTTGAAGACTCTTGTTAAAATTAGTACAAATATAGCCGAAACCGGTTTGGCTCAGTGGATAGAGCGTCGGCCTGCAGACTGAAAGGTCCCAGGTTCGATTCCGGTCAAGGGCATGTACCTTGGTTGCGGGCACATCCCCAATGGGAGATGTGCAGGAAGCGGCTGATCAGTGTTTCTCTCTCATCGATGTTTCTAAGTCTCTATCTCTCTCCCTTCCTCTCTGTAAAAAATCAATAAAATATATTTAAAAAAAATTAGTACAAATATAAAATTAGCTATAATTAATAAGTTCCTTGAATCAAGGAGAATGAGAGAATAAAAAAGAAGAGAATGTAGAGTCACCTTAAAAGTAAATTCATTTTAGAGAAAACTATTATGTTATTCACTATTCTGCATTCTAATTTTAAGAAATAATTTTTTGAGTTATAATATGAAACAAACATTTTCTATCAACCTGTTTTTAGTATATAGATTGCTCAAAAAGTGTGACCATAATTAAAGGAAACTTGAGCAGTTTCTAAGGAAAATTTTTACCATTGCTTTTTTTAGCATTCTAAATGGAGATTAATACAAATCACAAATCAGTAAAATATCCTCTCTCATGCTCTGGTCACACACAACCATCCTTCTGCCGCAGACAGAAGTACACCATGGCCTGGCCTGTGAGGCTCAGTGGTAGAGCATCGACCCATGTAACAAGAGGTCACCGGTTCAATTCCCAGTCAGGCACATCCCCAGGTTGCTGGCTCAATCCTGGTGGTGGCCATGCAGGTGGCAGCCGATAGATATTTCTCTCTCATTGAAGTTTCTATATCTCTCCCTATCTCTCTAAAAATCAATAAAAGAAAACATTTAAAAAAAAAGGTACACCATGAATGTTAGTCCTGGATCTTCCCTGTATATACAACAAAACCATGATGCCCAGTTACAGCTTAGATTGGTTTTGCATCATGTCTGCTGGTCACATTAACACGGCCACATTCATTCCAAGGGCAGCTCAAACTAGGAGTAAAATATTGTCTGACAACAGTTATTCATTAACCTACTGAGAGCCTCAATCATGAATTATATTTTTCCTAAGACAGGATTCACTACTGCTCCTCTTTCAATCCACCTAGTATCTGCTGGGAGCCGTATATCATGAACTAGAACAAGAATGACAGATCTAAATTAACATGACAGAAAAGCTATTTGATGCTGCCTCTTGGTTTCTCCACTTCACTCTCTTCTGTGGCATCCAAAGGCTTCAGAACCCTGGCATTAATTAAGCAACAGTTTTATTACACACAATCAAAGCCTGAAAAGAAAAACCTAACAGACAGAAGAGGAGAGTACAAGGTTCAATTAACCGTTTTCCTTTTTTGTGGTTGCTAATTGAGGTATTCTTAATTTTTATCATCTCATATGGAATGTTGCAAAGGAAAATACTGTAAGTGCAAGAGAAGACAATAAGCCTAAAATATATTACTGTATCATGATTTTATATAACCAATTTGCGAACTTCTGTATTTTCCAAGTCTTGGCTACATGTTAATAAATTGTTAACATATAATAAGCACCATAGAGAACTTTTTTAGATAATACCCCCCCCACTACATCTACCCTAATTTCTATATACTAAAATTTACAAAATATAGTGGTTGAAAGCACAGGCTCTGGGGCCAGTATGCATTAAAATTCCAGTTCTGCAATATACCTTGGGCAAGTTGCTTGATCTCTCTGAGTCCTATTTTATTAGTATTAATACATTAAGCGCCCTGTCAGTCACCGGTGACTATACTTTCCGTTTGGAAGATAAAACAGGCTGGGCGCTTAACGCGTTAATTGACAACCAAAAGCAACCTAAACAGCTAACCCTCCAAAATCCTATATAATAAAAGGCTAATATGCAAATCGACCAAATGGTGAAACGACTGGTTGCTATGATGCACACTGACCACCAGGGGGAAGACGCTCAATGTAGCAGCTGCCCACTGGTGGTCATTGTGCTCTCACAGGGGGAGTGCCTCCCAGCCAGAAGCCGAGCTCACAGCTGGCGAGTCTAGTAGCAGTGGCAGGAGCCTCTCCCGCCTCTGTGGCAGCACTAAGGATGTCTGACTGCTGGCTTAGGCCCGCTCTGTGGGGAGAGAACCTAAGCCGGGAGCAGACCTAAGCCAGCAGTCGGACATCCCCCAAGGCTCCCGGACTGTGAGAGGGCACAGGCCAGGCTGAGGGACACCCCCCAACCCAATGAGTGCATGAATTTCGTGCACTGAGCCTCTAGTAATTATATTAAGCTCTTGCTTAGTATGTACCCTTATTGCATTTTGTCATGTTATAATGTTGAGACAGTGACCCCAATAGAGTACCACGCTACATGTATTTGAGTTTACATTACTCAGTAACCAAACATTGGAAAACATCCCATATCCACAAAAATGTATCACTGAAAATAAAATGTACTGTGATCTGGATACATGTAATGTCCACACCTGCTCCTTATCATTTATAACAAAATATTAAAAAAGCTATAATTCTTGGATTTAATTTTAGAACACTTAAGTATTACTCAGAGAAAAAGGTAAAGAAAACTCTTTAACCTATCAATTTTAAAGTCTAAAATGATACTATATTAATCCTACCAAAATTATGTATATGTGTGTATGTATATATACACACACATACACAAACATATATCAGGATTGAGGAAAGCGATTATTTTTTTAAGTTCCCTAAGTAAACTGCCAGGTTTGTAAGTATGCCAATCACAAACATAAGAGAAACTAGCCTGGCTAGTGTGCTCAGTGGTTGAGCATCGACCCATGAACCAGGAGGTTGGGGTTCAATTCCCGGTCAGAGCACATGCTCAGGTTGTGGGCTCAATCCCCAGTAGGGGGTGTGCAAGAGGTAGCCCATCAATGATTCTCTCTCATCATTGATGTTTCTCGTTCTCCCTGAAATATATATACATATATTTTGAAGAAAGAATAAGAGAAAATATACAAACTGAAAATGAACCTCACACATAGATGTAAATAAAGCCACTCTTTAGGTTGCCCATTAATCCACAAGTGGCATATTCATCTTATTTACAGTATTATACCCCCTGCCATGATATTCCATTACAGAGTCACGCTACACACTCCATAGTTAACACTGTAGGAACCATTTCTTTTTAAATACGGATTTTTTTCTCCTCTGTTTCCCTTTGGCTTGCTCCCAGGTTTAAAAACAACTTTATAATTAAATTTCTAATGCTATTAGATATTGATAAGAAAATGTGGATAATATTAAAGAAGTGATGTCTGAAATATAAAACATAATTTATATTCAATCTTCTAGTAAGATTTCAACATGTCATGGTTTTAGTGCTCCATGTGAGCAAGTGCTCCTTAAATATTTTTACAAGCCTGAACATGAAATTTATGTTAACCTTAAATATCAAAAACTTCTATTGTTCCCATTAGAGAATGTCCAGGGAAATTTTTACACACACACAATCTAATATTCATTTTTGTTTTCATTTGCTTTTGATGAACCTATTTCTTAACTACTCACTCCTGTCCCAAGCCTCCTCTCTCCTGTCTGAAACAGGATTTCAAGGTCCAAGTATTAATCCTCATAATGTTTTCACAATCATGAAACTATCTAGAAGCATGCACTAAACTATGAAAATATTTACTGAAGATCAATCAGAGCCTGGGCTTTGAAGCCTTAAGGAATATTTTTTAAATTGACAAAATTAATTACTAAACTTAACCAGGAAAAGTAAATTTTTTATTGTAAAAGGACTGCCAATGTATCTTACACTGTAAATCCTAACTCAAACAGTAGGATGAGACCTGTGTTCCGTAACAACTTATAAAACAACTGGAGGCCCAGTGCATGAAAATCATGCACGTTGGGGGTTGGGGGAAGGGAGTCCCTCAGCCTGGCCTGTGCCCCCTCGCAGTCCGAGAGCCTGTAGGGGAGTAGGCCTAAGCTACCAGTGGGACATCCTTAGTGCTGCCACGGAGGCGGAAGAGGCTCCTGCCACCACTGCTGTGCTTGCCAGCCATGGGCCCGGCTTCTGGCTGAGCGATGCCCCCACCACACTGACCACCAGGGGACAGCTCCTGCGTTGAGGGTCTAACCCCTGGTGGTCAGTGCGTGTCATAGCAACCTGTCGTTCTGCAGTCGGTTCATTTGCATATTAGCCTTTTATTATATAGGATTATTAAGGTCTGAATCACCACTTTGAACAGTATTGGCACTCATATCATTCCACTCATTTTATATGTAGAACAATGGAACACAGAGCCATGAAGTCATCTCGGATCCTTTAAGGCAGGGGTGAGGAACCTATTTTGCCAAGGGCCATTTGGATAACATCATTTGAGGGCTCTACAAAATTATCAACTTAAAAATTAGGCTGCTATGTTTGATCAAACATTTAATTAACTCACCCCTAATGCCTTGGTAAGGCCAGACCAAATTATTTCTCAGGCCTTAATATGGCCCACATGCTGGATGTTCCTCACCCCTGCTTTAAGGCCTCTGTTATAAGGTAGGTGATTATTACTAAGTCTTTAAAGTAGAATCACTGAATAGGTAATCCAAAATAGAGATAATTAAGTTTTCTGAATATAGTACTTGGCTCAGTTCAGTTAGAACAAGATATTTTATAAGCAGTAGAAGGAGGGAGGGCAAAAGGCTGGAGAGATAGAAATAACATTTGTTAGACATAAATAATGCTATAAAGATCAAATGGAGAAAAGCTATAGGTGCTTCTTAGTGTGAGACCTGGTATAACGGTAGCAGAGATACACAGGACCTCCAAATACTATTTGAAAGGCAACTGGGTATAGTAGAGCAAAGGACTCTGAAGTCAGACAGATTTGATTTCAAAACATGACTCTACAACTTAGAGATATGAAAACTTGGAAAAAGGTTTAACTTCTCTAAGCTTCAGGTTCCTTATCTGTAAAATAAGGGTAATATCCATCTTATCAGGTTTATGTAAGGACTGAAATATACCACATAGCTAGCACTATAGTGCCTAAACACATAGGCAATAAATATTAACATATTCTCTCTATACCTCAAACTTTGAGTAGTACAAAACTGGAAGAAAAAAAAAAGGATAAAAGCCCCTGAAGAAACACACACAAAAATGGACATTTTTCAATTCCTTATATAGGAATATATTTCCAAACTAAAAACTGGGGTTGGGGGTGGGAGGGAAGGGCACTTAGAAAGGATTATAATGGCCTCTGAAATTCAATTGGTTCCATACATAAGAACTTTAAATAAGGGTGTAAGGGTGCATTGCAAAAGATCAGACTAATAAAAATTTCTCCAAAGTGAACCCTATTCATGAGGTTTGGGATTAGTAGAATTTAAGATGATTTGGTAACTCTAGCTCTGTCAGGAAATCAAAAAAGAAGTTTCTTGGTCATTCAGCCAGTTAGACATTTCTGTAATTACTAGTATAAACCAAAAAGATGCCCTAAAAAAAAGTGATGTCTTTTTTAAAAAATATATTTTTATTGAGTTCAGAGAGGAAGGGAGAGGGAGAGATAGAAACATCAATGATGAGAGAGAACCACTGAACGGCTGACTCCTGCACGCTCACTACTGGGATTGAGCCCGCAACCCAGGCTTATGCCCTTGACCGGAATCAAACCTGCGATCCTTCAGTCCGCAGGCCGATTGCCTATCCACTGAGTCAAGCCGGCTAGGACAAAAGTGATGTCTTTTAACACTGATCTTAAGAAGTAAATCTTACCAAAAAAGAATTCTACAACAAGAACAAATATTGGGAAGATGACTAAATCAAATGGAATTCCAGAATCATAGGAAAAAGGGGAAAATACAATTTTATTTTTTTGTAGAAACTTGGTATAGAGTAGAATAGTCATTTGAATACATAGCTCATTTAAATTCAATAGTCATTTGAATTCATGCCTTATAAGCTGAGTCAGGACACAAGAATAAAATTTAACATATATGGATCCTGAGCTCATGGGTACTAAAAAGTTCAAAAGAAGAGCTCGGGTTTCACAAGCTTTGTAAGTGATCTATTTATACCATATAACTAAGAACATATTTATTCATGGAGAGCTTATAAGCCCAGGCTGCTGAGACTGTCAAACTAGGAGAGAGGAGAATGAAAAGCCACAAAAATCCATAAAACTATAGGAATAAAAATCTCCCTTCCAGATATCATGCAAAATTCTAACAAGTGGCCTTTAAAACATTAATGTGCACAATAACACCATTTTCTTAAAGAGTGGGTGTGGAAATTCCTAGACTATTTAGTATTAAATCACTGATCCTAAAATACTGATACATATCAGTCTAAATAAATATTTGCAGTAAAAGTTCACTATCAGTAAAAAAAAATAATAATGTTTCTGACAGAATTCTAAAAGCTATACTAAAGATTTTTTTTTTGTGTGTGAGAGAGATGGGTTCTAGGGGGAAGTAAAGTGCTTCTGTTCTGAGTTTTGCATAGAGGTATAATATAAGGGACTTACATTCTGTAAATACAGTATTTTAGGGCTGCAAGGCTAGAATCACCATTGCTATATATATTATAAAAACGTTTTATTAACTGTAATGAGAAAAGATCATCTTACACTTAACCTGAGTACTGATAACTGATTTTTATTTATTAACTAGAGGCCCAATGCAAAAAATTCATGAAAGAGTAGGTCTTCCTTCCCCCCACTGCCGGCACTGGCTTCCCTCCAGCCCTGGCTTCGTCTGGAAGGACATCTGCAATGACGTCTGGTCTAATTAGCATATTACCTTTTTATTATTATTATAGATATTTCAAATAAATGCTTAAGTCAATTAACAGTTAAAGCAAGAAAACAAATTTACTTGTATATCTTTGGAACATACCTGGATTCATTTACATAGCCTATTAGTTGCTTTTACAGGAAGCCACTAAGCTTAAGGTATAAAGACTAAAAATATAAAATACCTCAAATCCTGATGGCCTCATATACTTTCCCAAAGTTAGAGCTTGCTAAAGAAGGCCCAGAGAACTGATATGGTAGAGAAAATTTGGCTCATTAATGTCTTCAATAGCCTTCTGCCATATTTTCCAATATTACAGTGATGATTAACAAGGTTACAATTTTAGTATAACTGAGTGTTAAATGGATGAATCAGTCTTTAGTTGTAGTTACTGCACAGATTTCCCCCCCCCTTCTTATAAACACCGTTCATTGATATTCAGTTCTCAATTACATAAATTAAAATAACACAGCCCCTAATATTGAGGTCAACAGCATAGGGGGGACCCCCCCTGAAAATTTCTTAATAAACAGTATTAGGAAAGGAACACAATTTAAATATGCTGTAGCTTACTTGCCTGGATTTTGCTCTTCTTTTAAGCAACTCAAAACATGACAGGAGTTGCTCCAAACCAGAAAACCCTCATGCTACTTGCAACTAAATTAGAGAGGGGTGGGTAGTGGTAGGCTGACAAAGCAGATCTTTAAAAAAATTTTTTTTTTTTTGGTTACCCAATTTTTTTAAAAATTCAAAAGTTAAAACCCAGAGTGGAATGCCAAAAAGTCTAGCAATCAAAATCCTAACTGACCCATGATAGAAGAATTATAGTCTAAAGATCATCAACCATATTTGTGACACTACTTTGGGAAGTGGGCAGTATTTTTTAGCCCGTGAACCAAATCTAGAGTGGAAACACAATGCCCGTAGACTGCAAGAAAAGTGTGATGTTAACA
>NW_006285779.1:3513267-3517703 GCF_000327345.1 Myotis davidii
ATTCTTAAAAAAATGTGTCTTGGGCACAAAGAAACTATATTTTCCTGTTATAAAGAAAATGCTAAACTCTAGAAGAAAATAGATTTAAACTTCATATTTCAAGGCTTGCTTGGCTATGAACATTTTGTAAAAATGTTACCTAACTGCTGCCTGAAGAGCATTTTGGAAGGCTGGAGGAGGGTAAAAGAAAAGAAACAGATGCCTTTTAAATATAGGAATTTAATCCACACGCTCCCCCCCACCCCTTTAGTATTAGAAGGAAACATGGCTTCCTCCAGTTTTCTTTCTACACTAAGATTCGTAGGTAATGTGAAGGCAAGAGTATGCCCTTCTTGCTGCTCCCCTTTTAATGGCCACTTTTCTTTTTTCTAAGAAACATGTGCCATGCTTTCTCCTTAAAATTCCTGCACTAAAAGACTGCACCATACTGCACTCTGCAAAACGTGCTGATGGCGCCAATTACAAGCCCCCAGCCGAACGCTCCAGCCCCCACCATTCGGGCAGATTTATGCGGACTCTTGCCGACGTTATTACAAGTCAGAGTTTATTGGGAAATTGTTACATTATGCGGAGTGTCTAACAAATTGCTTATGCTGCTATAATTGGATTACAACAGCCGCTTGCTCCCACCGGTAAGATTAGGCAAGTAGGACTCCTGCCGATCTCTGAGCGTTAGCAGTAATTTTATTTGCCTTGCCTCTCTCTTTCCTAACAACATGCCTCTCTCCCTGCCAGCTGTCTGCTGAAAAGGCACAGGCTTGTTCCTTGGCCCTAACAATGCAATTACAGCCCTGCAGATCGCACTGTTTGTGCATTAAGTACAGAGCCAAAACGAGGCGAATTGATCGTTTGACTTTTGGAGAAGCCATGTGATCTCACCGTGCGGGTGATCTGTCATGCATCAGCAGGCAATATTGCAGTCAATTCTTGATGAAGAACTTTCTTCCTTCACCCCTCTCTCTCCCAACCTTTCCTTTTTCACTGAGGAAGACTCTGACTGGGCTAATCTCATGCTAATCTAGATCAATCCACAAAGACAAACTAATCTTATTAGCTCCCTGGCTAGAAAGAAATGTGAATAGGTTCTAGCATCTTGAAGCATCTCAGTCAGATATATCAGTGGTTCCCAACAGTTGAACCACCGCTGCTATCTTAAAAAAAGGTTCATAAAGAGTTCAAGGAGGAAAAAAAGTTTACAGAAACACTACAATTTAAAAAATTAGCACAGAAAGTTTTAGATTTTGGCAAATAAAACTGCCTTGGAAACGCTTTTTATAAGCTCTGTCTTATAGTCAAGGGGCCATCAGGAAATCAGCACTGAAACCCGTGTCCTGCCTTCCTCCGAAGATGTGCTCTGCTGAAAGATGCTGGCAGCCAAAGTGCGGAATCAATGAAGCTGACTTCAGGCTTAAAAACAGCCAGACTGATCTCCACTCAGCGCAAAGTTTTAAACATATTTTGTCAACCACTTTCAGTTTCTTGTTTCTTTCTCTTGTATTTTTAACAATAAATGCAGGTAGCAAGGAGACTATGCAAGCAGTTACTCTCTCAGGCACAATCCACAAAGACTCTCACTGGGGTCTGTCTGGACTTTTTAAAAAAACGACGAACTCTCTTGAAATGGTAGAAAGTGACTTCGAATTCTACCGGTTTTAATATAGACCAGGATTCCTGTTTAAACTTTCCTCTCCATTGGCATATTCCTAAAGGGTCATAAAGCTGATTACATAACAAAAGTGTGGTCAGGCTGCTGATCCCTTTTGGCATCCTTTGTCCTTTGTATAAGTATCATACACATCCAGAAGTTTATGTATACTTGTATCCTTAATCTGACAAACACACAAACTCTTGTTTGTAACAATGGCCCTTGATTCTGTTATTACTTCAAAAGTGAACTTGGAAAGTCACTCCTACTAGTATTTCTCAGAACCTCTCTGTAGCCATCCACACCATTAACACTCATTAAATTCATAAGAACATTTGAAAATGAAAGGGAAAATATTACTTTTAACCTTTATTCCTGCCTTAAGAATAAGCCAAATGTGTAACACGTTACACTTCAGAGTTTTCCAACCACACTGGCCTCAGTGATATGGTTACATTTAAATGTATTCTCTAAAAGCTAATTGTTAGACCCAACAGAGGAACCTGTGCAAAGAATGGACCATCTAATGTGCTACTTGTAGAACAGTATATTAAAGAAGCCTGTTAACATGTAGTTTAAAACTCAAAAGAAACTCTGAACAGCTGAAATGCCTTATAAATAGCACAGACCCAGAGGAAGTGCAAACGTCTGCATTGTGAATTGTAGATCTTAATTACCGACAATGGCTGGTACAGCAAGTAGCAAGGAAAAAAAGTGAAACAGTTGCACTGTTCATGGTTGGCAATAATTCTTCAGGAAAATATTTACTATCAATCAGTTATGAGAAAAGGGACTCTGTGCTCGTAAAACAGCACGTTGCTTCTCATACCAGGACCATTTTGCTTCAGCATAATCTGAATTTAAACAGCTTGTTTCCTGCGGATATAATTTTGGAAATAAATAAAACAAGTCTTCTATCAAAATCTGAAGTAAGTGGAAAGGAACATCACATTTTTCTGTCTCAGTCAGTTACAAACAGATTATTAGTCTCAAGTAAAAAACAATAACAACAAACAACAACAACTATAATACAGAACACATCTACAAAGGACTACTGAAGTGGTTTATTTTCCAAACATAGAGGCAATACTTCTTCCTACCTGGACAAAAATCTAGGTAGATATGTTCAAACAACTCAATTTTAACTGTGTATGTATATATAAGGGTAAATTAGGGAAATACCTGAAATCAAACTTTTCAGTAATATTTAAATAAAGTTCAATTAAAAGATAACAAAGGATTAGGGGGTCTTCATTTTTCCAGTTAGTTTTCTTTATCAATTAAAAAGCATCATGAGGGTTGACAATCAGGTACAATGTAATTATTGATTTTAAACACTAAGTTGGCAGTCAATAATGACTGTCCATTTAAAGGTACAATAAATACAAAGCTCATCATGTTCCAGTCACAAATCTCATAAATTCAGGGTTATAATTATTAAGAAAGAAGGCTGTGGAAGAAAATAAGACATTTCAAGTGCCTCCAAATATTACCTGGATTAAGTTATACTGATAAAATGACCCCTCCTCCATTTTTATTTTTAAACTAGAGGCCCAATGCACAAAATTCGTGTAAGAATAAGCCTTCCTTTCCCGGGCTGCAGGCACCAGCTTCCCTTTGGCAGCGGGGACCAGTGCTTCCCTGCGACCGCTGGCAGGCACCCAGGACCTGGGCTTCCCTTACAGCCCTGGCTTTGTCCAGAAGGTCGTCTGGAAGGATGTCCAGTCTAATTAGCTTATTACCCTTTTATTATTATAGATCTTTTTTAGGCATCATTCTTCAAGTTAGAGATTCATAAGATTATTATTAACCTAGGGTGACTGTAGTTTGTCTTACAACTTTGTGGGGGTATTTTGTATTCTAAACAGGGCCAATGGGTCTCTTTCCATAGACCTGTAGTAAAACACTTATTGTAGGTGCCGTGTCACATATAGAAATTTTTTGATATTTGCAACCAAAGTAAAACAAAGACATATTTTTGATATTTATCCTATATATTTAAATGTCATTTAACAAAGAAAAATCAACCAAAAAAATGAGTTCACGTGCCACCTCTGACACACGTGTCATAGGTTCACCATCACTACCCTAAATCAAAGTCACTCCTATCAGAATTGACTGCTTTGAACTAGAGCCCAAAATGGTTGCTATCACTATATTATAGTTGCTCTCACATGGAGATGGTTGGACATTCAAGGCCACTTTGGAGTACAATTTGAATCAACAGACACTTGTACCAACTTAAAAACCATGCAGCCATATCAAGTGTAGCAGATGAAACTATTCAGTTAAGTGCTAAGGTGAAGAACAGGAAATAGGGACAAGCTTGCAGACCTACAAAAATAGTACCAAGTCATTATTTTTCAAAGGTCAAGCAATAAATGAGGCTAACAGAAATAGTACAGAATCATGATATACTATAATATGTAAATGAAAAAGGGAAAATTCTTCCCCCATTCACATGTTGTTGGTACTTCACTGAAGGCTGTTGCAAAAAAACCAGAATTCAGCTACATGTTTTTATTTGCCATTGATCAATAGTTTATTTAGCTCAATTCTGAAGAAATGAACCAGAAGACAGCCCATGGGCCAATAAAAGGAACGATAAGCCTTAGCTGGTTTGGCTCAGTGGATAGAGCGTTGGCCTGTGGACTGAAAGGTCCTGGGTTCGATTCCGGACAAGGGCACATGCCTAGGTTGTGGGCTCGATCCCCATTGTGGAGTGTGCAGGGGGCAGCCAATCAATGATTCTCTCTCATCATTGATGTTTCTATCTCTCCCTTCCTCTCTC
>NW_006285779.1:3517736-3520891 GCF_000327345.1 Myotis davidii
TGGAGAGATAAAAACACATACACCACATCATACAGACACACAACAAAATAACTACATAGCTTTAGAGATCCTGGTTTACAAAGTATGGAGAAAACAAAAAGGACAGATGCTCACTTGGCCAGCTCTCAATGGAACTCATTAAAATTGTCACCCTGTCCTTGGATCGGTGCTCATGTTAAGATTTTACCTTGGTTAGCCAGAAGTCACCCACTTGTGATAAAACTAAGAGCAGTGTGGCCAAAAGGGAGACAGATTATTTTTAAAGGCCCAAATAATTGGTCCCCCATCTCAATGCACAAATGCTAGGTATAAAATAGGGTCAATTAGCACTTGCTAGCTGTTGCTAAATGACTGAAACATGAAATATAAAAGTATAATTTATAATATTCATATTTTACAGTAAGTCATTAAGGCATTCTAATTTAAGAGACACTTAAATGACTATCTTTTTTAAACTATAATTTTAAATAAATTCTGACATTTCTTATATGGATCATTTCCATTGATTATATTTTCTATTATATATTTTCAGTTGACAAAATACTGCAAGTTTTAAGAAATAAAATAAAAATAATAAAAAATATTGCTGTCCTTTGATTTTTGTAGCAAAGGATGATACCAGCCCTAGCTCTAATAATAAGAGTAAGTAAGTAAGAGCCTAATTGTATAATACAATAAATTAAACTTAAAGTAGATAAAATTGGGAATGTTGTAATAGTGACAACTTATTGAAGGCAGTAAGTTTGTAGATATGCAAAGTAAAAGTCTAGAAACAAAGCCCATACTGAAATTTTATTTATTCTTGGAATAATCAAAATGGATGATATCTAAATTTAGGTCAAAGCTCCTGAGTAATTAAAGATTACTTAGAAAATATGAATCATAGTTATGTGATTATTAGATTGTAAAATCTCTAATATGTAAGATTATTTTTTTGTATTTTGCCCACTCAGATCAAGATCACCAAAAGGAATACTTCTACCATTAAGCCACTTAATAAATAACAGTAGTGATATAATAATTGGATTTTCTATAGCATATTTCACAATCCTTGCAATGGAGCATTGGCCTGCTCTTAATTACACTTAGAAGCCATGAACAAACATAAAAATAATTTGCATATTTTCCTACATAAAACCTTACTTTTTTGTTACAATCCATAGCTAGTGTTAAGCAACAAACATGATTTAGACTAAAGTGTGACCAGAATACATAATCAAAAAATTCTGTTGCAATTAAAGAGCTGGAGATTCCAACTTGTAATCTAATTTGGATAAAATGATGCCTGCTATATTCTTTTTAAAAATATAAAATCCTGTAATAAGTTTTAATAGCAATAATGAGTGAAGACATCTATAGATAATGCATCATTATGATGTAGTAAAATATATACTGAGTAATATTACTTACTTTGGCCACACAATTTTCAGTCTTCATAGCAGTGCTTGCTAGACATACTGTTTCTTGGTTTAAGCAGAGTCTGGCACAGCTGTTATAAGTCTGTAAAGAGAGGTGTAGGTTTTTTTGGAAACAGGTTTAAATATTAAAATATTATCATATAGTTTTTAAATTCTGCTCTATTTCTCAATATCAATACACAAATAGGTTCTGTATGTAAATTCCAGATTTATGAGTACTGAGGGACAAGGAAGACAGGGGAAAACCCAGGAGAGCCATTGATGTCCCCATAAACAAGTATGTGAGCAGCAGTGGTTCACTATATGTATGGAAGGTAGGGGTGTTAGTTATTGAAAAATGGGCAAAGAACTTGAATAGGTATTTCTCCAAAGCAGATATACAAATGGCCAACAAGCACATGAAAAGACAGTCAACATCACTAATAATTAGGGCAATGCAAAGCAAAACTACAAAATACCACTTTACACCCATTAGCATGAGTATTAGTAAAACAACAACAACCAAAACAAAAACTCACAGAAAACAAGTGTTGGCAAGGATGTGGAGAAATTGGAACCATTATGCACTCACTGTTAATGGAAATGTAAAATGGTACAGCCACTGTGGAAAACAGTATGGTGGTAGTTAAATAATTAAAAATAGAATTACCATATGATCCAATAATACCATTTTGGGTATATACCCCAAAGAATTAAAACAATCCTGAAGATACTAGTTAGTATACTGTATTTGTATGTATTGCTCATAATAGGATTATCCACAATAGCTAAAATGTGGAAGCAGCCCAACTGTACATTGATAGGTTACACCTTAACCATTAAGAAATAAGCAAAATGTTGCCCTAACCGGTTTGGCTCAGTGGATGGAGCATTGGCCTGCGGACTGAAAGGTCCCAGGTTCGATTCCGGTCAAGGGCATGTACCTTGCTTGTGGGCACATCCCCAATAGGGAGTGTGCAGGAGGCAGCTGGTCGATGCTTCTCTCTCATCGATGTTTCTAACTCTCTATCCCTCTCCCTTCTTCTCTGTAAAAAATCAATAAAATATATATTAAAAAAAAGAAATAAGCAAAATATGATATATATACACAATGAAATACTATTAAGCCTTAAAAAGCAAGGAAAATTATGACACATCCTATATAATAACAGGGTAATATGCAAATAGACTGAACAGCAGAACCGAACAACCAATCAAAGCCTTAATAGGCTAATGATATGCTAAGGCTGCTCAACTGCTCACTATGATGTGCACTGACCACCAGGGTGCAGACAACTGGTCAACCAGTCGCTATGATGTGCACTGACCACCAGGGGGCAGATGCTCTACCAGTAGGTCAGCTTGCTGCTGGGGTCTGGCCGATTGGGATTGAGCAAGATGGGCAGGACATGCCCAGGAGCCCTCCCTCAATCCCTCCCCGGCCCCGATCATGCTCCGATGGGGTCCCTCAGCCTGGCCTGCGCCCTCTTGCAATCCGGGACCCCTCGGGGGATGTTGGAGAGCGGGTTTCAGCCTGATCCCACAGGCTACTCCCCTTGGGAGTATGCCAGACGCAGGGCTCATGGCTGGTGAGTGCTGCTGTGGCAGCGCAAGCTTCTCCCGATCAGGACTGATTGGGCACAAGCCTGCGGCAGGCACAGTGGGGCTGGGATGAGCAGGAGCGGCAGGTAGAAGCTGCGGGCGGCATTGGACTGTGGGTTTTGGCCAGATCCGTGCAGGCCACCCAGACAGACTCCA
>NW_006285779.1:3520973-3543407 GCF_000327345.1 Myotis davidii
CCTGACCTTCCCTCCGCTATACCCACCAGCCAATCAGAGTGATATGCAAATTAACCCAACAAAGATAGCGGTTAATTTGCATACACAGGCTGAAGACTGAAGACAGAGTAGAATGAAGCTAAGAGCTGCAGAAGGGAGCAAAGTGGCGGAGGAGGGAGCGGAGCCAAGGCAGCGGAGATGGGAGGGCGCGAGGCAGCAGAGACAGGAGGGAGTAAGGCAGCGCTCCCTTCAAAGCTGCGGGCGGCATTGGACTGTGGGTTTTGGCCAGATCCGTGCAGGCCACCCAGACAGACTCCATCTGTGCACAAATTCATGCACCGGGCCTCTAGTCTACACTATATAACATGGAATGAACCTTGAGGACATTATGCTAAGTGAAATAAGTCCATTATAAAAATATAAATAATATATAGTTCCACTTAGAGATTTATAGTCAAAATCATAAGAGACAGAAGTAGAATAGTAGTTGCCAAGACCTGGGAGAAGAGGGAAATGGGGAGTTATTGTTTAACACGTACAGAGTTTCAGTTTTACAAGGTGAAAAGAGTTACGGTGATGGATGGTGGTGATGGTTACACATAATGTGAATGTATTTAATGTCACTGAACTGTACATTTTATTTATTTATTTATTTTTTTAAAATATATTTTATTGATTTTTCACAGAGAGAAAGGGAGAGAGATAGAGAGTTAGAAACATCGATGAGAGAGAAACATCGATCAGGTGCCTCCTGCACATCTCCTACTGGGGGTGTGCCCGCAACCCAGGTACATGCCCTTGGCCGGAATCGAACCTGGGACCTTTCAGTCCGCAAGCCGGCGCTCCATCCACTGAGCCAAACCGGCTTCGGCTGAACTGTACATTTTAGAATGACTAACATGGTAAATGTTATATTACATGTGTTTTACCACAATTAAAAAGAAAACTGGTTGTACTTTATGGTAAGCAAACATTATTAACAACAGGCCAATATATTAATACAAATATTTCCCCCTTTTTTGTTTTGTTACTGATGGTATAAATCATGGTCCTCAAACTTTAGCATGCATCAGAATAATCTGGTGATGATTGTTAAAATACAGATTACTTGGCCCCATTCCCAGAGCTTCTGAAAGTTTGCATTATTAACCCCTAGAGTGCCGGGGAGCGTGATCGCGCTCCTCCTTTCTTTCGCCAAAAGCACCAGGAGCACTATCACAGCTTCGAAATGGCGTCCAGTTCTAAGTCTGCTTTTATTAGTGATGATGATATTGCTAACTATGTCAATGTAGTAAAGGTTTCTTTAAGTTTTTGAATATGAAACTTCATTTATTTGCGATTCATAATTTTTTTCCTAAACTACTGTAAAATCAGCAAAAATGCCTTGGCAATTTTAGCATAGTTCCTAGGATATTGGTTGGCACTCAAAGGGTTAACAAGTTCCCAGTTGATGTTAATGTTACTAGTCTAAGAACACTCTGAGAACTACTGGTATAAATGTGTGTGTTGAAATTAAAGAGAAAAATCTGGAGATTGATTTCTTATGTGAATGTCTTACGTAACTACAGAACATTTATCAAAACTAAGGAATTAACGAGGTACAATATAAAAAACTTAAGTTTTCCCACTTTTCCTACTAATGCCCCTTTTCTGTTTAGGATCCAACCCAAGGTCCCACATTGCATTCAGTTGTCATATCTCCTTAACCTCCTCTAATCGGTTACAATTTCTCATCTTTCATGACTCTGTCACATCTGAAGAATACTGATTAATTAATCTATGGAACATCCCTCAGTTAAGGTCTCATGTTTTCTCATGATCAGATTGAGGTTATACATTACTAGGAAGGATAGCACAGAGGTGATGTGCCTATCTCAATGTATCAAGTCAGGAGAGATATTGAATATTTCTAGTGGTGTTAGCCTTGATCACTTGCCCAAGATTGTGTCTGCCAAGATTCCCAATTGTAAGCTTATTTTTTTCTTCTTTCAGAAATTACTAAATATTGGGGGAAATACTTTGAGACTATACAAATATTATTTTCTGCTTCAGCTTTGCTCACTAATTTTAGCATCCATTGCTAGATCTTACACCTATGGTGATTTTTACTGTGGTGTTCTATTGGTAATTTTTAAATTTCTCCATTTCCTTCTACATTTATTAAGTGGAATTTTTCTGTAAGGAAGACCTATGACTTCTTGGCCAATTTACTTACATATTTATTCATTTATTTACATCAGCAATGGTTGCATAGGTATTTTAAATAATTCATTTTTGGTCAATTATCATTCTTTGGAAAGAGAATAGGTAGACAAAAATAAAATATAAAAAACAGGAAAAATGTTATAAAATTGGTTTCCAGTTAAACAAGTTAAATTTTTAAAAAGGTATCCACTTAACTGTTGTATTCTTAAATTACTTAATTTGAAATTATTTCAAAACATATTTTAAAAGAATCAACTGGATCATTTGACATTAATGTATAGGACCTCTGGTACATTTATATTTTGGGATCAGGGTTCAGTACTTCTTTTGCAACTATTAATAACACAAACATTTACTATTTCTATACAGACAACATATAATATTTTAAAACTAAACTGTTTTAAAAAGACATTTATGCAATAATTGGTATATACTGAATAAAATAAAACTTTAAGCCAAAAAATTCTGGCTCCAACAATGGTAGAAATGTTTGTTTAAATTAACCCTCTTTATACAATAATTATAAACCATAGAAAAATATTTTAAAATAACTACATTAAAGGCAGGAGGAGGTTGACCTAAAGTAGGCAGAAACTGGGGGGAGGAGTGGACTGACCTTGAAAGAGGATAATCACTCTGGTGAGATCCATGTTTATGTGCTTTTCCCTAAGGGTACTACTACTCATGAGTCCACTTGGTGCAGGGTGACTAAAATTCAACTAGAAAGCCACAGTCTATTGGCTTGAGATGTCAGAGGGTAGAGTTCAGGGCTACCACAGTGGCTGGAAAATGAGAAGAGAAATCATAAAAAATAGAAAGAGCCATGGGCAGGGAAGAAGCATCAAAACATGCATACAAGTTCTCCTCAAATCCATGGCTAACCCCAAGCTACAGACATGAGTGGGAGACTCCAAGCATTCCAATGGAAAGTAACAGCTGGAAGACTAAAAGATCTGAGCAGAGATTCTAGCTGCCCCTGAGAGGAGACAGAGTTTATAATTTGATTTCTACTCAGTTAGAGGGGCTTAAAGAGAACCTCAAACTTTCCACTGAAAACTCAGAAAACCCCCGCACTGAGACTAAAGAATAAATCTTAGGACTAAGGGCAAAATCAAAACACATCTGCCCCTAATGGACACAAAATCACTCTATGAAGTTGCAATTATCAGCCAGGAAGTTAATCAGAGGGAGATAAAAGAATCCATAGTCTCTGCTACGTACCATTTATAATGCCCATTATATAATAAAAAAAACTTCTATATATGAGAAGAAGCAGATAAATGGGACCCATAGTCAAGGGAAAAAGGAACAAACAGAATATGACCATGAGAGGACCCAGTTGTAGAAATTAGTACATAAAGGCTCTACAGAAGCTATAATAAATACGTTCAACAACTTAAATGAGAAATATGATTACAATGGAAATTTGAGATGAAAATTTTCACCAGAAAAATTAAAACCTGAAACGAACCAAACAGAAATTCTATAATTGAAAAGTACATTATCTAAAATTAAAAATTTACTGGATGAGTTTAAAAGCAGACTGGAGATGAAGAAGAAAAGGTCAATGAAATTAAAGACTGATCAACTGAAATAATCTAAACTGAAGAAAAGAGAGAGAAAAAGAAAAAAACAATAAACAGAATCTCAGTCATCTGTTGGGCAATTTTCAATGATCTAACAACATATGTTCACTTGGAGACCCAGAAGAAAGGCGAGAATGGGGCACAAAAATATTATAAAAATAGTGACCAAATATTTCTCTAATTTGGTGAACACCATTGACTTACTGATCTAAGGTCAGCAAACCTCAAAGAGATTAAAAACAAAGAAAAGAAAACTTAGATCCAACACAGTAAAAACTGCTGACAACCACAAAGACAAAATCTTGAAAGAGCCAAAGGAAAAAGGGGATTCTGCATACATGAAAGCATATACGTAGTGGCAGACTTTTCACCATAAACAAGGAAAGCTAGAAGATAAGGAGCAACATTTTTAAAGTGCTGAAAGGAAAGAAATCTCAAACCAGGTTTCTTACTATTAGAAAAAATAATTATAAATATGAAAAGGAAGAAATCGAGAATAAACTGTGGTGTTGGATTAGAATTAGAGGCATTAATGTGAACTCATGGTTTTAAAAAACATAAATATATGTGTAAAATAAAGTTAATGTTTCAATCTTGGCTTTTCACTACCAATCTGGACTAAAAAAACCCATAGCGCTCCCCCAAGAAATGGCTGAATGCAGGATCGAACAGGGAAAATACAAGATGAATGTGGAAATACTCAAGGAATGATAGAAATACATCAGAGGGGTATTCATTAGCCCAATATGGAATAATCTGAGTATTAAAATAAAAGATATTAACAGATTGCAAAGTGTTACACATTTCTTAAAAATATACAAATTATCCAAACTGACATAAGAAACAGAAAATTTTAATAGCACTAAATATATTCTAAAAATTGAAATTGTTATTAAAAGTCAATCCACACAAATTTTGAAATATTTGAATTTTTTCCACGACAAGAAAACACACAAAACTACTGGCCTAAATGGTTTCACTGGCTAACTCTATTAAATATTAAGAAAGAAATAACACCAAGATCATACACAAACATGAAAATGGAGGAGGAGGGGAAGACTTCCCAACTCAACTCTGACACCAAAATCTGGCCCCCTGCCCCCTAAAAGAAAGCTATATTTCTCATGAACACAGACACAAAAATTCTTATTGAAGTTAATGTAATTCACCTTAACAGAATAAAAGGGGGGAAAGCACTTGACAAAATTAAACATTTATTCATAATTTTAATAAAACCATAGCAAGGTAGAAAAGGGAACTTTTACTCAAAAGGAAACTCAATCCCATTAAAGAAATGTAAAAAAAATGCAACTAACAGCATAGTCACTCTAAGAGTGGGAACAAGGCAAAGATGTTCTTTTACCACACCTATTCAACATTCAAATCAAGTAAGAAAAAGAACTAAAATACCTATAATTTGGAAAAGAAATGAAATTGTCTTTATTTACATAAAAGGAGACAAGGTTGACAGTCAAAAGTCAATTTCTATCTATAATAAGCAACAAGCAGAATGAAAAAAATTTACAATGGCATTGAAAAACTTTTGCTAAATTGATTCTAAAATTTAAATATAAATGCAAAGTATCTAGAATAGCCAAAATAATAAAAATATGGAGGACTCACACTACCCAATTTTAAGACATATTGAAGCAAAAATAGTCAAGACAGTGTTATACACACAACCATTGCAGGCCTCACTCTACATGGCATCTGTCAGCAACAAGGTACCTTTCCCCTCAAATATATGTGATCTGCCATTGGATGAATCCACAGATGTGGAACTTGTGAATATGGAGGGCTGACTCTATTTGCTATAAGAGCAGGCACCTCTAAAAACCAGAGGATCCTGCCCTAGCCGGTGTGGCTCAGCTGGTTGGAAAGTCATCTCACGCACTAGCAGCGGTTCTCAACCTGTGAGTCGCGACCCCTGAAAATACATCCTGCATATCAGATATTTACATTACGATTCATAACAGTAGCAAAATTACAGTTATGAAGTAGCAACGAAAATAATTTTATGGTTGGGGGTCACAACATGAGGAACTGTATTAAAGGGTCGCGGCATTAGGAAGATTGAGAACCACTGCGAGACGGTTGCGGTTCCAGTCAAGATTCAATCTCTACTTGGATGTTTCTTTCTCACATTCGCATTCATATTCTCTCTCTCTCTCTCTCTCTCTCTCTCAAAATGTGTTAAGATAAAGTTGACCATTTTAACCATCTTTAAGAAAATATATTTTTATTGATATCTCTCTCTCCTCCCTTTCTCTCTCTCCTCTCTCTCTCCATCTCTCTCTCTCTCTCTCCCTCCCTCTCTCACCCGCGCCTCTTCTTCCCTCCCTTCCCCCCCCAAACCCTCAAATCAATGAGCACATCTTTGGGTGAGGATTTAATAAAACAAAAATAGAAGAACCTGAATTCATCCTCTGTATCATACAGGGACTTGAAGTGGGAGTAGGTCAGAGCCTCAGTGACTGTCACCCTTTGCTCTGTATCCACCAGCAGCCTCTTTTCTAGGAGGTTCAGAAATAAGATGTCTATAGACAACTCTACAGGCTTTTCAACAATGGTGCCAAAACAACTGGATAAAAAAGCATGGGGATGTTTCATCTTTGTTATTACAAGCAAAATGAAGTTAATAAAAAAATAAAAAAATAGAAAGCATAGGGAAAATAATAAATCCCAAATTTACTTCACAACGTACATCAAAATTAATCTGAGATGGACCATAGACCTAAAGGCAAAAGCTAAAACTTATAAAGCTTCTAGAAGAATATACTCAGTCATAGGGCAAGAACTGATAGATGGAGTTCATTAAAAAATTAGAAACTTATCAAAAAACACATGAATAAACAGGCAAGAACAGACTGTGAGAAAATATTCAGAACACATCTAGCACTCGATACAGTTTAGTTCTGCAACTCAATAAGACAGACAAACCAATTTGTTCAAATGGCAAACAACTTAAGATACATCACAAAAGAAAATATCTGAATAGCCAACAAGCACATAAAAATTATTCAACACATGCTCACCGAAAAGGCTTTCTATAAGAACATTCATAGCAACTTCATTTATAAAAATGGAAATTGTCCATCAAAAGAATAAACTGTAGCATACCTATATAATGGAATATACTATATAATAGAATAAATTACTGCTATCCACAGCAGCATAGATGAATCACATATATATTTAGTAAACCAGACCCCAAAAAGTATGTTATTATTACATGAAATTCTAGAAAAGGCAAAACTAATCTATGGCAGTGAAATGGTCATATTTGATTCATTGGGTTTGGGGAAGTTGTCTGGGTAGGAGACCAAGGAAACTTTCCTGGGTAATGAAAGTGTTCTATAGCTTGATTGGAGTAGTGGTTACATGGTGGATAGACTTATCAACAATTAATTGACTTATGCAATTAATATTTACATAATTCACTGTATGAAAATTTTATTTCAATAAAAATATAAAAGTATTCAGTTAACATACTAGGGGGATAATACCAGAGGTTTATCCAGTTAATTAATAAAAATATGCTATGTTTCAGGGGCGGGAGTAACAGCAGGTAGAAAACTGATTTGTTTTCCTACAAAATTCCTTTCCCCCTTAGAAATGAGTATACCACACTCAGGGGAACATTAGATAGATTCAGGAAACCTAGGTTTGTAGAAGTTTCCAGAATAAGGCTATATATGGGTTTTTATTTTCTAGACATTCCATCTGTAAAATGGGTATATGACCTGTTTAGCTCCCAAGTTACATAGATTAGTAAAGTAAAACTTGTCACAGTCCTTAGATCACTTTGGGATAAAAAGGCTAAAAAATTCACTATTTTACATTCACTATTTTACTATTATAAGACTCCCTCCAGGCTATATAATTAAACTAGTGAGTGTAATAGCCACAAGCAAGATAGGTTCTGTCCCCATGCAACATTTGAAAAGGTAGCTTCACTGCAGAACCAGAGGCAGAGAGTTCTGCGTTGGAGTACTTTAATATGTTTTTATATTGCATATAAGGCACATAAACGTAAACCAGTAAGATGCCTTGCTGAAAACTACCTTTGTGAAAGCAGGCTGTAATTCTGAACAAGTTTTCAATTTTCAGACTGCTGCTAGGGTAAAACATTTTAAAGAGTTTAATTTTTTACAATGGATTCAATGACATAGGATTATCTAACAAAGTAATGGCTAATCAATAGAAGGTTTAGTTGTCAGGTGAAACATATAACACACTAAAAGGGATTGATTGCCAGACTTCTCCTTATTTACTAGAAGGTATATATTTAAAATGACACAAACTTGTTACTAGGCTGCATTCTTTTAACCTTGCAAAAAGCTGCTTAAGAAATCTGTTCAGCAGCCCTATAGCAAAACAAGATATAGTATAATGAAAATGGCTAGTGATTGGGGGGTGGGGAAGAGGGAGACAGGGACTATCAGATATATGGTAACATCAAATCAAGTCCCAGGCAAGAATATGGGTCAGAAAAGGCAAACTACAAAGCGACATCTAAGAAAGCTGGAATTAGGCTTTAAAAATGTCACACAGATCTACTGAATCTCATCCAATACATGCAAAGCTATATCTGATCTCATTCCATGTTGCTCTTAGGGCAGATTTTTAAGGGCTTATACAACTGGGCACAATAGGCTACCCTCCCACCCCATTTTCTTTTCTTTTTAATGGTACATCCAGATTTAGCACTGAACACAAAATGAATTGGACCCATATGAACTTCAATCAGCATATAAGCTGTTTCCTTTATAATTTATTCACAATATCTCAAGTCTCTATATGAAAACACAATTTTTATGGTCATTGCAACCCAGGAGTTCAATAATATTTTTTCTACAAAGTCAGTGATTACATAATTTATCAAAGCATGATTACACTGAAATAAAACAAAACACCAACCCCCTATATAGTTTTCCTTCCTCAAAGTAATTTTAAGAAAGCTGATTATTAAATTGCTGCTTTTTAAAGAAGGGTTTTTGGAGCTAGACACAAATTGCCAAACCATTTTTTTTAAAGTTATTAGACTCTGAAGGATTCAGCCGAAGTGGGAAGTTAAATAAACAAATCACTTCATCAGACTTGGAAAGATCACTTTTGTCTTACTTAAGAGACCTACATTAATTACCTTTAAGGTCTTTTACATGAACTGTTTAAAATAAATACAATTGATTTATTTATTTCAAATGAGGTGCTTCTTCCAAAGTATTAAATAATGTCTACAAATGCAAAAGCATTTTTATAAATAGGTAATTAAAACAGATGACTAAAATTAAGTCAAGCTGCAAAACATTACCCAGGATGCACTGTGATTTTTTTTTAATAAACATCTCGGCAATTTTTTCCCATCCAAAGCCCAAAGCACCTCAGGAAAAACAACAACAAAAAAAATGGAGGTAGGAAGTTTCACAGGGGGAAAAAACACATATATAATGAAATAATGCCAAACCCCAAACTAAAGTATTTACAAGATAGTCCCTTAAGCATAGTTTGTCACATTACAATTACACCTTGCCTACTGCCAAGTCAAATGCTTACTATTGCCACT
Source organism: Myotis davidii (assembly GCF_000327345.1). Classification (NCBI taxonomy): domain Eukaryota; kingdom Metazoa; phylum Chordata; class Mammalia; order Chiroptera; family Vespertilionidae; genus Myotis; species Myotis davidii. Next base: position 3,530,310 of record NW_006285779.1, read on the forward strand.
AGGGGGAGAAATGTCTTAACACAAAGCAACTGGCAGATAGAGAATGGGTTTTCTTGAGCAATTATCAGAACAAAGCTCCCTTGGCTGTGTGTACCTTCTAATTACTCAACACAATTAAAATGACTAACCTAAAACAAATAGAAAAAAACCCCTGCCTGCCTGATATCAGGGACTTCATTAAACCTTTCCCTCATCAATCAAATCAGAAAGAAGGGAATGAAATCATACACAAGCATTACAGAGCTATTAAAGGAAATAAATCGGTGAGTTTGTTTTTAAAGAAAGAAAAGAAGTGGCTCTCTTGAAAAAAGAAATGTCATGGTATTTACCCATCTGGATGCTGCCTGAAAACAAATTGTCCTCTAAAGAGCAGAAATACAGTATGTTTTCTCTCAGTTCACTGGCTTATGAATTATTTTGTTGTTGTTGTTGTTTTGTTAATACACACTATAATGTCATTTTCTGTGTCAGTGATGTACTTTATCCTCCTATTCATCCAACTGTATAAAGGAGCTATGCCAATCACTTCCATGCTTATGCTGGATGTTTTCACTTTAAGTACTTCACTGCTTTTTTTGTGGGATCTCCTCCAAGGTAATGTTTAGAACATAGGAAATTGGGGAGGAGGGCTGTGGTAGGCAAGGAAAACAGCTACTTACTCCTTTTAAAGACTTATGTAGTTCCTTTGATAAGGCCCAGTCATTAACAGAAGATGACAACAGAGTCATTTTTCTTTTAGCTGACAATTGTGACATTTTTCCAACAGTGTGCAAGGTGTTGAAAACCTGGCAGCTGTTACCTCCTGGGATGAAGATACTTTTTTATCCTCCCTTGACAGTTTAACTCAGTGGGTCAGCACCTTTAAAGACTGCAAAGTATCCTTGAAGAGGATGGAAGCTTGAATTACTGCTCCCTCCCTAATCAATGTAAACCCTCACTGCAGGTGAAGTCTCCATCTATAGAGGTGCATGGGGGAGGAAAATGTAATGCCCTGAGCCAGATGGTTTTTATCTTGTTTTGAAAGAATAAAGGAACAAGCTAACAAGGGAGACAGCTACTTTGTTAGCTTCTTGGCCTCTCTCATGGCTTTGCATCCCCAGGGTTCCAGCTACACAAGAGAAAGAATACAGGAAAACGTAAACACTTAAAGAAATATAACTAGAGGGCTGGCATCACGCTGCTTTCAAAGCATTGAGAGAGCTCTACTCAATGCCTTATTTATCACTGCCCACGTTCTCGGGATGGTAAGTGGACACATACACAAAGGGAATGGGGGATGGGGAAGGATTAGACAGAGGTCACAATTTACTCAATTACAAGAAAGGCAGGGCTGACAGACCCTATTAGCACCAATGTGAAGCAAAGAAGGAGTTGCATGTTGTAAGGCTACATTTTAAAAAAGTAATGAGCACTTTCATGTATCCTCCCAGGCCTCTGCCCTTGTTTGCAGATATGAATAAAAGCTATAAAAACAGTTGCTATGGTTTTCTTGGCTTCACATTTTAGGAATAAAAGTAGAAAAAAATTGTAGCTACTTTGTACATCCTTTAAGTAAAAGTTCACACTTTACTTAGTGCCAAGAGATAAGATTATTCTGAAACTTAGAAAATTAAAGGATACACTGCTTCTCCCCGCCTCACACACCTCTCTCCCCAACTCTGCTGCCTTCTGATGTTGGAAATGAAATGGAAAAGCAAGTACATAGGGTGACTGAGTAGTGCAGGAAGCAGTGTCTCCTCACTTTCTCCTTCAATATTTTCTTTTTCTGCTAATGTCTTTTGTCAGGTTTTGGAATTATGATTATGGTGGCCTCACAATCAAGCCAAGAAGTGTTCTATTCTTCTCTATATTTTGAAAGAATTTGTAGAAGATTGGTATTATTTATTCCTTAAATGTTTGACAGAATTCACCAGTGAAACCATATGGGCCTTTTGATAGTTAATTAAATTTCTTTCACAGACATGGGGCTATTCCAATTTTGTTTCACCTTGTGTTGGTTTCAGCAAATTGTATTTTTTAAGGAATTTGCCCATTTCATCTAAGTTGCCAAATTTTTGGTTTAAAGTTGTTTATTCCATTATTCTTTTAATGTCTGCAAGATCTGTAACAACCCTTTTTTCAGCTCCTACAATAATTAAATAACTCCAGATTAACACATAGTGGTCATATTGTTATCAACAATGGTAAAATCGTACTTTAGAATAATACATGTAAACTATAAAATTAGTTTAAAATATTACTAAACTTGTTAGAATGTAACTGAGCATTTTAAAATCAACGGTGAAAGAGTTCCTGAAATCCCATTAAAAATATCTGCAAAAGAATTTCACATTAAGGGATTGGCCTACAAGCAAATCCTACTTACATCAATACTACATAAAAGGCAGCCTTAGTTTCTTTTTATCTACATAATTTTACTAAAGCAAGGGTGAGGGTAACACAAGCAAATGACACTTCTTTATTGTCATATGCAATAGAGAAAAGCGAGTTTAAACAGCTTATATAGTATGTCCTGTATTTTAAAAAATCAACAGTGGGTTAATCAAGTTCAGGGCAGTCTTGGACAGCTGCCCTGTGGCCCATTTCTATTGACCCCTGATATTCATCACTCTTCCCTAAGATTGAGAGGGCAAGCTCCTAGGGAGTGACCACCACAATAGACAGACACAAGCCAACAGTAATCTGGTTCGAGCAAAAAACCAGATGGCACTGCAATAAATTTACAAATCTGCATTCATGGGGCTGTTAAAACACCCAGAAGCTAAAAGACTCTGAGGGCCCCAAGAGGATCTCCTACTTCCCTGTTTCTAAAGGCCATTTCTCTTTCCAAAAACACTGAGTTCATGCTCTTCACAAAAAGAATGGAGATAAAACCCTTTACAAAGAAAGGGGGTGGGGAGAGCCTCATGACCTAAATAGTCTCCAGAGCTTGGACCTCAACACTGACAGTATCAGAAAAATCATTTTGGAGCACTAGGAGGAAGAAAAAGACAAAAATGGCTAAATTAAAGTGGAGTGAACCTGCTAAAAAGCAATGAAAACAAAACAACATTTCTTTCAAATACTGCACACAACAGATCTTGCAAGTAGAAAATGATTTAATAATGTATGCATTTATTTTTAAAATGAATAGATTAGTCCCATGTGTGACCTGCTGGTCCATCTGTATGTGCTGGACTTAATAGGCACGATCCTCGCTCTTGCTTCAGTTTGAAGTATGAGAGAGATAAATTTAGTTTAATTTTCAACAGATCAGCCTATCCATTTTCCAAATGGACCATCTGGATCAGCCTATTAAAATTAATTTATAACTTTGCAGAGTGAAAATTCGTTTGTTAGCTTAAATAAAGTTGCCAAAACTTTTTGTCATGTCATTGTTTGCTGACAGTTGTTTCCATCTACAAATTTATCTTACTCAATATTGCTCTAAATATTGAATATTATTATTTATTTACATTTACAGATCAGGTGTTTTTCTCTAAATAAAGGTGTAACATATAGCAAATAAAAAATGAGTGTCACAGTTGCAAGTACTTTTCCCCTAAATTAACACTGTATACAAACTGGAGTCAGAGGGCAGAAGTAGAAACATTTTGACAACAGAGATCTGGGTTTCAAATCACTGACTAGCTAAATAAGCCATCCTATTTCTCTAAGCCTCCATTTTCTGTATCTATCAATAAGAAATCATATCTAACAACTTTACAGGATTATTATGAGGATTAAATGAAATAAGTATGAGGTTCATGGTGGTTACTCAACAAATATTAGATCTCCTTTTTCCTAGAATAATGCCATAAATTAAAATTATTCTTACTAGACTTCTGGTGATTATCTTGTCCAATGTTATATTAAAAATGAATAGATGAGGTAATTTTTCAATTAAAAAAATACAAAGAAAGATGTCACACGTCAAAAAAAATAAATGAATAGGTGTTATACCTATTCTCTGACAACGCTAAGAATTTGTTTTTGTTGCCAATGGGAGATTGAAGATGTTAGAATTTGCTGCTACAGGCAGTTGAGAAGAAAAAATATTTTTGACCAATTTTTTTAACATTTTAATTAAAAAAAAAAACACTATGGAATTGAACTTTCAGTGTGTTATATGTGGAGTGTGAGGACAGTGGTGAGTAAAAAAGTTTTTTAAAGTTGTCATCAATAATGGCCTTTATGTCCAGGAAAGGCAAACAAATATTGATCAGATTAGAAGGAGCTAACTCACTATAGGCAGATCCCTTCTGATTATTAATTCTTTTTTAATGTATGGAGAATCTTAAAGGGGAAATAAGGTTTAAAGGCAACTATTCTGCTATCTGTACTTAAGAAGCATTTCAAGTTATTTTTCCTAAAATAGAAACCTTTACTTTGATTTTGTTTTGACTACTGGTAAGCAATTGTATTCCTAAGATATATACTATATAGTTTTAATCCTCACCTGAGGATATATTTATTGATTTTAGAAAGAGAAGGGAGAGGGAGGGGGGTGGGGGGGAGAGAGAGAGAGAGAGAGAGAGAGAGAAACATTGATGTAAGAGAGAAACATCAAAGGGCTGCCTCCTGTAGGAATTCTGGCCCAGGATGGAACCTGCAATCTTCTTGGTGTATGGGATGACACTCCTACCAACAGAGCTACACAGTTGGGATATCTAGGATATTTTTAAAGATTGGGAAAACAATGTTACCTGATTGAAATTGGTGGCTATAGCCACACCAACTTCAAAGTACTCTTAATTTAAGCTCCCATGTTTAATGAATGGCAAATTAAGGGTTTCCTATCTTTTGTTTAATTGATAACCTTTTAAGTAAGATTGTATTTCATACCTGTCTAAGTGAATTCTTCTCTGGTATTATCTTCCTAGGGGGTTCGCCATTATTACAGTCTTCTCTCTCTGAGGAATTCTGTGAAAGAAAGTAAGCTTTAATTCACTTCTCATTATCTTCAATCTTATTCTGTGGGAGTAAGCTAAATTACATTTCTAATCCTGTAAGCTAGATACCATGTATACTTTTGCATTTGTTTATTTGAAAATTTATATACATATAGACATACACTTATGTAAAGGAAAACATATGCCCATGTATATAAATATGTATGATGGGGTCTATGTAGAAAGTATTTTATATATATTTAAGCACTGCCCAGCAAATCATATTCATTAGAAGTCTGGTTTACTGCTCTTTGAAAATGCAGGTTGAGACTGGGCATAAGAAAACTCCAGTTTACACTTAGCTCACAGAAACTTAAACCATCACTGTTATCTTCCTTTGTAAATAATTAGTTTTAAACTATAGTAAATGTTTGGTCGGTACAGGTTCTCAAAGTCTGGATCCTAAAAAGTAGTTCTTTTTCTTTCTTCTCTTCTCAGATTTGATTTTCTTTATTAAAAATAGCATAGTACTTAGCTCAAAACAACATTTAACTAGTTTAGGATCAGAGTCCATTCTTGCTACTATCAACTCAAATAGCAGCTAGAAGACCCTAAAATGTCAATGAAATTTTTAAATACTTAAAAAGAGGGGGGTAAAAGACAGTTCACTTGACAGCAGGTTTAGAATTCTAAATATCAACAATGTGAAAAACAATCCACGGAAAAAAATATTTGCAAAAAAAATATCTGATAAAGGATTAATATCCTGAATATATAGAGAAATTGTAAAACTCAACAACCAACATTAACAAACAAACAACCCAATTAAAAATAGGCAAAGGATTTGTATAGACATTTCCCTAAAAAAGATCTTTAAATGGCCAAAAAGCACATGAGAAGATGTTCAACATCACTAATCATTTTGGAAATTCAAATCAAAACTACAAGGAAATATCACTTCACAAAACTACAAGGCTACTATCAAACAAAGAAAAACAGAATGGGCCCTAACCGGTTTGGCTCAGTGGTTAGAGTGTTGGCCTGTGGACTGAAGGGTCCCGGGTTCGATTCTGGTCAAGGGCATGTACCTTGGTTGCGGGCACATCCCCAGTGGGAGGTGTGCAGGAGGAGGCTGATCGATGTTTCTTTCTCATCAATGTTTCTAGCTCTCTATCCCTCTCCCTTCCGCTCTGTAAAATATCAATTAAAAAAATATTTAAAAAGAAAAGGAAAAACAGAATGGTGAGGATGTTGAGAAATTGGAACTCTTATGCCCTGTTGGTATATAAAATGGTACTTTTTTGGAAATGTACTGCTATGGAAAACAGTACAGTGGTTCCTCAAAATATTTAAAGTAGAATAACCATATGATCCAACAATTCTATTTTTTGGGTATATATACCCTAGAAAACTGAAAATAGAGTGTTGAAGAGATATTTGTACATCCGTGTTCATAGCAGCATTATTCACAATAGCTAAAATATGGAGGCAATCCAAATATCCATGGATGGATGAAGGGATAAGTGACATGTGGTATACATACATGATGGAATAGTATTCAGCCTTAAAAAGGAAGGAGATTCTGACACATACTATAACATGGATGAACCTTGAGAACATTATGCTAAGCTAGTCACAAAAAGATAAATATTGTATGATTAAACTTATATGAGATACTTAGAATAGTCAAAATCATAGAGACAAAAAGTAGAATGGTGGTTGCCAAGGTCTGGGAGAAGGGGTGAATGGGCAGTTATTATTTCACTATAGAAAATTTCAATTTTACAAGATAAAAAAGTTATGAAGATGTATGGGGGTAATGAATTTACTCAATACCACTGAACCATACATTTAAATGTGGTTAAGAAGGTAAATTTTATATTATGTGTATTTTACCACCATCAAAAAATTGAAAAAATCTGGTAGTCAACACATAAATCACTATCTGTAAGGCAAAATACAGAAAATCCAAACAGATATTATTTGAGTTTTATTTTCCACAATTACATTTGTAATGTTAATATTTTAAAATTAGCAGTTGAGCCTGGCCGGTGTGGCTCAGTGGTTGAGCATTGACCTATGAACCAGGAGGTCACAGTTCAATTCCTGGTCAGGGCACATGCCTGGATTGCAGGCTTGATCTGCAGTAGGGGGCATGGAGGAGGCAACCGATCAGTGATTCTCTCTCATCGTTGATGCTTCTATCTCTTTCTCCCTCTCTCTCTCTCTGAAATCAGTAAAAATAGATTAAAAAAAGAAAATTTATAGTTGATATATTCGTTATATTACATATATTCACCACATTCTAAGTGGTGAGCCACTTTATTTTTAGATTCATAAATTCTTTCTCACACACGAGTTTACCTGAACATTTTTTTAAATATATATTTTATTGATTTTTTACAGAGAGGAAGGGAGAGAGACAGAGAGTCAGAAACATCGATGAGAGAGAAACATCGATTAGCTGCCTCCTGCACATCCCACACTGGGGATGTGCCCGCAACCCAGGTACATGCCCTTGACCGGAATCGAACCTGGGACCTTTCAGTCTGCAGGTTGACGTTCTATCCACTGAGCCAAACCAGTTTCGGCTACCTGAACATTTTCATACAGGTATGAAATCATTAGTACAATATAGGATCATAGCTATATTTTAAACTTAGATATTATACTTTTTTAGTTTGTATCAAATACTATATTTTTAAAGACATTAAAGGATAAAAGGCATATATATACATGTATACGTGTGTGTGTGTGTGTGTGTGTGTGTCTGTGGCTAATATCTGTGGGTGCTTCATGTGCTACCTTTAGTTGGTTTGATAGGCCAGTACTGATCCTTTGTACACTGTTGGAACTAGGGCAGGGGTGGGCAACCTTTTTGTGAGAGCGTGCCAAAACCAGCAAAATCTCTGACTCAAAATTCTTCTGTGTGCTAACCTAATTTTTTGAGAACATGTTACGCCTACTTGATATCTCTTAAGGTGTACGTATGTGAAGAACCTTCAAGAAATAATAAAATTCATTTGAGTGACAAAAACAGTTATTTGATGATGAAAAATACAATTATTTTTTAATGAATACATGTACACTGATAGTCCAACAGAACACTTTATGACTCTGTTTGATATTATCAGTGGGACTTTTGCTGCTGCATCACTGATGACAGAGATTTTACATCAGGTTTATATTTCATAACCTTCAGAGAGTTAAGGCAGAGCATAGAAACTGCTCTTCTCCTCTCTCGTCAATCCATGTCTGTGGTCTTTAAGATAACTTGTCATGTAAAATTATTTATTTATCTATGATGCACCTACACTGAATTTATCTAAAAAATAAAAAAGTCGATATTAAGAAAAAAGTTGTAAATGGAAGATTATAAGAGAGGGTTTCGTGTGCCAGCAAAAGTTACTGGCGTGCCATGTTTGGCACATGTGCCAGGGGTTGCCCACCCCTGGACTAGGGTGTTCCTTTTGGGTAGAAATCTCTTGTTAGGTTTAACTTGATATTTCTATTTGTGATGGTCACTTTAAAGTAAAGGTCCCTAAAATTAAGACAAAGAAGAAAAAACATGCTATGGTACAAACAAGGGATAGATAAGAACTTAAGAGTTCTAAGTGCTTTTCTCCCCGTTTTGAAACAAGGACTATCTACCAAAAAAATGAGGAAGAGGTGTAGTTAATGACTATTATGCATTCCCAATAAGGAAACTAGCAATATATACCGTTATAAGAGAATCAAAGAAGGGCAAAGGTCAATTTGTATAAAGGCATACCTATTCTTATTACAAACTGAAGGCAAGACACTCCACCAGCAAAAAGATTATGGCTTGTTCTATGGAGATACTCACTATTATGGTGGCCTGGAATCAAATCCGCAATATGTTTGAAGTATGCCTGTACTCACTTTATTGCGACGGCCTGGAATTGAACCTGCAATATCTCCAAGTATGCCTGTATTAAACTCTTTTTTTTTTAAAGTATAGATCACTATTTTAAATACTAAAATTAAATGTCTTATATAATAAAAACTTAAGCCAGTATTCAATTATAACTGTATTCAATTAAGCCAGTATTCAATTATAACTGTATTCAATTAAGCCAGTATTCAATTATAAACTTATAATTTACAAGTAACTATTCCCTAGATCATGAAGTTGTACCTTTCTTTAAATAAAATACCTTTTCAGATAATCAAAACCTGTTTAATTCAATGTAAGAGCCCATATTTCAAAATGAATTATGTTTTGTTAAAATGTCATTATAATAAACTTGGAAGCCTAATTACTTTTTGGTGTAAGTTTGTTATACTAAAGATATTATAAATCACATTTTTACTCTATAGGTGCATGGGATGAAACAAAATTGATGCTAAACTCTCTATACTAAATTATACATTGAAAAATAGTGATGTGGCCCTGGCCAGTATGACTTAGTGGACAGAGCATCAGCCTTTGGACTGAAGGGCACGTACCTCAGTTGCAGGCTCAGTCTGATTCACGGTAGGGGCGGGTGTGGGAGGCAATCAATTGATGTCTCTCACATCGATGTTTCTCCCTCCCCCTTCCACTCTCTCTAAAAATCAGTGGAAAAATATCCTTGGGTGAGGATTAAAAAAATAAAAATAACAATAAAAATAGTGATTTGAACCCTTATAGGATGAACAGTAACTATCTAGTCATATGCCCAATTTTCTTCTTCCTGACCCTCTATTTTATCTGACTTAGAAGGCGAACTATTGAGTGGGTATTATGAGAACATCTAAGGTATGAAAAGGTGAAGGGAGCTTCAAGGATAATTACTGCCTGAGAGCAGAACACAGAGGAGGTTCTTTCCCATCAGGGCAAAGATTTCATTTATACATATGTTGATAAAAAGGATAATTCTTAAAAACAAACATTGTTATAGTTAGTTCTTTTTGGATAGACTGACCCAACATTTTCTACCCTGGACCATCCATCATGAGGAAGCAAATTAATACAAAAAATCCAACTATACTATTATATAAAACAGACATAGTGACATTAAACAGTCATGGTATCCAGAGCAAGAAGTAAGATACCCTCCCAATAGTGAAGAGGAGAGCCAGAACGCCAGTGAATTAGAGATGAAAAGCTGTGTAGTCTTGAGGGTGTTGGTATACATGAAATGGCCATATATGCCTAACAGGTCACCTCTGGTTCTCAAAGCCTGCGCACTCTCCAACATCACCCAGAAGAGCTCAGCAGCAGAGTTATTCCTTGTATATTTAACTATGATGCATCCTAATAAGCAATGTTCACAAGTGCCCTGGGTCATCAAGCTAAATTATGTCCAATAAGTTCTATTTAAGGGTAACTAATTAATGCAAGCAAGACTCATCACACAAATTAGCAGGTGAAAGACAAATAACAGTATAGTTACATAATGCCAAAATATTTTTCCAGAAGATATTTAATGATGACCAAGTAAAAGCAGTAACCACGCAGTGGAGAGATCTGGTAGATACCACCTCTTGATATGATGTACTGAGAACACATTGCCATATGAGATAACCTTGCCCAAAACACACAACCTCAATATGATCGTGAGAAAACATCAGATAAAACCAAATTGAGGGAAAAGCTATAAAGTCTGTACTTAACAAAAAAATGCCAAGGTCATGAAATTCAAAGAAAGACTAAGGAACGGTTGATTTCAAATTAAAGGAAACTAAAGAGACATGACAACTGAACGCAACTTGTGATCTGAGATTGTTTTGGGGGGCTGAAACAAAATTGATGGTTTTGTACTGAATTATACAGTGAAAAACAGTGACCTGAGCTAACAGGATGAGTAGTGACCATTTAGCCGATATCTATAATTTTATTTCTCCTGACCCTCTATTTTATTTTATTTTGATGTGTAACTTCTAAGCAGGTATCCTATATAATAAAAGCCTAATATGCTAAGTGTCCGGTCATCTGTTCAACCAATCAAAGGGTAATATGCTAGTGATATGCTAAAGCCACTCAACTGCTCACTATGATGTGCACTGACCACCAGGGGGCAGACTCTCCAACTGGTAGGTTAGCTTGCTGCTGGGGTCTGGCCAATTGGGACTGAGTGAGATGGCTGGACATGCCCTGGAGCCCTCCCGTGGTCCCTCCTAGGCTGTCCAACCTCCCACGTCCCTCCCCTGCACCGGTAGGGTCCCTTGGCCTGGCCTGAGCCCTCTCGCAATCCGGGACCCCTCAGGGGATATTGGAGAGCCGGTTTTGGCCAGATCACACAGGCCAGGCCGAGGGACCCCACTGGTGCATGAATTCATGCATCGGGCCTCTATTATGACATAATGATATAAATTATACTATTGGAACTGGAAATTTTTGAAAAAGTATTTAAATAAACTAATATAAGCCCTAGCCGGTTTAGCTCAGTGGATAGAGCGTCGGCCTGCAGACTCAAGGGTCCTGGGTTCGATTCCGGTCAAGGGCATGTACCTTGGTTGCGGGCACATCCCCAATAGGGGGTGTGCAGGAGGCAGCTGATTGATGTTTCTCTCTCATCGATGTTTCTAACTCTCTATCCTTCTCCCTTCCTCTCTGTAAAAAATCGATAAAATATATTTTAAAAAATAAGCTAATATAATTGTATCAATGTTAATTTCCTAATTATTTCTCCTCTTTTAAAATTTACAAACAGAAAAAAATAATTCTTTTTTTGGTGTATAGTTCTGAGTCTTAACAAAAGCATACAATTGTGTAACTTCTGCCACAATTAAGATGTAAAGCAGTTCCATCACTACCCAAATTCTCTTGCACTGCCCTTTCATAGTCAACCCTTTTCCCGAATACTTTTTTGTCTCAATTGCCTTTTCTAAAATGACATAAAATGAAACCATATAGTATATAATTTTTGAGGCTTTCTTTCTTCACTTAGCATAATATATTTGAGATTAATCTGTGTTATTGCATATATCAGTAGTTATTTTCATTGCCAACTAGTCTCTTTATTCCATTGCCAACTAGTATCATTGTATGAATGAACCATATTTGTTTATACATTCAATTTCCTGATTATGATAATTTGTACTGCAATTATTTAAAAGAATGTGCTTACCCTGGCCAGTGTGGCTCAATTGCTTGGAGTGTTATCCCGTACACTGAAAGGTCTCGGGTTTGATTCCACATCAGGCTCATACCTAGGTTTCCAGTTTGATGCGCACTCAGGGTGGGAATAGCAGGCAGAGGCAGCCAAATGACCGATGTTTCTCTCTCTAAGAAGACATTACTACCCTGCTCAAAAACCTTTTATAGCTCTCTGTCACCTATAAGTCCAACCTTAGTGCAGCATCCACAATCTGGCCAACTTACCTATCCCTCAAAGTCTCTTGACCATTTACATGACATTATCATTCTCCAAAATAAGAAAAACATCTCTATACTTTGCTAGTTCTATTCCTTTGACATGTAATAGCCTTCTTTTCTCATCTCTTTATTTACTAATACTCCGATTCAAGAGTCAACTGACGTGATACTTTTACTGAGAAGTCTATGCTTATCTCCTGGCCACACCGCCCATTCTACCTAGCCCCAGTTGAAATTAATTACTCTTAATTAGCATTTTATTTCTATTTTGGCACTTTTTATATTATGCTAGAGGCCTGGTGCATGGATTCGTGCATAGGTGGGGGGGTCCCCTCAGCCTGGCCTGCGCCCTCTCGCAATTCGGGACCCCTCGGGGGATGTCCGACTGCCAGTTTAGGCCCAATCCTGTAGCAGTGCTTGAAACAGCAGGAGGCTAGGGAGGAGCCCAAGCCGGGCTGGGCAGTGCCCGTCTTAGCGTTTGGTGCTCTCTCACTGCTCCTTAGCACTGCCGTGGAGGCAGGAGAGGCTCCCGCCACTACCGCTGTGCTCGCCAGCCGTGAGCCCAGCTTCTGACTGAGTGGTGCTCTTGCTGTGAAAGCACAATGACCACCAGGGGATGTGCCGGGGGGGGGGCGGAGCTGCCCCCGCCGCCACCGCTGTGCTCGCCAGCCGTGAGCCCAGCTTCTGACTGAGTGGTGCTCTTGCTGTGAAAGCACAATGACCACCAGGGGCCAGCTCCTGCATTGAGCGTCTGCCCCCTGGTGATCAGTGCACGTCATAGCGCGTGATCAAACTCCCGGTCTCTCGGTCAGACTCCCGAGGGGACACTTTACATATTAGCCTTTTATATATATAGATATTTGGGAATGAGATTCTATTGCTTTAAAATTGCCAAAAAAAAAA
>NW_006285779.1:3544451-3553720 GCF_000327345.1 Myotis davidii
TCCGGCTGGCTGAAGCCCTGCTGAGTAAAGCAAGTTTCTGAGGTTTTTTTAGCTTCTATATTTGCAACATAGTTACTTAGAGTTGCAGCTGAGAGGCTTGCAAGGCAGGTTGGGAACGTTGGAGTCCTCCGTCACTGAAGCAAGCAAGCCTCATGTTAGTTTCAAGCTGTCTGGCTGCTGGCTGCCATCTTGGCTGGCAGTTAATTTGCATATCTTGCTGATTAGCCAATGGGAAGGGTAGCGGTCGTACGCCAATTACCATGTTTCTCTTTAATTAGATAGGACTAGAGGCTGGTGCACAAAAATTAGTGCACTTGGGTTGGGTGGGTCCCTCAGCCTGGCCTGCGCCCTCTTGTAGTCCGGACCCCTTGGGAGATATCCACCTGCCGGCTTAGGCCCGCTCCTCAGGGGAGCAAGCCTAAGCTGGCAGTCAGACATCCCTTTGGCAGCCCGGGAGCCCTCGGGGGATGTCTGACTAATGGCTTAGGCCTACTCCCCCGGGAAGCGAGCCTAAGCCGTTAGTCAACCTTAGTGCTGCCATGGAGGTAGGAGAGGCTCCTGCCACTGCCACTGCACTGGCCAGCCATGAGCCAGTTTATGGCTGAGCAGAGCTCCCCCTGTGGAAGTGCACTGACCACCAGAGGGCAGCTCCTGCATTGAGCATCTGCCCCCCTGGTGGTCAGTGCTTGTCATAGTGACTGGTCGTTCCTGGTCATTCCACCATTGTGGTCAATTTGCATATTATTTTATTATATATGATGATGATAGATTTTGCTATGTTATATTTCTATATGAATGAGATTTTCACCCCCACCCTACACTGTAAATTCTTTTAGGGCAGTACCAGTTTCTTTTTCATCTTTATTTTCCAGTGTCTCAGCACAAAGCTTGAGAATATAATGTGAGTTTTAAAATGTTTGTTGGCTTAAATACTATTGATAGATTAATCTTTCTTAAATACATCATGGTAGCCCTTTTTTCCTCAAAAACTTTTAGTAGCTTTTGGTTTATATAAAATCATATATGAAGTTCTGGGCCTGGTTTTCAAGACCTTCCAGAATTTCTGCTGCATTACATCATTACTTCCCTCAACATACATTTTCTGACCGAGTTAAGCAAGTCTCTTCATAGTCTCATAAATATGTGATATGATCTTAAAACTTTTAGGCTGGAAGAACCTTTAATTCTAATCTAGTTCACTCTACAATTATAAACACAAGAACATTATTTAATCTATTCAAGTCCTACCCATACTTAAAATGTATTTCTACTGTTGCCTCTAAAAAAACCCCATAAAATTACCCCATTTTACTCTACTGGAAATTCCTTAACATTTTTATCTTGGTCCTCACAATTTGATACTTCGTTAGATAAATGGTTGCATGTTATGCTAACTACCCCTAAAATTGAAAACTGATTGGGCAAAGTCTTTGTGGCTTCCTCTATCTCACAACACATTAGATAATATATAGATAATAATAAGGGCTTAAAAAATAATCGAAACCCTATACCACACTGTCCAGCTAGCTCTAAAAATGATTTTCATAGCAGAGAAACTTCAAAGTGACAGCCCAACTACAGTCCTACCATCCCACCACTTATAATGCCAGTATATTTAGAGCATGAGTTAGCAAGCTCCTGCTTTAAATAAAGTAGTTTCTTTTTTGCAAATAAAGTTTTATAGAAACGTAGCCACCTCATTCATTTGTCTTCTATCTATGGCTGCTTTCACATTACAATGGCAGAAGTGAATAGCATGACAGAGATCCTATGGCCCATAAAGCCTCAAATGTTTATTATCTGGTCCTTTATGGATAACGTTTTCAGACTCTTGATTAAGAAGGAAAAGTTCTTCTGTGGATAAGCAAAGCATTACTAACTTCTCAGAGTCTAGAACAAGAAGTTAGAGAGGGTCTGAAAGTAGCAAACAGCAGTTTTATGACTGGGGCAATATTCTCCATGACCTAGTAAGTGGCTTATTTACTGTTTTCAGTTATCTATTTGAACACACACTCCTGATGACATGGATAATTAAGAGTTGATTATATAATCAAATGAAAAACTAAACTAATTTACACAGTGACGAAAAGTCAAGCCACTCAAAATGACTTATAATAATCTTTGAGTAAGCATCTTGCTCAGGGTTGGATGGTGCACCAGAGCCTGAGCCTGTTTGAATAGACATCTATTATAAATGAAATAACTAGCTCTCAAACTAAAAGTAACATCTCCACCGATGAGACATTTTTCAATGGGAGAATTCAAAGGACTCTGTAACCAGGGAAATTATATCATTTTAGCAAAGCAGGTAAATTGTGGTGAGTTAGAACTCAGATTATAAACACATTTTAAAAATGGAATCATTTGTTCATTATCATGTTAAATGAAAACCCACATGGAAAAAAATCCTTGAGACCAATTTCTAATAGCTAGTTGTAAACATCATAGAGTGGGCTTTGACTGGTAAATTAGTAATTGAATTAGTATTTTTCCTAATAACTTATTATATAAGTTGGAGCTAATTATAACCTTCAAGTAAGTATATGATTTACAGTTTTCAAAAGTAGAAACAATTATACTTCTACAAGGTTAAAAGGTAATTTAGCTACATAAAAATCATTCAAGCTCTTCAATGAAAGGTGACATAAATAAAACACTCTGTACATATATGTGTGTGTTCAAAAAATTTTAAATTAATTCTCTAGGGTACAATAGGGAAAACTTAGGCCATTTAAGTTCAGAAATTGAAAAATCCTACTCAAGAACCAGTTTTAGGGAGGACCTCATAAAGTAATGTTTTCAGGCATGTTTTCATGAACACTGCTTCTCCAGCATGTTTATCATTTGACATACTCTATTAAGCCACAACCATATCAAAGCCTCCCTAAACTGTTAAACTTCAACAAGATCCACCAGTTTAAGCTTTCAGGAAGTGTTATTTTTTTAGTAATACACCAACTGGAGCACAGATATAATGGAAAGCACTCTTAGGGACAACCAAACACACAGTACTTTCATTAGTGCTGCTTTACTCTCTATGACAGAAGTAAAAAAAATACCAAGTAGGTTTTTCCCCCACTATACACTGTCCGACACTAATTATAAAATACTACAGATGCAACCTTTCTCAAAATGCAAAGGGATTGTGTATATTCGCAAAGAACAACTATTTTTTATGCTTCCAAATTCTTAATCCTGTTTGGAGCTGTCAGTGGGGGTTAATGGAAGCCTTGGATAGGAGAATTCCAATCTGGTTGGCAGATGGATAGGTTGGTTATAGCTGCATAACTATGTCTTGCCTGCAGGCACAATTCAGAACACTGTTAAAGCAATATAAAGTCTCTGTCAAGCTGAACCATTTGGATCGGTAGCAAGGAGAAATAATAATAAAAAAGAAGTTCATTTCTGGGCCTTGTGCATTTATGCTAGTATGCAGAAACTGATTAATTGTCATAGTGTGCTGGTCTTCTATACCTCAGATTTCTACTTCTGGAGTAGGTTTTGCATGCTAATATAATCATTCTCCCTCTTGAGACATTAGCAAATAATCAAATGAAAAACAGGATCATAATTTACTGAGATTCAAGCAATTCTCTATGCAAATTTGACTTGTTATTGCTGCTGCCTCGTTAATCTGAATGCCTTTGACAAACTCCTTTGATTTATGAACTCGTGACAACTCCAATGTGTATATATTTTGCTAGATTGACATTATCATTAAGAGTGGGTGGACTGAGCTCACATGAATGGCTGATTTTATTCGCTGGTGTCTGCTGCTCAACAGCTGAGCATCTCCTCCTCACAAAGCCCCTGAGCGTCAGGCTCTTCCCATCTTCCCATCCATTCATCATCTCGATGTTAATTGGCCCAGGCTTTAAGCAAATTTTCAACACGATTTAAAGGCACGATGACACTGATTACTGACCCTCTGCCATACGGTGCCTATTGATTAACCTGACAGAGATGATGAGCTTGAGAGAAACTAGGTGTGTGGGGACCTCAGGGGGAAAAATATATTGTCTATTCAGGCAAACACTTGTCATTACCTCACAAGCCAGAATTTGCACAGCACACATTCTTAAAACACACTTCTGCTTCAACACCTACAGCTAGTGCAAAATGCTTTCTGTATTCAGAGATATTACAGATATGTCATGTCAAAGCACATGACACGTTCAGTATTTAGAGGAACTCCCCAGATAGATGGCTACCTTTCAACCAATTATGTTTGTGCTGGCTGATGTATTTTAGGTTAAATTCAAAGAAGTGCTGGGTGGCCTGGTAGTATTGTCTCATATCAGAAAATAATTAGAATAGGAAAACAAACTAGGTTCTTGAAATTAGAGAAAGGAAGGAAGGAAGGGGTAAAATTGTCTACTGCCATTCCACCACTACTATAATAAGCTGCTATTCAATCATTACTAAAATAAAAGGTACTCTTAACATTGTTTTAATTTAATTATACAAATTATATTTTCTGTTCTTTAAATACTGCTACCTGATTCCAATTGTCAAACCATTCCTGGCACAGAAATTACCAATAACTGTATATTTAAAAATAAGCTAAGTAACATTTAAGTCTAAACAAACATACCCCTTAAATTCTTGCTTACCATTTTCGACAACTGCTGTACAAACTGCTGTACTTAGGGAAATTTTGCAGGACATTTGAAGTTAAGCTCCATGAGAAAACTAATAAATGTTTCTTATTCAAGAAAAAATATGAAAGCTCATAATTAATAGTTACTGAACATACACATTAGTAACAAACAAAAATACGCTTTAAGATATTGCAATATCTGCAAATTTACACAAGCAAAGCCATGCAGCACAGTCTCAGGGATCAGACAAAAACCATCTTTAGATAGGCAAGGTTCTTATTTAAAACAAGCTAACAAAATATGCTCCCTATGGCCACACATATCACCTTGTTTACTTACGAGTCCTGGGGGGACAGCCAATATACAATTTTAAACACGAAGATTTTGGAGCAGCACTAACAGTTATTTCAAAGCTAAAATAACAGAAAACTGAACAGCCCGGCTGTGGTCCCTATTACAGTGACATGGGCTGTTAATGTAAGAGATCAAATGTTTTTCAAGTCAAACAGCATTGGTGCCTGTTACACTGGAACATGTAGCTCACTCCCTAAAAGCCTGCCTCCTGCTCTTTTAAGATAAACAAGCTCAACTAAGTACTGAGATACTCTGATAAGGGGGATGGAAGAGAGGAGCTGCACCAGAGTGACAAGGCAAGGGCATGAAGAGCAGCATTGCTTTTGTTAACTTTTAAGTTATAGAATACATCATAATACAGCATTTTAATATTTCACCATTAAAAGCATAGCTGTAAGTGGGGGAGGTGGAGGAGGGCACACGGTGATGGAAGGAGACTTGATTTGGGGTGGTGAACACACAATACAGTGTACAGATGATGTGTTGTGGAATTGTGCACTTGAAACCTGTATAATTTTATTAATCAGTGTCACTCCATTAAATTCAATAAGAAGAAAAAAGAATAGCTATAGGAGAAGGACAATTTTCTACCAATAAATATGGGGACAAAAAAAGGGTAAAACTCATTTCTGCTTTGTGAATAGGAGAGATATTACACAGCTGTCTGAATACATTCAGCTTTGTAACTTCTTAATCAAAGGTTTCAACATCAACTTAGCAATAACTCTGAGTATATAAAAGTTTGTAATTATGTTAATATGCTCCATATCAAAAGTTATAGTCCATTTAAACTCTAAAGGTTTTCTGACTCTAAAAGCTTAATTTTAAAAACAAACAAAAATACTTCATACCTTGCCCTTTCAAGTAAATTTTGTTTTACATTTTATTCTGCTTAACATCCCAATGAAGTCATCAAACAGCATCTATTTATAACAATGTGGGTTAATATTTTTAAAATCCCAATTGGCTTGCAAAGGGGGCATTTATATACTACTATAGGTTGTTTTTCTTGACAGAACTAAGATGACTATCATTCGTTCAGGGGGGAAAATGAGTTTCATGCATATGTTTTCACTGGTTAAAATAAAATGACAGTACACAAAGTAGTTAAACAACCTGAGCAACAGGAATAAAAATTCATCAGGGGAAACTAGGATAGAAAGTCATACATAATAAAAACTCACCTATCATGTGAATCTATATAAATCTTTTTTTTGCCTTTAAATCTACATATACCTTAAAGAATGTTTTCCTTTTTCAAGATATAATCTTTATGATTAAGTATTTAGGACAGATCCTTTCGTGCTACAATTTTCTTGTGGCCATATTTACACTATTTCTTCCAGAGATCCACTGCATATAGTTTTGTGTAAATTAAAATGCAAACATTTGCTTCTACTAATAAGGACATCTGGTTATTTTTGTAACTCAAAGACATCTGCATTCTGTGGATCCTCTTGATTTCTCAAAATCAAGAACTACAGAACCCTTAGGACATATGCCTAAATCCTTTCTCTCTGCAGAATAGTTATTTCTGTCATCTTTGTTCCTGGTATTTTTCTGCTTTTAAATGATTTTCATCACCTTGGATATCTTCCTTCTTCGGTGTTCCAATTTTATTGCAATCAACAATACTGTGAAAGAAATTTAAGGTTCCTATAAGTTGATAAACTAATATTCCCCAAATGTCTACCCACTTTGAAATGAAAATAAAATCATCTCACGTAAATAAGTAAATTTCTGAAAACCAGATTGGTTAAGATGTGTGTTTACGTATATATTTCTACTCTGAATGTTCCCTTATTTAATCACTCTGGGTTTTTTTTTCTTATTATTATTTACTTATGCTCTACACCTTTATAATATTGTATGTTAACTGTAATTGAAAAATTAAAAAACTATTTAAACTATCATTTCAACAAAATAAAAAATACTCTATGGAATTATTATCCTAAAGATTTCCCCATTAATTACACAGTCTTAATGAATTTTCAGGTCTTTAAAATTATAAATACCACCTCCTCTCATTGATTCATAAACTTCTGGTTCTTAAAGGAAAAAAAAAAATAATGTGGTCCAACAAAGTTCTTGAAGGGTAAAGAATAGCAATTTATGCCCTAGCTGGTTTGGCTCAATGGACAGAGTGTCAACCCATGGACAGAAGGTCCCAGATTTGATTCCGATCAAGGGCATGTTCCTGGGTGGCAGGCTCAATTCTGGCCCTGGTCTGGGTATGCAGGAGGTAACCAATCGATATATCTCTCTCACATTGATGTTTCTCTATCTCTGTCTCTCCCCCTCCCTTCCACTCTTCCTAAAAATCAATGGAGACTTACCTAGATGGTTTGGCTCAATGGATAGAGGGTCGGCCTGAAGACTGAGGGGTCCCAGGTTCGATTCCAGGCAAGGGCACATGCCCAGGTTGCAGGCTCGATCTCCAGTAGGAGGTGTGCAGAAGGCAGCCGATCAATGATTCTCTCTCATCACTGATGTTTCTATCTCTCTCTCCCTTTCCCTTCCTCTCTGAAATCAATAAAAATATATTTTAAAATCAATGGAAAAAATCCTCTGTTGAGGAGTTAAAAAAGAATAACAATTTATCAATAAAAAAATCAAACATCACATTTTGCTTTATAACCCTTGCTTTCCTCTTCAAATTCCAAGTACATTAACTATAACCCTTATTCAGGATACTTGAGTTTAAGCTATATCTTTTGCTTTTATTGTAAATTCTGCTTTCTCATTTTTTGCTCCTCACCACTACAAAAATTTTAAAAAGTACAATGAGGGAAAGTATGTTTTTAAACAGAAAACAGCTAATATAATGCACACTGACTGCATTCTCATAGGTCTCTAAGTAGCCAGACAGCAAAGTAGAATTGGCTTAAAGGATTTAAAATTTAAGTGAAAAGCCTTCTATTTCTGAAGGGTCAAAGGTTATAAACACCAATTAATGTCTTCAGTTTTACATTCGTTAATATTACCCAACATCAAAATGAAAATAAAACCAAAACAGATTAGCTTAAGATTTCTACCAGGAATAGTTTAATAAATTTATTTGGGTACATGGTTAATTTTACTGCCCCAGGGATAGACAACCTTGTAGGTTTATTTTTTCTAAAACAGTGAAAATGGCTTCTACTTAAATGATATGTTTGTGTATTATCCTAACTAAATTATTTCTCTTAAGCCTATGATCTTAAATTATTAGAACACTAGAGAACCTTAAATTTTTCATTTTGATAAGTATACAGAATTTTGTTTGTGTATTTCTGTCAAATTCTACAAATAGTTTGATTATGGTATGTTCACTTTCTCCACCATAACTGTTCTTAACCTAAAGAATCATTAGAAATCTACATTATTTTCTTTTTCAGAATTATTTGATAAATCACTACAGTTACAAAAAGCAAGTTTTACTATCATTTAGCAAGAATAAAGAGTTTTCTTTGGAAATATGAGTGATTTTTTTGTTGTTGACTACAGAAAAAAAGTGAGAAACATTAATTCACATGTTCTAGATTTATTCTGTCTTGGGTCAGCATCTCAATTTAAAAGTGGCCTTCTTATTTAAATGTTTTAGCTTGATTATTTAATTGAATAAATAATAATTAGCCAATTTAAACTGGGCTAATTTTAATCAATGATCTTTTAAAATCTGTTATTGGTATCATCAATAGCATTATGCTGTGTTATGGAAAAAAAATCGCTCCACTAATTTCAGAATTTGATAATGCTGATTGGTTTGACAGATCTCAAACACTAGTTTTAATACCATAATACTTGTTCTTATAGTATTGAACCTGTGAATACCATCATAGCCAACTTTGGTATTAAAGTTTGTTTTGCCACAAGTCCCTCTTGTGAAGACCAATGTACCTCTTACTCCTGCAGACAATGAAGGAAAGTTGACTTCAAAACCAGCTGCCTATCACTGACTGCTGTACAAAGGACATTCAAGGTAGTAGTCGGTAAAGAAAGTACAGCCATTTCTAAATGCCTGTAGTTTCCAGCATCTCCTTTCCTTCTGGGTGGAATGAAGTCTGCAAACACTGACTGGTGGGTCATTCAACCCACGAGGGCCTGGAAAGGTTTCAAGAATAAGAGAGGTCATGTAATTGCCAAAAGAGCATTAGCCACTCAATCATAATGGATAATTAAATGACCTACATGATTCCTGAAATAGCTGCTCTATATTTGGTCTATTACTTACGTCCCTCAAGATAAGCTACTCATCTGGTCTGCCTTGACCCGCAAAAGTCCAACCTGTGCCTGAAAATCAGCTGTATGCTTCCATTGCTTTGTAAACCCTCC
>NW_006285779.1:3553941-3572127 GCF_000327345.1 Myotis davidii
ACACACACACACACACACACTCACGCAAAGTCATGCCCCAGACTATGCTTTCAAGAGGACACACATAAAAAAATCAATCTTGTATCCTTCTCCCTATTGTGCTCTCTGGAATACAAATGACTAAAGCAAAGAAAAAAAATTAGTAAATTCCTGGTTTAGATCTTTGGGGGATAGAAGGAAGAAACATAAGAACTACAAAGAAGGAAAGTCATGATAAAAAATTTTGAAATTTTGCTCAATATGTCTCCAAAGAATTTTACATTTGATTATAAAGCTAGTCGAGGATTTTTTTTTTTGTGGGCAGCGAGTCATTAAAACTCCAATTGCCTGGACTGCATTTTTGATGGTGTGGGCCATTAGATCTTTCCTGCCCTAGTTTTCTAGTCCATACAGAAAAAAAACTGCCTCTCAACAAAATGAAATATACATTCAACTAATTGTTTATATAGTAGCAGTAGCAAAAGCAACAAGAATCTATATATGCTTCACATTTTTATCTAAGTAGTTAAACAATCTCACTATAACATTTGATCGAAATACAACCAAATAGAAGCCAGCTGCACGAAATAGCAAAAATGTAATGAAGAATGTGCTTCTTTAGGAGAAAAAGATCTGCCTGTGGCCACAGAGGTAGCTGCACATCAAGCAAACACTACTGAGAGAAGCAAGACACGAGTAACCAAAGACAACTCTACAATAATAGCAAGGGACAAGGGATATGAGGGACAAAAGAGCTCACATTTAGAATACCTTGGAGGCTAGTATGATTTTTCCGTTTCCACAGGAAATTATGTAGCTTGAGGCTACTGACTACCCTGATATCTTACTAGTACCTGAATGGCTTATTAAACTTAGAACATATCTTTTTTAGTTAACTTCTGGGCAGGAGGGGGTTAGAGGGAGAGAAAAAGAACAAAATGTACTTAAATGCTGAATTTTTTCTCCAGGCTGAATGCCTTTCATCCAATAAGACATTCAAAGCAGTGACCCAGCAAATGGATTGAAAAAGCAATCTTCCGTCCCAGTGCCACATTATCATTCCTATTCAGTATTCTCCATGAGATATCTCAATCAGCTGTGTGTAAGTGACAACGCAGCCCGTTGCTGGGTTAATTAAACATTTGACTTTAACACCCTCCCCGTCATTAAGCAAATAAAAACAGATAATTCAAACTGCACTTCATCCTCAGGGTACACAACACACATGTCAAAATTAAGAGAGTCCAAGGCCTCTGGGGAATTCTGTTGGGGCTATAATCAGTTTAAATCTTATCTGGTTTATCAATTATTCTATTGATTAAACCAAAGCGGTTATACACAACTCCTCTGCCACATGGGATTGATGTCAGCAGAGCAAGAAAATAACTCCAGGAGGTTCCAAACTGATTTAAAAAGAGATCAACAGACAGACCAATAACAGTCGATTATTATATAGCAGTGATCCATATACTGAAGAGTTGATTCTTAGTTTCAGGCGGGTGAAGTGAACTGTTTCCAATCACTATGTCCCTCCTGCTATACCTTATGTTGGCTTGAGTAAATTTGTATCATGGAAAATCAACATATTTTCTACCAATTTAAACATGCTCAGCAGTTAAAATATTTCATAGATACTGACCCTAAACTGCAACAGAGAAAAATCTCAAACAATTTTTTTCTAATATTTTTACCTGTCTGCAGGTGACCAGGAACATGCAGGGATGAAAGGGGGCATACTTGAGAGTTGATTTCTTAAATATATATCATCACCCATCTATTCCAGTGTCCTAAAATACTGTATTCTTGAAGAAAGAGAATCTAAGAAATAAATACCTTACCATAGATACAGAATGATGACTCTTTTTATTAATTCCAAAGGCAAACATCCTTCAAAACCATTAATAACAGTGAATAGAGCTGTAAGCTGCATCCTCAAATGAAATGTTGATATCCAAACACTAACATACAGAGTTTCTACTGGATTTTTAAAAACACAATTTAGTTATTCTCCTTCCCAATTCATTGTACAATATCCTTTATTTGTCCAGAATCCTATCACCTCAAGGCTATGCCCTACTATATGTGAGAAAAGCATTAATAAAACCTACTAACAAAAAGGGGCGGGAGTGGGGGGCAGAGTAGATTACTCCACGCCTGAAATTTGTGTACTCATAGATGCTCTTTAGAAATAAAATTTGTTCACTGTTATGTTGGCACCACATGTGCAATCAAACATAATTTAACTTCTCTCCTTTAGATTTTTTTGTTTGCAGGCAGACTAAGAAACCTGCATTAGCATGCTGTTTCTATGTTCACCACTAGAAATACTGAGGGTGCTATTTGTAATTGTATTCTTTTTAAGAGGTTTGTTCTCTGCAGCTGTTTTCTGCTTGCAGTGTATTTTGTGTAATCAGCACATCATCATAAATACATTGGCTGTTCCCCTGAGGGTAGCTGTCAGTGTTTAATTTACAGAACAACCTGGCCAATGTGAATTTTAACACTATAGCACTATGGCAAGAAGTTACCACACTCTGTGAAAAACAGGTTTCTATGAATTTTTATATCAAGGGCTGGTCTCAGGACAATTTAGGTTCTAGAAATAGACTGTTTAAAGAAGCACTTTATACCTACTATGCAACGGACCCTTTTCCATTTATAGCTTTAGAAGAAGCCCTCAACTAACTACCAAACCACAAGTGGGCACTACTAATTCTGGAGACAAGGACTGAAAAAACTATGATCACCAGCAGGAGGCTCTGTAATAAATGTTACCAGTCTTTTTAAGCTAATGTAAAGCTATCAACACACACAACAACAACAACAACAACAAACACTGCTCCCGTAGAAGGTGTGTAAAGGCAGAAGGGAAAATATTTTAAGAGACAGACTAGTCTGAAATATGTGTATCACTCTTCTTGCTGAGAAGAGCTGTATCTGATATGAACGTAAGAACATTGCTTCCTTAGGGCTGCTATTAAGTCAGAACTCTAGCTCAATGAATGGGAAAAATACATGTAACTGATGGTTATTCACATAGTAGTACATAGGCTCTCAATAATATCTAATAAGTAACTATAAGCTCCTTGAGGACAGGGTCTGAATCTTAATTTATGTCCAATACTTCGTACAGTACCTGGAACAAAGAAGGTACTCTATATAAGAATTAAGTGGAATTGTGGCTAATTGTGAATGGCAATGTTATTTGTAAGGCTTTGGATCTACATGGTGTCCAAATGCATTTTCAGTTAGTAAAATGCCCTTAAAGCTTATCTAAAGAGTACATATCATATATTTTAGTGATTTTAATCAAAGCTATTTGTACAAGAAATCTAAGTAGCTCAATCTTGCAATAAAAAAACAAACTAGCCTAGCTCGGCTGAATGATTCAGTTGGCTGAATGTTGTCCAGTACATCAAAAAGTTGCAGGTTCAATCCCCAGTCAGGGTATGTTCAGTAGGAAACTGATTGATGTTTCTTTCACACATTGATGCTTTTCCCTCTCTCGCCTCCTCTCTCTCTCAAACCATTAAAAATTAAAATTACATTAAAAATTTTTTCAAGCTACCCTACAAGATATTGAAATACTCAAATGTAGATTTTATTTTAATAATAAAAATTATATAGCAGAGATTAAAACGTTTTTAGACCTTATATTTGTGTCTTTCATATGACAAGACTGAAAGAGATAATTTTAAATGCTCAAAAAGGTAACCATTAGCACTTTTTTTTGTTGAAGTGGTATTACATGCACACATAAACATTTTATAAAGCAAGTGACTATCTGTATATATTTTTCTGTTAAGGGCTATTTTTACAAGTTAGAATGCCTAGAGTTAAATTGAATCAAAATATATTTATGCTGAGTTCTCCTAAGTGTATTTGCTTTTACTTTTCAAATTGTAAAGAATTGTATTTTTATGTTTTACAAAAATCATTAAATTGTGACTAACAGATTTTTTTGGAAAAAGAAAAAAATTTCCTACATGCTCAGAGAATTTCAATCTTACCCACATTTGTGGTAAAGTTAAATTTTAAACGATTAATTGGATTTGTAGAATTTGCTCCAGCACATCCATAATTAAAATATTTTTTCTATAATAATTTTTTAAAATTTTAGGTAAGTATAATCATGTATAGCAAAATTTGATAACACTCTTAAATTGACTCACCTCAGTATTTTGACAACCAGAAATAAATTTTCTTTAAGAACATAAATCCTATATCACTCTTTGACTTCCTGTGATGCTAAGACATTTCATAAAGGTAATTCTTTTTTACATTTGTCATATGAAATGCAAAATGAGAAAAAACACAATCCATTGACTCATTTGGGTTTATTTTCACCTAATAAATTAGAGGTTAGAAGTTTTTAATTGAGTTGAATATTTGCAACTTAGTACTTCATAAAATAGTATGCCTAATAATACATATCTTAATTTTTAGTAGATATATTAATCACATTCTTTTTTCTTAAATTTAGAATTACAAAAACACATCCTGGGATTTTTAAAACTAAACTGGATAGGGTTAGACTAAGGTTACACTAGATCAGATGACTGCATTCTTTCTTCCCTGGAGACTATGTAGTAGTTCCATAGGCTGCCATTAGATAGCAGCATAGTACATACCATCAGTCATATCTCCCACACTCTCAGGTTAAGTTTGGGATTGAACCCGGACACACACACACACACACACACACACACACACACACACATTCTAATTCAATTAGTGCAGTCGGCAACTCAGAAAAGAGTAATTCAATTAGTGCATTGTGGAGCTCTACAATACCTCTAAGCAGATGTTCACCATCTTCAGGAACTAGCGCTAGGTTTAAAATACCTGTACCACTCAGATCTGCCACTACATTATGTCATTTGTCAAGGTGCTTACATATGCTTTTCTGGCTTCAAAGAAAAGGTGAAGAAACAAATTCAGTCCAAGTTCCTAGAGATTTTTCCATCATCTACATCAAAGAAGAATATGAAATTTTAGGCTGCAGTAATTAAATTACATAATCCAAGTTAAGTTCAACATAAGACATATCACTGTATTCTAAACTATTACACACGTTTGCAGCACTGCCTTTAATTATGCATGCCATATTGTAATGAGGACACTGTCAAGGTGGGATGTATTCACAAGAAAGGACAACCAGAATGATATCCTCCACAGATATAGGAGATTATGAAAATGGCAGGGATTATTACTAATATTTTCCAAAGAATGACTAACAGAACTAGGAGTATTCACTCTGGGAACAGAAAATATGCTTATAAGCAACATGGTAGCTATCCTCAAACATGAATATACTAAAAAGAAGACAATTACTTTCTATTACTACAAAAGGCAGAACTAGAATCAGTATGTGAGCAAAAAGTTTAATTCCTTCTTAAGGGAAAACTTTCTAATTGAACCAAGAGTAAAGAAAACAAGATGACTCAAGAAGTTCAGCTTGCCAATAATGGTAGTGATAAAGAATAGATTAGATGAACCCCTGCAAAGAACACTTCATAAAGAATTCCTGTATGTGACTAGAAGGGCTTCATGTCTCTTCCAATGCTGAAATTCTATGGTTCTACAAATGTACTGATTTTTGCTCATGAGGCAAGCCTGGACTTGAAACATTTGCCTGCCATAAGAGTCTATAGACCAACTTTAAAATCATTTTTTGTGTGAGAATTTTCAACTGAAAATATTCAAGAATACCCGAATTATGAGTAATATATTTATTTTTATAATATTCATTGAAAATTGGTTTTTTAATTAAATTCAAAATATTGTGGCATGTGGAGATGGTTTCCATTTTGGACGCATGGCAGTTAACTGGTTAATAAAGCTAATCATCATTATGGAGGTGTGGCTATATAAAAATACAGGCTGTGAGGCATTTCCATAGTAGTTGATGTATTAATAATACACTGGGGGAAGAAGAAATTTTGTAGTTTCTCTGTGTTAAGATTTAGGAGATTCCATAAATGTACATATGCCTATCTAATCTTATTTTTTAGATAAACACTTGCACTTTTATTCTTCCAAGATTAAAAAAAAATGGTTTGTTTCAGAAAGTCAGCCAATGAGAAATCAATTTCTAGAAGAATCCTTTTTAATAACTCCCCACTGCCAAGACAGTAAGTTCCCATAGCTTAAATGTGAATCTACATCAATATGTATGCTTAAAAATACAGAGCAATACTTAAGGCAACAGTAACTAATTCTCCATAACCCCCGCCTTTGGTCTTTCTTTCTGTTCACTGTATTTTGTAAATGAGGACATAATTCTGAGTACAAAGGAGCAGGATATTATTTTAAAAATACACTCTCCTCTCTTTCCAACATGACCTCAAAGCAGGGAATTAAGAAATGTCAGGAATGATTACCAAGATTTTCCCACTGCATTTCACAAAAATGATACAGAATAGCAACTGCCTTTCACATTTGCAGAGGGAGAAGGCTAAGCTAAATAGCTGTCCTTTAAAACTATCAATAAGAGTTTAATTCAAGTCCTTTAAAAAATATTTTTATTGATTTCAGAGAGGAAGGGAGAGGGATAGAGAGAAAGAAACATCAATGATGAGAATCATTGATTGGCTGCCTCCTGCCTGCCGCCTGGGAGGGGGGGCGAGGGAGAGGGATCGAGCCTGCAACCCAGGCATGTGTCCTAGGCTGGAATCAAAACTGGGACCCGTTAGTCCACAGGCCGACGCTCTATCCACTGAGCCAAACCAGCTAGGGCTAATTCAAATACTTTTAACACAAACTTCTACTTTTTCATACTCCAGAAGAATTGCAAAAGGTCATTCTCACTCAAAACATTACTTGTAAGGTCTATGCCCCAAATGGATCAAAGCACCCATCTAACAATAGTGCTACCTTCTTAGGAAGAAGAAATTTTTAAAAAATATAAAATATTTATTGTTTTAAGATGATTGCAACTTAATAGCAATAGAAAACTTGTTCTAGTACTAGAAAATATTTTCAATTTGTGTGCCATTACGCTATAGTAATACAAACATAACGGTTGTTCCATTTATAATAATAAAAGCGTAATATGCTAATTAGACCAGATGTCCTTCCGGACAAAGCCATGGAGGGGGTGAGGCAGAGGCGGCCTCTGCAGTGGGTGGGGGCCAAGCTCCTTGCATGAATTTTGTGCATCAGGCCTCTAGTATTTACCTATTCATCAAACTTACTACAAATACAAATTTTTCACATTTTATAAAAACTTATTTTCTTGCCAAAATTTTTAGTCTTTTATAACGAACCACTTGCCAAAGATATTGGGTAATTAGAGAAATAAATAACATGGCTGTTTATCTGACTGGCAATACGGCCATATAATAGGGTATCAGTCTAACAAACTATGTCACTCATCTTTACCTACTACTGCCTTCCTAATTTCCTGTCTCCACAAAAACAGAACCAGAACCTAAGCTGATTCTTTCTTACAATATGGTGTTCTATAAACTCCAATAACAATGTACTAAACCAATGTTGGTCTCCTTTGCCCACACCTCACAGCCTGCATTTATGTTCCAGTGTTAAGTTTATTTGGCTCCATCAGCACCACTTCTCTTTAACATTGTCCCTTTTCATGCATTAAGGCAACTACTTCCAGCCCTATCAATGAAAGCAGACAAATGGGGGAGAAAGGAATGAACTCCAAACACCTCAAACAAGAAAGGTTGCTTAAAAAACCAAGTGTCACACTCTGACAGTTCAATATTTCATAGCCAATACAAGGAATGTGCAACGACACTGCAACTTTAAATCTTTTCCTCTATGTCAGTCTCTCTTTCTCTCATTGTAATGCCAAAGGGAACAGCAATCAGAGTAGAGATGTTCAACGTGATAGAGGTCAGGACACCATCGGATCAACGTACCAGAAACACGACCTTGTTTATTTTTTTTCCACAGTATTATTGTTTACAGGGTGCTTTGCTCGTGTACCTTGTGGTTCTTAGCTAAAAGATGAAATTACAGCCCAGGATGAAGCACTCAGGCACACATCCAATTTGTGTTTCCATCTCAGAAAACAAAAAGCTTCTAAGGCCCTCAGGCTGCCATTCAAACTTGGAGGCTGACATTTTTAACAGCATGAACCAGAGACTGGCAGAGAGAATGATCTAATGCATTTCTGACTTGTCAATCAAAGATCTCACCTCTGCTGTCTTGTAAACAGTTGGGGGCCATCTAACTACATTCATAAACCTAGGGAGAGCTTACTGCCAGCTGGGATGCTGGAGCCACATGCTCTGGCTTCTATTCACCAAAATCGTGATTCAGTTTTATAATCTCACTGTAAACAGTCCATAGGCACGTTTCCAGGACTACTGGAATAGAACCAGAGTAGGGAATACAAAAGAGAGTTTGGTCAAATATGGCGTTATTTTCAAGCTGTTGGAATCTTGTACCCATTTTATCCTCATTTTACCAATTCCTCCCAAAGGATTGCATTATGCTGCAAATGAAATGCTAAAAAATTAATGACCTGCCAATTTAAAAATCTGGGAGAAATATACTAATATTTTACTGGAAATTTCCCTTATTTTTTATTACGGGGGCTGGGGGGGAAAGACAGGCACTCCTCAAAACACAGCTCATGCCAAGCATAGTAACTACAATAACAATAGCAACTATATTTTAGTAAAACTAATCATGCACTTTCTTTGAAATATAAAACTTCCTATGCTCATATACAAAAGATCTGTATTTACTAGTTTGAAATAGTACAATATATATTTGTGGGTGCGTGTTTAACATAAAAACAAAATGAGCACTTATCCCTCTCCTCTTTCCTGTTTATGACCTTTCACACACACACATACACACACACACACACACCCCAAATCAGGCTAAGACTTGAACTTTTTGCTAAAGAACATAAATGAAAATGAATATAGTCTTTTTACCATCAATTTTACAGGGCACAGAATTCCAATTTAATTCATACCAAACTACAGATACTAGGTCTGCAACAAAGGTCTCAAGGATTTAAATGGTACACCTGAGAACTTTAAAAAGCAGATGACAGATAACCCAGCAGGGGGAAGACACACTGCAAAATCCTGTTTCATGATGATGTACTACATCCTAGGCCCAAATAACTATTTCAAAATATAATAGACTTGGTCTCCAGAGGAGTGGGACAGAGAATATAGAAAAGCTCAAAGCTATTCAACACCTCTCTCAGGAAAAAACACACATACACACACAAACACAACCCCCTCCCTCCCTCCCCGCCCCCAACTCATGGGTATCACCTCCCAATAGTAAAGTCTTACAATTCTTAGAGGCCTATGTAGCTAAACAAGAGATTCGTCATCCCCGTCTCCCCCACAGTGAGGTCGTTGTAAATAACCTGGGTTTTCATGAAAAATGAACCAAAAGAGTTTTCTTAATGCTGCCTATCTAACAAGATTCCAAATCTTGATAGTCCATATAAAATACCAAGTCTAGAAACTAAAACAAGGAAGGACAGCAACATAATAAAACACCACCACATAAAGCACAATAGTGAAAGAATGCACAAATGCGGTAGTAGTCCCAAAACAACGAAAGTGGGGGATTCCTGAATAGCACAGAAAGAACCCCTTTGGTACTCTGGCACCTACTCAGTCCAAAGATGGCCATGACAAGAAGGTAATCTTGGACTATGAAGCGAGTATGTACCTATCCAGAAAATACAAGTGCATCCTAACTGCCCACACCCAGAATTTATCTGGTAAGGATAGTGCATCCCATTACCCTTTCATCAATTCCATTCTTCCAGTCTGTGCTTCTTACACTGGGGCAACTCTAGGCCTCCTGGGATACTTTTTCTCTCTTCCTTCTGTCACTAGTGGTCATGTTGAAGTTAGGGCAATTAGGAAAATCCGATATTATCCAACATAAACAAAAGCAATAAATATTTGTAGTGTGAAGAGGTTAATTTTTCAGATTCATCAGAAAAATACAAAAAAAATTTTATGGATATCTAATCATCTCACAATAAGATGATTTGCTTACTCTATAAACATTAAACAATGTTGCACATTAACCCTATAAATAGACATTACCTACATCACAGACATGTCAAAATAGTCAGCAATAGAGGGATCTATTATTACAAAACTCAAGAAATAATGAGTATTTAAATAACCAAGTAGGCATCTTGAAACACAAATAATTATGTCATTTCTCCAAGACAGACTACTGTCTTTCCAGGATAATGCAGTAAATTTAGGTCATCTCTACTTTTCTTGTTGAAATATATATAAAAATTGAAAGGCTACAAGCTGCATGATAAATTTCAATGTTAGTTGATACATTTAAAAATCCAGCCCAACTGGCATGGCTCAGTGGTTGAGCTTCAACCTATGAACCAGGAGGTCACAGGGCACATGCTCAGGTTGCAGGCTCGATCCCCAATGTGG
Source organism: Myotis davidii (assembly GCF_000327345.1). Lineage (NCBI taxonomy): Eukaryota > Metazoa > Chordata > Mammalia > Chiroptera > Vespertilionidae > Myotis > Myotis davidii. Next base: position 3,564,339 of record NW_006285779.1, read on the forward strand.
GGTGTGCAGGAGACAGCCGATCCATGATTCTCTCATCATTGATGTTTCTATCTCTCTCCCTCTCCCTTCTGCTTTGAAATCAATAAAAAAATTATTTAAAAATTCTATAATTATATTTTCTCTTTAAGAAGCAATCTTCAATAATGTATTTCCAAAATTTTGTACATGTACTTTAATTTTGTACCTAATAAAAACTAAAGGGTCACTTTCAGTGTGTCTAAAGATTTCCTTCTTTTCTCTACAGTGTTGTTTATCACTACTATCATCATTTTAATTTTCCCAGTATCTATTCTTTTATGGAATAAGGGTAAAATGCAATAAAATAGTCAAATAATTGCACAAATGTACACTGCTGTGAAGATAAAGAGGTTGACATCATTGAAACTGAACTAAACTGTTAGCTGGCTTGCAGTGCCACTATTTTAATAGCTTGAAATGTGCATTTGTTCATCAACAAGAGTCCAAATTCAGCATATAAAATCCAATTCACAGGGGATCATCATGGTGTGAGTTGCATGTAAGCCAAATGTATAAAATTTGAAGACTGCCCGTAAAATCAGACTCAGCATGTTTTCCTTTTTTCCATGTAAATGTGTGGATTTTTGAATAATTGTTTAAGTATGACTTATTTGCAGACTTATTTGCATACAGAACATTTTTGTGTATGTATATGCAGGTACCACCAACAATCCAATGTTTCTCTCCTCCCACCCCATATATGTTAGTTGATGATTTACTTCAAATTGTCTAAGTCCATTAATTCATTTACTCAGCAAGAATTCATAAAGCACATACGCTGTATCAAGCACTGTACTTGACACTGGAAATATAAAGTGACCAAAATATAATCCTACTCTCAAGGAACTCACAGTCTGGGGAGTGATTAGAACAGCTATCAGTGCTATTACAAAGGTATCCATTCCATGTCCTGGGTAAAGATTCTCTGACTAGGTTAAGAAGGAAAGGGAAAAGATCAGTGAGGGCTTTTATTCTCAAGGTAAAACAATTTGAGCCGAATCATGGAGATAATTAAGAATTAGCCAAGTAGATAAAGTTGCAAGGCAGGATGTGGGGGAGAATAGGTGTTTTTAGTAGGGTTCTCCAAGTAGGGAGAACAGGATATGCAAAGACACAGCTGTATGAGAGAACACAACACCTTAGGAGAACTGTACATTTGAAATGGCTAAGCAATACATTAGAGGGGAATGGTAGTAAACCACTCAATTACATGAGTGGTAAACCAAGTTCAAGCTTTATCCAATTTATAAACATATGAGCAACTAGCCATGAGATAAAGAGTGACCAAAATCAATGTAACCACGGATAAATGAATTTGGACAAGAATATGGTATTTGGTAGTCTTCCCTTATTCGAGGAGGTTATGTTCCAAGACCCCAGTGGATGTCTGAAACTGCAGATAGTGCCAAACCCTATATATACTATGTTTTTCCTATACATATATAACTGTGATAAAATTTAATTTATGTTAGGCTCAGTAAGAGATTAACAATGACTAATAATAAAATTGAAAAATTATAACAATACTAGAGGCCTGGTGCATGAATTCGTGCACCGGTGAGGTCCCTCTGGATGGCCTGCAGGGATTGGACCAAAACCCACAGTCCAGTCCAATGGCGCCTACAGCTCCTACCTGCCGCACCCGCTCAACCAGGCCCCACTGTGCCTGCGGCAGGCTAGCGCCCAATCAGTCCCAATCGGGAAAAGCTTGCACTGCTGCAGCACTTGCCAGCCATTAGCCCTGAGTCTGGCGCCCTCCCAAGGGGGTAGCCTATGGGATCCCCCGGATTGCAAGAGGGCACAGGCCAGGCTGAGGGACCCCACCAGTGCACAATCAGGCTGGGGAGGGACTGCGGGAGGGCTCCGGGGAGTGTCTGGCCCATCTCGCCCAGTCCCAATTGGCCAGACCCCAGAAGCAAGCTAACCTACTGGTCAGAGCATCTGCCCCCTGGTGGTCAGTGCAAGTCATAGTAACTGGTCGACTGCCCCCTGGTCGTCAGTGCACATCAGACAGAGTGGTTGAGCAGCCTTAGCATATCATTAGCATATTACACTTTGGTTGTCTGGTTGTTCTGCCATTAGGTCTATTTGCATATTACCCTTGTATTATATAGGCTTATTATATAGGAATACAGTAATAAAAGTTATGTGAATATGGCCTCTCTCTCAAAATACCTGGAGTTATCCACTTAATATTTTTAGACTGCAGTTGACTGTGGGTAACTGAAACCACAAAAAGTGAAACCAAACGCAAGGGAGGACTACTGTAGTTGAAATTCAAAAAGTATCAGTATCAATAAAATGGTAATGCCTAGAAGGAGATTTAAAATATTCCTTTCTTCTTTCTACGTCTCTGTATTTTCTACAATATTAAATGTTTAATTTTTATATTTTATAAGAAAATGATAATACTAAAGATATATTTAAATAAACTATACTTATCTGGGTATGTCTCTGTGTGTACATGCATGCATGGATGGATGAGTAATTCTAAATTGAAGGACACTAACATATTGATAATTACCTTAAAGTGAAAGGATTATGGGTGAAACCTTCTGGTTTATTTGTTTACCAAATAATTTACATATTTCATAATAAATAATTTGTCTTATACCCAGGAAAAAATGTTGGGTTTTTTCCCCCTCCCAAAACAAAAAAACATTTGATTTGTCACTATATTCAAACTCCTAATGTAAAGGGTGTAGGTGGGATAAACAGGTCAAATGTCAATCTATGTACAAAAAAGAACTGAATTTTACACAAAAATTGTGCTGCACTGTGATTATCTATATATCTTATATATATATAAAAGGCTAATATGGAAAGTGTCCTCTCAGGAGTTTAATTGGGAGACCAGGAGTTCGATCGCTCGCTATGATGTGCGCTGACCACCAGGAGGCGGCACGGAACAAAGGAAGGCCCCAGCCGGCAGCTAGAAGGCCCCAATGAACCCTGATTGCCAGCCAGGCCTAGGAACCCTACCCGTGCATGAATTTTGTGCACCGGCCTCTAGTTTATATACAACAGGGGGACTCAGACTCATCAGCTAGGGCTTAATATGCATTTTTGTCATGGGATAACTTTCCTTATAGTATTTTTTTGTAATAAGATTTACATGTTAATTTACACTCAATTTGATAATTCATATTCCCTAAAACCTCCAATATAAAGTGAAGTCTTATGTGCATACATACATAGATTCTGAATAATGCTTAATTCTCCCAGTATTGTTGTATTTAACATTTTACTTAGTAGATGGTAAGATTTAGTAGACTTCTAAATATTCTTGAACAATAAAATACATTATGTCTCCTGACATCTACCTTCAGCAACTTCAACTTTGACAAGAGACTATAGCCAATGTTAAAACATTATATGGTACATTTAGCTCAAGATTTCCCTAAAAGGACTAGCTATTCTTGACACATAAAATATATTAAGGTCATATAAATCTACTTTTCTTTTAAAATATATATTTTTTATTTTTTTCAGAGAGAAAGACAGAAAATCAGTGATGAGAATCATAGATCAGCTGCCTCCCTGCACACCCACTACTGGTGATCAAGCCCACAGCCCCAAGCATATACCCTGACTGGGAATTGAGCCCTGACCTCAACCACTGAGTCACTCCTGCTGGGCTACCTCTTATTGTTAGACTTTCTCTTTCCTTTCAATGTGTATAGAAAATAAAGGATCTTAATTACTCTATTTTTAAGCACTTTCTCTCTACTGATCATTGTCATTTAATATTAGAGATTATGAGATCATCATTTGCTAAGGATGAGCAAGTGATTCCACAAAATACATCTATTATTAATCAACAGAAAACCTCTTAACCACCCATATACTTTCCAGGACAAACCAATGCAATAATGAAAATGAAAATATGTATAAACTAAACATGTCCTCATAGAATCAATTTAAACAATATTTTCAGCATCTTCTCTGTCACTAGTTTAAAGAGTGTGGGATGAAATAATAATCAGTTAAACTGTCTCAGTGTTGACATTTCCATCTGAATTAGTGAGCATAATCCAACAAATTCAATAACTCCATGGCACTTCCTTTTCTATTGTCATAAAATTTTGGCTTCATAAGTTGCTTCAAACTTCCTAAAAGAATACAATAATTTCAAGGGGGAGGGGGGAATGTCATAAAACTATTACTAAATCTCTTCCTTAAACGTATTTGGCAATACTGGTAAATGAATATTCCTACTGGGGCACCTCCTTGACTGTCTCTTTTTTAATATATTTTTATTGATTTCAGAGAGGGAGAGGAAGAAAGAGAAACATCAATGATGAGAGATAATCATTGGTTGGCTACCTCCTGCACACCCCCCACTGGGGATTGAGCCTGCAACCTGATTGAGTGTGAACCAGGAAGTCATATGAACCAGGAAGCAGGAAGTCACAGTTCAATTCCTGGTCAGGGCACATGCTAGGGTTTCGGGCTCAATCCTAAATAAATTAAGTAAAAAAAAACCCATTTACTCTGACTCAGCAATTCCACTCTTAGGTATTTACCTAAGAGAAATAAAAACACACATCCACAAAAAGACTTGTATAAAGTAGCTTTTCCACAGTAGACAAAAAAAAAAGGAAATAATCCAAGTATCTATGAATAGATGAAGAGATAAACAAATTGTGATATATTAATTGGAGATATTCAGCACTAAAAAGGAATTACTAAAAAACACTACAAAATGGATAAATCTAAAAAACATTATGTTGAGCAAAAGAATACAGACAAAAAAGAATATGTACTATATGAGTGCATATATGTGAAGTTCAAGAACAGGCAAAATTAATCTTTGGTGACAAATCAGAACAGTAATTGCATATGCGGGTGGGTAGCCATTGGATGGAGGTACAAAGGAACTCTCTCAGATTATGGAAATGTCCTTTATCTTGAGAATGAGATTACACAAATGTATGCATTTGTCAAACTCATCCAAAGTACACTTAGGATCTGGGTACTTCACTGTATATAAATTTTACATAAACAAAAATCTAATCCTATATAATAAAGAGCTAACATGCTAATTAGACTAAACAGCAGAACGACCGTCCAGATGACCTTCCAGATGAAGCCAGAGCTGCGAGGGCTGAGGCAGCTAGTGCTGCAAAGGCCGAGCCCCTTGCACGAATTTTGTGCATCAGGGCCTCTAGTAATAAAATAAAACCCAAACCAGAAGGATACAATTCTACTAAGATTGTTATAGTTCTAGAAGTGGGAACAGGAAAGACTAGATTTAAATTCTGTATCTGCCAGTAATCAACCAGCAGTATTGAGTACCCGAGCACAATGAACCTAACATAGAACAAATTTTGGAGTAATAGAATAAAAATATCATGTCTGCCTATTTCTTCCATTTTTGCTACATACACATAATGGACCTTTCTGAAGATAAGAAAAGAAAAATAAACATTCATATTTAAAGTAATGTTGGGAAAAGCAAAATTTTTCATCAATACCTGAACCAAGAATAGGCTTCCCTATGATACAGAATTCCACTGTAAGGAATGAAAAAATGTAAGATTTTATTTAATAGAATACTGTTTTATACAAAGGTGAAAAACAGTTGTTACTGGAAGCTTCCAAATCTAGTCTTCTGTATATTCTTTCTAATAATATAAAACCCATTAATCTGCCAGGCATTATTCTAAGGACTTAATATAAATCAATTAATTTAATTCTAACAACAACTCTATAAGAGATCCTATTATCATCCCCAATGTAATTATAAGGAAACTGATGTATAGAGAGTTCAAGTACTTGCCCAGGGTCATACCTAGATAGAGACAGGCTAAAATCTCAAGCAGTCTGGTACCAGGGCTCATGCTCTTAACCACTGAACCATACCCTGACCTCTGGGCTTCTTTTCTAAGATATTTCTTAAGTATCTCTTTTCTGACTATACCACACAATTTCACTCTTGCAATATAATTCAAGGACCACACACTCAAATACATTCCTGAATTTTCCAGTAAAACCTCTAAATCAGCCTTTCTTCAAATATATTCTAGAAGTAGCAACTTATAAGAGGACTCAACAAATTTTTAAAAATATACATTTGTTGACTTTTGATTAAAACCAGAGACAACCCTGACAGTGACAGTGAATTTGTTCAGAATTCTTAGATTCCAGATTGCTTTAGACCAAATAAACTTTTTCTTGGTATCTTGGTTCCAAGACAGATGATGTTAACTTGTATAATTTTTAATTGCATATATTATCTTTACCACTTATCTAATATAGTTAAAATCATCAGAATTTATTGAATCCGAACTACTAAAAAGCACTTAGCAGAGTACAGTGGAGGTCAATGGATAAGTGCAAGAATACTGCTTTCAAGGCATTTTCTAGCACAACATTTCTCATTATTACACTAGGAATGTATTATCTAGGGTCTACTGAATTCCCATCCCAACATCCCAGGGTTGGAAGAGGTATCGGGTGGCAACATAGTAGAGTCTCATTGTGGTTTTAATTTGCATTTCTCTGATGACTAAAAATATTAAGCACCTTTTCATATGCTTATTTGCCATTTGTATATCTTTTTGGTAATGTATCCATTCAAAATTATTTTGCCCATTAATTGCCCATTATTTTATTGGGTAGTTTATCTTACTACTGTGTTGTAAGAGTTCTTTAAATACATATTCTGAATACAAATCTTTTATCAGAAATGTGTTTTACAAATGTTTTCTCCCAGTCAGTGCCTTACCTGTTTGTCTTCTAAATAGTGTCTTTTGAAAAGCAGAAGTTTTAAACTGTGATAAATCCAATTTACCATTGATTTCTACAAGGCTCATGTTTTTTGTGTTTTATCGAAAAAAATCTTTTTTTAAAAATCTATTTTATTGATTTTTTACAGAGAGGAAGGGAAAGGGATAGAGAGTTAGAAACATCAATGAGAGATAAACATTGATCAGCTGCCTCCTGCACACCCCCTACTGGGGATGTGCCTGCAACCAAGGTACATGCCCTTGACCGGAATGGAACCTGGGACCTTTCAGTCCGCAGGCCGAGGCTCTATCCACTGAGCCAAACCGGTTACGGCGAAAAAATCTTTTGCCTAACCCAAAGCCACAATGATTTTTCCCTCGTCTCTCATTTTCTTCTGTTAGTTTTATAATCTTAGCTCATATTTAGGTCTATGATCTGGTTAGAGTTAATTCTTGTATATGGTATAGTGTAACAGTTGAGGGTCATTATTTTGCACTTACATGACCAATTGTTCCAGCATGATTTGTTGAGAAGACTGAGAACAATTCATTAATATAACAGAATACAAATTCAGTCAGACAATTTCAGATTTTATTCCACAACTAATCATTTAGCAATTACAACTACCTGAAAAGGTATTAAAATACCTCTCCCTTCTGTGTGAGGCTGGATATTCTTCATATATTTCAACCAAGACACTACATCACAACAGACTGAATACAGAAGCAGAAATGAGAATCCAGCTATCTTTTATTAACCTAGACATTAAAGAGATTTATAAATAGCATTGTAATACAATGCATCTTAGTTTTAAAAAGTAATTTTTTATAAAAATACTAGAGGCCCGGTGCACAAAAATTTGTGCACTTGGGGGAAAGCGGGGGGTCCCTCAGCATGGCCTGTGCCCTCTCGAAGCCTGGGACCCCTCGGGAGATAACAACCTGCTGGCTTAGGCCTGCTCCCTGGTGGCAGAGGGCAGGCCCAATCCCTAGGTGCAGCCCCTGGTCGGGCTCAGAGCAGGGCTGATTGGGGAGGTTGT
>NW_006285779.1:3572892-3578999 GCF_000327345.1 Myotis davidii
GTCAAGTCCCCCCCGCCGCAGTAGGGACCCTCAACCCATGGAGGTTTGGCCAGCCGGAGTGAGGGGCTGATGGCTGTTTTCATGCTGGCCACACCCCTTTAGCGTGGGGGGTCCCCACTGGGGTGCCTGGCCAGTCTGGGTGAGGGGTTGAGGGCTGTTTTCAGGCTGCCGGGTGACTGAAGCTCCCAACCACTCCTTTTCTTCTTCTTCTTCTTTTTTTTATTCTGGGTGAGCTTTAGCTCTGAGGCTTGGCTACAGCTCTGAAATCCCAGCTGGCTGAAAGCAGGTTTCTGGGGTTTTGTTTAGCTTCTACATTTGTAACAATGTTTCAAACAGCAAGCTCAGAAGCCTGCAGCGGCAGGCGGGGAACTTTGGAGTCCGCCGTCACTGAAGCAAGCAAGCCTCATGTTCAGTTTAAGCTGCCTGGCTGCCGGTCGCCATCGTGGCTGTCAGTTAATTTGCATATCTCGCTGATTAGCCAATGGGAAGGGTAGCGGTCGTACGCCAATTACCATGTTTCTCTTTTATTAGTGTAGATTTTATTTGCATGAACATATAATGGGTTTATTATAGCTATTTTAAATAAATTAATAAATTAATATTTAATTTTTTTCTCAGTTGTAATTTTGAGCATAGTAGCTATCGATAGATATAACCAACATAAACAAAAGCACTTTGGGGTCCTCAATAATTTTAAGAATGCAAAGGTATCCTGTAACCAAACAAAACTGCCACCATCTCTCTCTTCAGTTGCTTAGCTTTACTATAGAGCAAGCAATGCATCTAAAGGCCTGTAGGCCAAACTGTTTAAATCCTTTCAACAACTCACTACTCTTCTTAGCATCAAGCCTAATCCTGCATGATCAAGATTCTCCATTCTCCTCATTCTCTGATACAACAGTCTTTTTTCAACTGTCTTTAAATATACCAACTTCCATCAGTTCTCAGGGCCTTTCCACTGCTTCTTCCTTAGGCCTGAAATGTTCCCCCCTTGTCCCCTTTCCCTAATTAATTCCTTCTTGAACACTGATTACCTGAACATCTTTATCCCCACCCTCAGGTTAAATCAGGTTCCTCTTTTATATATTCTTATTCTTATGGCTCCCTGCACATTTCCTTCATAGGTTTATCAGTTTGGGAGATTAGTTTTAGAATTATGTGATTTAATAGCTCTCTCATAGTAAAATCTTATATAATAAAAGCCTAATATGCTAAGTGTCCGGTCGTCTGTTAAACCAATCAAAGTGTAGTATGCTAATAACATGCTAAAACCACTCAATCTCTTGCTATGATGTGCACTGGCCACCAGGGGGCAGACAGTCGACCAGTCAACCAGTTGCAATGATGTGCACTGACCACCAGGGGGCAGATGCTCTGACTGGTAGGTTAGCTTGCTGCTGGGGTCTGGCCAATTGGGACTGAGCGAGATGGGCTGGACATACCCTGGAGCCCTCCCACAGTCCCTCCCCAGCTGGCCAACCTCCCACGTCCCTCCCCGGCCCTGATCATGCACCAGTGGGGTCTCTCAGCCTGGCCTGTGCCCTCTCACAATCCAGGACCCCTCGGGGGATGTTGGAGAGCCGGTTTCGACCTGATCCCCGCACGCCAGGCTGAGGGACCCCACTGGTGCATGAATTCATGCACCGGGCCTTTAGTATAAATATAATCCTATATACAAAACTACTCAATAAAATTTTGCCTATGTGTTGCAGTGTTTTTCCAAAATCAATAGTTATCATCAGGTCGTCAAAGTAGTCCCTAACCTATGTGTAGTGGAAAATTACCCTTATCCAAAGAGAGTTCTGGCCTTTGACCTTGGCTACTGGAAGGTGGTATCTAGGCCCCGGGAACTTCTTACCTAAAAGGAGTGTTTTTTCTTGCCTGGGGCCTTTGGCCATTGGACATATGTGATTCATGATGGGGGCTTTGTGCCACACTTTAGCAGTTCCAATCCTACGAGGAAATGGAGACTAAAAGCATTAGTATGATTGACAGGAGGGGCTAAAGACTAAAGGTCAGTATGTGGGCAGTTTGTAATTGAGTCCAAATAAAAACTCTGAACACCAAAGGCTTGGGTGAATTTCCCTGGTTGACAACATCCTACGTATTGTCACATACTGTGGCCTGAAAGCAGTAATGCCATCCACAATGCCATGGGGAGAGGATGACAGAAAGTTCAACATTTGGACCCCTCCAGATTTTGCCTATATATTTCCTCTTTTGGCTAATTTTAACCTGTATCTTCTTCCTGTAATAAAACGTAAATATAATAGCTTCCAGTGAGTTTCGTGAGTGTTTTCTGGTGAATTGTCAAACCTGAGGGTGGTAGTGGGGGCTCCTAACCCTGAAACTGGTATCTCAAGTGAGGGCAGCCTTTTAGGAACTATTCTTGCAGTTTGGTTAAACTCATTGCAAAGCACCCCTCCCCCAAAAAAAAGATTAAAAACCAACAAAATAAAGTTTCTTGAGAGCAGAAACTTTATCAATATAATACAATGTAAAAAATAGAAGATATTTGAAACAATTGATATTCTCAGGATATCAATATTCTGTAACACAGCAATAATGCTAATGATGATGAAGATGAAGATGATAAAAACAGCAACCATTTATTGCATGTCTTTACTATAGTCTTCATTTACAGATGAGGAACATGAAGATTACATGACTTGCTCAAGACCATACCACTAGTGAGAGACAGTATGCAAGCCCTGATTAAACTAATTTTAAAGTCTATATACTTTACTATATTGTATCTGATAAGACAAGCAAAGGAACTTTAATATTATATTTTGCAAAGGACAATTAGAAATACTATATAGCATTATCATCACTAAAATAGTATCATTAAAGACTAGCAACTGTTACCACTGTTCAGGAGTGTGGAATACTTAAGTTCCCCTCTTTTAACTAAGACTTAGTTATAAGCATTCTGATGCTTACTTAAGCATACCTTTGAAATTCTTCTACAGAAAATATAAGCTACATAGATTAAAAACAAATAAAAAAATAAACAAACACAGTTCTTACCAAAAAAAGGAGTGTATACATATATTTATAGTAGTATAGTAACCAGAAGACACTCAGACAGAGCACTTTATATTTTTGGTAATCATAAGAAAAACATAAGAAGATATTTGAGCAACTGGCTATAAGTGATTAATCACATTACTTATCTTTATGTAGGTCCAGAGCAAACATTACATATCAAATGCTATATGTTGAGATTACTTTAAAATTCACTATCATACTTCTGCTAGATATGAAAACCAATAGTGAAAAGTTGTGCTATGTCAACTTTGACAAACCAATCATGATAATAAAAATGTCTTAGGAGTGAATCAATCTGGATCTACATTAGAAATTAATCATTAAAGAGTACCGAGTGACGTGAAATAAAGACGATATGAAGGAGAAAAGGCGACCATAAGTAAAGCATGGAAAAGAAGGAGGGACACACTCATGAATTAGACACACACACTGAAGCCCGCAAATAACCCTCAGAGACAGAGAAAGTACCTGGAAAGCTGTGAGTGCGCCAGTCCCTGGGTTATACAGGCATCGCAGCGAAGGCATGCTGTCCGCCAGGCTGGAGCAGCCCAGCCACAGAGACCTGGGCATAGAGCACTGCAGAGAGAGGACAACTATGAGATGGGACAGTATGAGACAGGATGGTACAGATTACAGGAATTTTCAAGGCTTGGCTGAATGCAATATTCCAGTTGTAGCTGCCCTTTATGATAGAAACATCTTCAAGAAAATACTACTTATTAGTTCTAATCCCACAGAGAGACTCAAAAGGAGCACTAATTGCCAAAAAGCAAGGGGAGAAAGGTTATAGGTCAAAACCAAAATATTTAGTAAAACTTTTTGTCTCTGTTCTTCTCCGTATGAGTGTAAAGGAAATCCAATTCTTAACCTAATTAATCAATTCTTCTCCTCTATGCATCTCAACTCATCCCCATAAATTCATCACAGGTGAAATCTTCTGCAGACTAAGCAAAAAAAGAAATAGTTCATGTTAGCATTTCAATATTAGGAATGGTAAATTATAAAACAAAATACGAAGGAAAATTAAAGTGTTTTACTTTTAGAAGAAAAAGTATTATCCTCCAGCTTTGACAGCAACTCTGTACAATTTGCATATGTTTTATGTATCTTGTTAGTCTGCTATTCATTAACCAAAATGCATAGTTGCCATAACAGTTGCCTCTTCATCTTTCCAGATAGATTAAAGGGGGTTGGGGTAGTGGGAGGGAGGGCAAGAAACAACCCAAACAGAAGGGAATACAGCAGCAAAGAAAGGAGAAAGAAAGAGAGAAAAGAAAAAGAAAAAAAAAAGAGAGAGAGAACCCCAATGCTGCTGGTATTAAAACCTTCTAAGCAAAAATGTATGTGTGAAAGTAAATATACATATAGTGTATTTAGTATCAAAATAAGGGAGAAATTATGATTTCTAGTAATATTAATGAAACAATGTTATTGCTCCTATAGTTTTACAAAACACATTATGTTTTAGAAGTTTAATATTCTTCAATTTTCTTTAAAAGTATCCCAGGCTGAAGTTTTGTTCGTCAACTTGGGTACTATTACAGTCTAGTAATCCTAAAAAATTTAAATACCCAATAATAGCACATATAAAAACAGAAATACATATTTTAAAATATAGCAGTCGATGCACATAATACTAGCCTTTATAAGTTTGTAAATATTAAATATCATTATGGGGCTTTTCTCTTCTTAAAATACTCTAGTTGCAAGAATTAATATTAGAAAACAAAATAGAGTATTCATTATTCACACAATCTATAACTGACATAACAATAGTAAGGACACCAAAAAATAATGTGGTCTTTCAGATCATTACTTCCTCGTTTTATAGTTTAGATGATTGATGTCCAAGTATTTATCCATGATCATGAATTTAGAAAGTAGAGAAGTAGGAACTAGAATCCTACCCTATTGCTTCTCAGTGTAGAACTCTTCCTCCTGACTCCATCCAGACATAGGTCATAAAGTGGAGACATCACACTTCAAAGAAGGGTATCTGCTAAAGGTATCAGCAGATAACATACTAATGAAAACAGCTAAACTGCTTTGAACTCCTACAACAGTGATGGTGAATCTTTTGAGCTCAGGGTGCCAGCATTTTGAAAAACCCTAACTTAACTCTGGTGCTGTGTCACATATAGAAATTTTTTGATATTTGCAACCATAGTAAAACAAAGACATATTTCTGATATTTATTTTATATATTTAAATGCCATTTAACAAAGAAAAATCAACCAAAAAAATGAGTTCGTGTGTCACCTCTGACACGCGTGTCATAGGTTCGCCGTCACTTGTCCTACAACAATCTCCTAACACTGTTCACTGTTTCCAATGTTTCTTTACCTCAAGCTACAATCCATTTTACAAACAGCACCTAAATAAAATAACTGTATTCACTTTGTTATTATGTCACTCTGGTCAATAATTCATAAAGCCTCCCTGTATCTATTGTATGAAATCCAAGCACTCTATTAATCTGACCTTTCCCCACTGCCTAGGTATTAAATCACCTTCTCTGTCCTTCCAATTGGCCTAGCATTCTAGCTAATTAACTACCTTGACATTTTTTCAAATCCCCTTACCTCTGACTGGGAAGCATTAAGTTCTTCACTAAAGTAACTTTTATGAGTAAATAAAATTAAATATTTCTAAGTAATGTTTCAGTCATTTATTCAACAAGATTTATTGAGCATCTTCCTTATACTCAGCACTGTTCTAGGTAGAAGGATAAAACAATGAACAAGAGAGACAAAAATCCTTTACATTCAAGTGACACTCTCTCAAACTTAAATTCTTTTATATTTAAACTAGAGGCCAGGTGCACAAAAATTCGCCCGGCATGTGCCCTCTCGCAGTCTGGGACCCCTTGGGAGATAACAACCTGCTGGCTTACGCCTGCTCCCAGGTGGCAGAGGGCAGGCCCAATCCGTAGGTGCAGCCCCTGGTGGGGCTCAGAGCAGGGCCGATTGGGGAGTTGGGGCACCACCCTCTGTCATGCACAGAGCAGGGCGGATTGGGAGGTTGCGATGCCACCCTCAGTCACGCTCAGGGTAGGG
>NW_006285779.1:3579861-3581272 GCF_000327345.1 Myotis davidii
GGAGTCCTCCATCACTGAAGCAAGCAAGCCTCATGTTCGCTTCAAGCTGCCTGGCTGCCGGCCGCCATCTTGGCTGGCAGTTAATTTGCATATTGCCCTGATTAGCCAATGGGAAGGGTAGCGGAGGTATGGCTAATTACCATGTTTCTCTTTTATTAGATAGGATTTGTTAATGTAAAAGAAATTTGTTGTAAGTTTCTCTCGTTGTTAATGAGAGACAATATACACTTTAATAAGCAATTACTTCTGTGAGTGTTAGATAAAAGAAAGTCTCATTCTGAAGGAGAGACTGAATTTGAGAAAAGTGGAACAGGGAGAAGAGTATACAAAAAGGGAGAATAAAATACAAAAGAAGAAAAAGAAAATAATGAAGTAGGCACTGGAAGGCAACCTGTCACTCCTCCCCATTCCCTTCTCAAGAGGAAGATGGCTCAGACACTTCTAGCCATACTGAAGCCACCTGCATGAGCTTCTCTTTTTTATTAAAATATGCATATTTACTTGTATTTGTGAAAGTTCCTTTATAAGTTTTTAAGGCATTCCTCTTTTAAATGTTTGTCTCCTTCATTTTATATTAGATCCTGTGTTATTTTTGTAGTATGTACTTGCTTAATTATCATCTGACTTTCCTTGCTGTAACTCATCCTAATATTCTCCCTCATTCAGTCATCTCTAGCTTCCATCAAAACTCCTAACTAAGAATTTGAAAGGGCTTATCCCATCCCCTTGAACTAAAATTTCAAATTAAAGTTATAATTAATAATGAGCCACATATACCCAGGAAAGCCACTAGATATACTGGTGTGATTTCTAAAATAGCATTAACTTGTAAATACCACACAGAGGATACATTCCTGATTATTACAAGACAACTGGTGTGGATATAAAAACTGCACTTGAATATAGTCAGATCTACACATTACCATAAGATTTTATATATTATAGCTCAATTTCATAACCAATTTTCAAACTGGTTTGTATTGTAACAATTAATCTTACCCCTACTGGTAAATGCTACTTTAAAACATTGAGGAAAAAATATAATTACAAAATTAATGGAATAGGGTATAACTTCTACATCTTTTTTCCTTCTATCTTCACATGTAGGAGCATTTTCTACAGAAAAGAAAATCAAAGGAAATTTGGTTAATAAGTAACTGAGTGGAAAGGGTTACCATTGTGGTTACTATTCCTATGTATTCTATATACAAGGTGGGGCAAACATAGGTTTACAGTTGTGAGTACGAGAAACATAGTTTATTCTTGTATTATTTACTAGTGGCCCAGTGCATGAAATTGGTACACGGGGGTTGGGGGAGTTGTCCCTCAGCCGGGCCTGCACCCTCTGCAATCTGGGATGCCTCTCACAATCCGGGACTGCTGGCTCCTAACTGCTCGCCTGCCTGTCTGC
>NW_006285779.1:3581750-3583227 GCF_000327345.1 Myotis davidii
GCCCCCAACTGCCTTCCCCTGCTGTGGCCCGATCCCCCAACTGCTTTCCCCGCCAGACTGATTGCCCCCACTGCCCTCCCCTGCTGCAACCCGCCTCCTCCGCCGGGACCCACCTCCTCCACGCAAGGCAGCGGAGATGCTGGGACTGGCCTTCTCCGCACCACATGGAGTCGTGGGACCCCAAGGCCTCACCACATGGAACGGCTACCGGGCCCCACCTCCGCTGTATGCACGGCCATCTTATGGTGGCCATCTTGTGATGATGTCATGTGTGAGGGCCACCTAGGCTTTTATTAGTATAGATCAGCTGTGGGCAAACTATGGCCCGCGGGCCGAATCCGGCCCGTTTGAAATGAATAAAACTAAAAAAAAAAAAGACTGTACCCTTTTATGTAATGATGTTTACTTTGAATTTATATTAGTTCACACAAACACTCCATCCATGCTTTTGTTCCGGCCCTCCGGTCCAGTTTAAGAACCCATTGTGGCCCTCGAGTCAAAAAGTTAGCCCACACTGGTATAGATTATATTGTTTTCCATACGAATAACTATAAACCTACATTTGCCCCACCCTGTATTTCAGAGCCATCCTAATTGGTTAATTTCTGATAAAGATGTATAACAGCCCTAGCCGGTGTGGCTCAGTGGACAGACCGTTGGCCTGCAGACCAAAGGGTCCCAATTCGATTCTGGTCAAAGGCACATACCTCGGTTGCAGGCTCCTCCCTGGCCTGGGCTCTGGTCAGGGCACCTGCAGGAGGCAACCAATCAATGTGTTTCTCTCACATAGATGTTTCCACTCTCCCTAAAAATCAATGGAAAAATATCCTCGGGCGAGGATTAACCACTCTGTCCTTCAATTTTAATAAATAATCCCCTTTAAAATGCCCAAAAAGTATACACAGTTTTCAACTTAAAATTTGGGCTGAAAAAGTTTACTTCTCCTTGCAAATTATATTTAAATTCCTAAGGTTTTATAAACCTAAAAAAAATTTTTTAATTAAAAAAAAGCAGGTTCTAAACTAAGCTGCAATCCAGCAACTACGTTCTCATGTTTAAATATTTAACTTCTATTAACTGTTAAAGGACTTGTGAATTCCTTAAATGTTTCTCCTATGCAATTTCAAAAGTTACCACAAAGTTTGGATCATACATGCACCCCCCCATCCTACACAAATCCAGCCATACACAGCACACACTGGCTTCTTCAGCTCATATTCCACTTAACTTCACCCCAATTAACTCTTTTGCAAAATCAAAGAAAGTTGAAGAATATAATAATGTATTACAACTGACATATGTTACCCAACTGAATGAGTTTACCACCTTTTAAAAAGCATACACCGCATTTTTGAAATGCTGGAACTTGTTTTCTACTACTTGAAAGAATGAGAAAAAGAGAATGAAATATTGTGACAAAGGTCTTCCAGTGCTTCAAGGAGAATGTAGTATCTAGTGCCCATCAGGTTCAACAGCA
>NW_006285779.1:3583237-3589797 GCF_000327345.1 Myotis davidii
AGGAATTCATTCAGAGAGAGCACTAAAAAACTTGACTCCTCCCTCTACTTGGCTGCCTGGAGAGAAGGCACAATTCCTCTTCACTGATAAAGGGCCCTGCAGGCAAAGGGCTGGCCTCAGCATTTACTATATGAAAGCTGAATGACAAAATCTCCTAAATTCAGGTCCCCGTTGGTCAACTTTTAGGAGTAATAGAAGCTATAATAATCAACAATAAAAAGATTGCTGTAGTGAGAGTTTATGTATCCTTAAGCCATGGAATAGAAGAATTCCCTTTTCACTACTATATCAACTAAAAAATTCAGGCCAAGAGGACTACAGTATTCCATAAGCCATATAATACATTCAGACTTTACCTATACAAATTCAATAATTGCCTCTTAAGAATTCCAATTTAGTTCACTCACTTTAAAAATGAAACTCCCACCTGTCATAGAGGATAATCAAAGCTGCACCTTATTGCACAGGTTGTGGTACAATTAAAATCAAGGATCTAAAAACTTCAGT
Source organism: Myotis davidii (assembly GCF_000327345.1). Classification (NCBI taxonomy): domain Eukaryota; kingdom Metazoa; phylum Chordata; class Mammalia; order Chiroptera; family Vespertilionidae; genus Myotis; species Myotis davidii. Next base: position 3,583,745 of record NW_006285779.1, read on the forward strand.
ACAAAAGAAAAAAAAGTCAAGTGTCATCAGAGGGGTTACCAACAGCAGGGTTCCAAGAATGCCACTTACATTTCAAACTGTTCTGGAAAGGCATTATGAACTACAGACCATGGAATCAATAAATGCATTGATCAAATTTATTTTCTTTTTCAAAAAATTGTATTTAATTTATTGGGGTGACATTGGTTAATAAAAACAGGTTTCAGGTGTACAATTCTCTAATACATTATCTGTATATTGTATCATGTGTTCACCACCCAAAGTCAAGTCTCCTTGTCCTTTACCCTCTTCTACCTCCCTCCACCACCTTTCATCAATAAAATTTACTGTTCATTACCAGAATGGACACAGATAGAGTACAAAGACAGAACCAAAATTGATCAGGCAAAAAGTGTTCGCCAGATATTGTGCTAGAATCTTTAAATACATTATTTCATTTAATCATTACAACCCTGTCAAAGAGTTATTAAAATCTTCACTTTAGCCTAACTGGTTTGGCTCAGTGGATAGAGCGTCGACCTGCAGACTAAAAGGTCCCAGGTTCAATTACGGTCAAGGGCATGTACCTTGGTTGTGGACACATCCCCAGTAGGAGATGTGCAGGAGTCAAGGAGACACTTGACTTTTTTTTCTTTTGTACTGAAGTTTTTAGATCCTTGATTTTAATTGTACCACAACCTGTGCAATAAGGTGCAGCTTTGATTATCCTCTATGACAGGTGGGAGTTTCATTTTTAAAGTGAGTGAACTAAATTGGTCATTTTTAATGAGTGAACTAAATTGGAATTCTTAAGAGGCAATTATTGAATTTGTATAGGTAAAGTCTGCCTATACAATCAATATTTCTCTCTCATCAATGTTTCTAACTCTCTATCCCTCTCCCTTCCTCTCTGTAAAAAAATCAATAAAATATATATTTTTAAAAATCTTCACTTTAATGAGAAAGTAAACTCAAAATCAGAGAAATTACAGTGACTAAATTCAATGGCAGAAATAAGACTCCAATGTGTTAGTCTCTCAAAATCCATAGATTCACCACTACAAAGACCTGTTCTCAAGTAGTTTACACTCTATTTTAAGGAGATAAATTAACTAACACAAATAATAACTACAAGGAAACGTATTAAACTGTGTTAGATAATAGGTGTTATAAAAGTTTAGTTAAAATTTTTAATTTTTTAAAAAGTTCAGACACAAGCTGTTATTTTAAGACTTGTTACTGACTAAAAGTTGATGGGTAGCTAGCATGTGATAAAAATGGAATTCAAAGTTAGATATTCTGATAACCTAGGATAGTGCCACATAAAAATGACACTTAAAAAGTTAGACATGGCCCTGGCCAGTGTGGATCGGTGGTTAGGGCATTGGCCAGCACATTGAAGGGTCTCGGGTTTGATTCCCGGTCAAGGGCATCAAACATAACTGGATTGCAGGTTTAATTCCCAGACCCGGTTGGGGTGAGTGCAGAAGGCAACCAATTGATGTCTCTCTGTTTCTCCCCCATCCCTTCCACTCTCTAAAAATCAATGGTGAGGATTAACAAAAACAAACAAACAAACAAAAAAAAGGGAGCTGTGTCAGCAACAGGAGATGAGTTATATAGGATTAAATAAGGGGGCAGATCAAACACTAAGGATAATGAGAGCAAGGTTTATCATAATCAGAGAAGAGTTATAAAAACAGGAAGAAAACTAGAATGAATACTACGGTGCTAAACTAAAACTGAAGATATTGCTGTGACTCAAAGCTTCCTGTATAAATATAGACAGAAATCTAGGTAAATGGTGTACACACATACAAACAAACATCTCTATTGTTGAGAAGACCCTGTAACAGGAACACCATAATAGCAATGAGTACATTTAATGATTCAAAATCACTCTCCACTAACAGAGTACCAGAGTTCCTTAGAACAATGGCTGATTCCAAGGTTTGGGCAGGGAAAATATAAGTTACACTTAGAATACCTTCTTGTGGTACTCAGAGTAATGGAGACATGGCCAACATGAAAGGCTCTCACAGGCTAAATCTGGGACAGACGGAAAATCAAAATAAATAATGATAATTATATATATATATAAAAGGCTAACATGCAAAATGTCCCTGCAGGGGTTTGACCAGGAGACCAGGAGTTTTATCGCTCGCTATGACGTGTGCTGACCACCAGGGGATGGCGCGGAACGAAGGAAGGCCCCAGCCAGTAGCCAGGGAAAGGAGGCCCTGGCCAGCAGCCGGAAGGCCCTGATCGGCTCTGATCACCAGCCAGGCCTAGGGACTCTACCCGTGCCCAAATTTCATGCACTAGGCCTTTATAGATTATAATTGTGGCAGGCAAACTCTAACATGCCCCACTTCCTGGTATTTATAATCCTTGTGTAATCCTGCGCCAGTGCTTCTAGGTTACATAAAATTGTAACTTTTATTTTGCTAACAGATTCTATTGCCTTCTTGTCTTGCATATTTTATGAAGCAAGCAGTCATATGGAAGAGGTCCATGTGGCAAGGAACTGAGGGTGGCCTTCAGCTGACAGCTAGCTAGGAATTGAGGGCTCTCAGTCCAACAGCCCTTGAGAAAAAGGAATTCTGCCAAAAACAATGTAAACTTGGAAGTGAACTTGCCCCAATCAAGCCTTCAAATGAGACCTCAGCCCTAGCCAACACCCTGATTACAGCCTTGTAAGAGACCTTGAAAAAGAGGACCCAGGTTAGGCATGCCCAGACTCCTGACCTAAAGAAACTGTAAGATAATAATGTGTACTGTATGTTATTTTAAGCCACTAAGTTTGTGGTATTTTGGTATGCAGAAAAAGATAATACAATAAACCACTGGATAAAGTAGATATCCATCACTCCATTAATGGTATAAAGAATAAACTGAAAGTTAAGTTTGATAAGGAATATGATACCTGAATAATCTGAAAATATCTCCCCACATAATACGTATTACAAAGGAGAAAACAGTAACTTTATAGTGGAAAAACCTGGCTGGCATTTTTTTTTCCACATATATTTTTATTGATTTCAGAAGAAGGAAGGGAGAGGGAGAGAGAGATAGAAACATCAATGATGAGAGAGAATCATTGATTGGCTGCCTCCTGCACACTTCCCACTGGGAATTGAGTCCCCAACCCAGGCATGTGCCTTGACCGGGAATCAATCTATGACCTCCTGGTTCCTGGGTTGACACTGATTCACACCAGCTGGGCCTGGCTGACATCTTAGTCAAGTGATCAGCATCACCAATAATGAAACAAATTAAAATAATGTGTCATCTAACAGAATGCAATACAAAAAATACAGCATCACCTCTGTGATACTACTGCCAAAGATACATAACCTGCATCTAATCATAAGAAAACATCAGAAAAACCCACACTAAAATGCAACCTGCAAAATAACTGGCCTGTAATTCTTAAAAATGTCGGTCATGAAAATCAAGGAAAGACTAAAGAACTATCCCAGCTGAAACTAGTTTGGCTCAGTGGATAGAGCATCGGCCTGCGGACTGAAAGGTCCCAGGTTCGATTCCGGTCAAGGGCATGTACCTGGGTTGCGGGCACTTCCCCGTTGGGGGATGTGTAGGAGGCAGCTGATCGATGTTTCTCTCTCATCGATGTTTCTAACTCTCTATCTCTCTCCCTTCCTCTCTGTAAAAAATCAATAAAATGTATTTTAAAAAAAAGAACTATCCCAGACTGAAGGAGACTAAAGAGACATGACAACTAACTGCAACATGTGACTCTGGACTAGGTCCTTTTGCTATAAAGGACCTTTATTGGGATTGCTAGAAAAATTTGAATGGAGTCTATGGGTTAGTTGGCAGTCATGTATCAATATTAATTTTCTTATTTTTGATGATTTTATTGGGTTGTATAAGAGAATGTTCCTGTTTGAACACACATCAAAGAAATTAGGAGTGATAATATCTCATGTAGTGCCTACTCCAAATGATTTATGGGAAAAATGTTAACCGCACTTTACTTGCAACTATTCTGTAAGTTTGATAATGTTTAAAAATAATATGAAAAATTAATGAAAAATATATTGGGGTTTTCATTTTTACTATGATGTGGTAATTGTTTTTTTTTTAATGTTTATTGATTTTATGCCCTAACAGGAAGGAAGAGAACCATCGATGAGCAAGAACCATCGATCAGTTGCCTCCTGCAGTTGCCTACTGGAGATTGAGCCTGCAACCTGGGCATGTGCCCTAACCGGGACCTCTTGGTGCATGGGAAGACACTCAACCAACTGAAGCACACCAGCCAGGGTAGAGTAGTAATTGTTATCAGGCTAAATTTCATGCAGAAAAAGATAAATATAAAATATAGAAAACTATTTGAAGGCTAATGCAGCCAAGACTTGAGAGGCCAAAATCCTGACGTTCTATACACAATTCCCCCTGAGGCACTTGCTGAGTCAGGTTTTACATGCAGAGTTGGATGCTGAAAAATCAAGTCTGAAGCATATTTCAGCAATTTCATGGTGCTAAGGAGCCAAAAATTGGAGTATAGAGCCCATCAAGTACAAGGTGCTGAGGTTAAAAAATTTTTTTTTAGCCCTCGCAGGTTGCTCAGTGGTTAGAGCATTGACCCACAGACTAAAGGGTCGCAGGTTCAATTTCAATCAAGGTCACGTACCTCTGTTGCAGGCTCAATCCCCAGCCCTAGTCAGGATATGTGTAGGAAGCAACTAATGGATATATTTCTTTCACATTGATGTTTCTCTCTCTGTGTCTCCCCTCTCCCTTCCACTCTCTCTAAAAAATCAATGGGAAAAATATCCTCGGGTGAGTATTAACAATAACAACAACAAAAAAGAATAGCTTAGAAACAGATCAAGTGAGAATTAGTGAACAGGAAGAAAGGTCAGTAGAACTATGTGGGAGCTATAAGCTCAACAACTCCTAGGACCCACACAGAACTGAGGAACTTTTCTGTTCTGACCAGCCAGATTGCAGAAGCCTAATTTAACACTTAGGATATTCAGTAGGAACCCCAAAAAGCTCACACTTCACTGGTATGGATATATTACACTAGTATAAAGGTTACACAGTAACCTACCTAGTAAAGCTTAAAATCAATTCACAGCAGCATTAAGTTGATCTGCAAGAAACTTAACTGCTGGCTGAAATAAACAATATTCTTTTAAAAAGATAATAAAATACAAATATTGAATAATGCAACATTAACAATGTCTAAATCTAAAATTACTAGATAAGAAACAGTAAAATGTAACCGATAATCAGAAGGAATATCAGTCAAAAGAAGCAGATCCATAAATGACAGAGATAATGAAATTAGCAGACCAAAACATTAAAATAGATGTTAGAATAGCATATATAGTGAAGAGAACTACAGAATATAAAAAAAAATGAAATAAAACTTCCAGAAAAGAAAAATACAGCCTGAAATAATAATTTGCTGAGGTGGGATTAACAGTTGATTAAACACTGTAGAAAAAAAAGATCAGCGAACTTGAAGAAATAACAATTGGGTTGTATAAGAGAATTATTTTATGCAAAATAAAGCACTAAGAGAAAAAAGACTGGGGAAAAACTGAAAATGCTTCAGTGACTGACAGGAAATAATCAAGTGGTCCAACATATGTATAATTGGTATTCCCTTTAAAAAATCAGGGGACAGGGCTTTGGAGGAAGCATAAAATATATTTGGAAAATGATAATACAATCTATAGAAAAATATTAAAAGTACCAGAAATATAAATATGTGGGTAAATATTGTAAAAATCATTCTCTTTTTAAATGTTATTTTTAAAATAATAAATAACCCCAGCTGGTTTGGCTCAGTGGATAAAGCATCAGCCTGTGGACTGCAAGGTCCCAGGTTTGATTCCAGTCAAGGGCACATGCCCAGGTTGCAGGCTCAATCCCCAGTAGGGGGTGTGCAGGAGGCAATCTATCAATGATTCTCTCTCATCATTGATGTTTCTATCTCTCTATTCCTCTCCCTTCCTCTCGCTCTTAAAAATCAATAGGACAGTTTTGTTTTATTGCTGTTGTCAGTCCTCACCAGAGGATATTTTTCCATTGAT
>NW_006285779.1:3590687-3592843 GCF_000327345.1 Myotis davidii
CCTGGGTGGCGGTGGTGAGCAGGCCATCGGTAAGTAGAAAAGTGCGGCCTGTAGGCAGCCCCCAGTTGTGCCTGATCTGGGAGCAGGAAAGCCAGCCTGGCCTGCAGGCATCCCTCAGCTTCGCCTTCTCCCCTGTTGCCATGAGGATCCGAGAACAGGAAAGCAAGCCTGGCCTGCGGGCAATCCCCAGCTGGGCCTGCTCCCCGGTCGCCATGGCGATCCAGGAGCAAGAAAGCCTGGCTTGCAAGCAGCATCTCCATCCTGGCCATAGCTCAAGGGAGAGTACAACATGTAGTGGAGGCCAGGAGCCTGAGAGATCAACACAGACGGGCTCCTGCTCCAAGCCTCCATGGTATACTGGGGGCAGGCCCCCAGCAGACACACACACACACACACACACACACACACACACGGGGACGCCTGCTCCAAGCCTCTGCTGCCAGACTGTGGCTATCAGTAGGACATCCACTGAGGGCTCCCGGACTGTGAGAGGGGCAGGCTGGGCTGAGGGAACCCCACCCCCCAGTGCACGAATTTCATGCACCGGGCCTCTAGTCTATATATATATATATAAAAGCCTAAGTGACCATTACAACAAGAATGACCGACTGGTCAACCAGTCGCTCTGACGCACACTGACAACCAGGGGGCAGATGCTCAATGCAGGACCTGCTCCCTGGTGGAGTGGTCAGAAGCCAGGCTCATGGCTGGCGAGTGCAGCTGCGGTGATGGGAGCCTCTCCCGCCTCCACAGCAGTTCTACTGAGCGGTGGCGGCAGGCGCAGCAGGCCGGGATGAGCAGCAGTAGAGCTGCGCCCTGCCCAGCTGAGGCTCCTCCCTGGTTGCCTGCCTCTACAGCACTGCTACATCACTCTGGGGCAGCGGTTCTCAACCTGTGGGTCAAGACCCCTTTGGTGGTCAAATGACCCTTTCACAGGGGTCGCCTAAGACCACCCTGCATATCAGATATTTACATTATGATTCATAATAGTAGCAACGTTACAGTTATGAAGTAGCAACGAAAATAATTTTATGGTTGGGTCACAACATGAGGGACTGTATTTAAAGGGCCAGGAGGTTGAGAGCCACTGCTCTGGGGGAATGTCTGAGTGTGGGGGGGTTTTGGCCGGATCAACGCAGGTTGGCCTGAAGGGATTGGGCCAAAAACTGGCACTCCAACTTCCTCACGAGGGATTCTGGATTGCGAGAGAGCACAGGCCAGGCTGAGGGACCCCACCTGTGCATGAATCTGTGCACTGGCCTCTAGTAATAGTCATAATAAATATATTTGGAAACAGAACATTAAAATAACACAGAGATAGAAGGAGGAAATGGAAATACAACATATATGAAGTAAAATATTATTTCAAGGAGGTTTGTGGTAATAAATTAAAAATACATATTGTTGCCTGGCTGGTGTGGCTCAGTGGTTGAGTGTTGACCTATGAACCAGGAGATTATGGTTTGATTCCTGCTCAGAGCATATGCCCAGGTTTCAGGCTCAATCCCCAGTGTGGGGCGTGCAGGAGGCAGCCAATCAATGATTCTCTCTCATCATTGATGTTTCTATCTCTCTCTACCTCTCCCTTCCTCTCTGAAAGAAAAAAATATATTTTTAAAAATAAATAAAATAAAGATACATATTGTTTTGCAAATCATATACCTGATAAGGATCGCATATCCAGAATATATGAAGAACTTTTACAACTCAACAATACAATGATCCAATTAACAAATAGGCAAAGGAGTTGAACAGACATGTCTCCAAAGAAGACACACAAACGGACAAGCACATAAAAAGGGTGCTCAACTTTATTAGTCAAAAGGGTAATGAAAATCAAAGCCACAAGGAGGTGCCCTTCACACCCACTAGGATAGCTATTGAAACAAAAACAAAAACACAGAGTCATCTAGATATTTCAGGAGAGAAGCATGCCAGGAGATCCAGATAGACTGGAAGGTGCTTTATCTTTAAAGTCCTATCCAGTCTCAAAAGCATTTGAAGCTACAATTTTAAAAAGCATTAACAAAAACAGAAAATAAGTTGTAGTGGGGATGTGGAGAAAATGGGACCCTCTTACATTGCTAAAGGTTCAGCAACTTTATTTTTTGTTTAAAAAAATTTTAAATTATTGATTTTTAGAGTGGGGGTGAGGG
>NW_006285779.1:3592892-3599064 GCF_000327345.1 Myotis davidii
GTTATTCCTCATTTATGCACTCACTTGTTGATTCTTTTTTTAAAAATATATTTTATCGATTTTTTACATAGAGGAAGGGAGAGGGATAGAGAGTTAGAAACATCGATGAGAGAGAAACATCGATCAGCTGCCTCCTGCACACCCCCTACTGGGGATGTGCCCGCAACCAAGGTACATGCCCTTGACCGGAATCGAACCTAAAACCCCTCAGTCGGCAGGCCGACGCTCTATCCACTGAGCCAAACCGGTTAGGGCCTGGTTGATTCTTTTATGTGCCCTGACCAAGGATCAAACTCACAGGGCCTAAATTGTTCATTTTAGAATTGTTAATTTTATGTTATGTGAATTTCACCTCAATAAATATTTTAACGTGCATATCGTACTCTTTAGAGCAGCCACTAAAACAAAGGTACTTCATAAGCCAACCGAGAAGACAAAATGGAATACTAAAATATAATCTTAAAGAGGGCAAGAAAATTTCAAACAAAAGCAGAAAAGAACAGTTGGGACAACTGGAAACAAAATGGTAGATTTAAACTTAACCATACTAAATGTTAACAATCTAAATATAAATGGTCTAAACCTACATTTTCTAATATAGTGATCACTAGTCACATGTAGATACTGAGCATGCTAGTCCAGATTGAGATGTGCTTAACTGTAAAATCACTTTGGATTTTGCAGACTTAATATCTCAATAACTTTATATAGATTACATGTTTAAGTGATACTTAACCTATACTGAATTAAATAAAAAGCACTATGAAAATTTCAAGTTTCTTTTATTTAATGTGATTATAAGAAAACTTTATCTTATTTTAAATATATTTTTATTGATTTTAGAGAGGAAGGGAGAGGGAGAGAGATAAAAACATCAATGATGAGAGAGAATCACTGATCGGCTGCCTCCGGTATGCCCCCTACTGGGGATCAAGCCCACAACCCAGGCATGTGCTCTTGACTGGAGTCAAACTTGAGACCCTTCAGTCTGCAGGCCCACATCTCTATCCACTGAGCCAAACCAGCTAGGGCCATAAGAAAATTTTAAAATATATACTTGGTTAGGACCTGTGGCTAACATTTCTGTTGGACAGTACAAGCCCAAACATTGGGACACAGATTGTTAGACTGAATTAAAAAGCAAGACACAACTATATATATTAATATATACAGATAAAAGTAAAAGTTTGAAAAGGATATCATAAAAGGTTATAAGAAAACTGAAATGGCTACATTAACATCAAAGTACACTTCTGAACAAGAAATATTAACAGGAATAAAGAGAGCCTCTTCATAATGATAAAGAGGTCAATTCATCAAGAACTACAATCCTAAAAGTGTATGTATTAATAAAATTTCAATATATAACAAGCAAAATAAATAGAATTAAAGAGAACAAATCTACAATCATAACTTGAGATTTAACACCCCTCACTCAGCTACTTGACGGATAAGCAAAAAATAATTGAAGAGAATTAATGAACTTGACCTAATGACTTATCTAGAATACTGTACACAACAACTGCAGTTGTTTTCAAGTACACAACAAATTTCAAAGGACTAAACTTGTGAATACGTTGTTAATGAGCTATAAATTAGTATCAAAAAGCAATTAGAGGCCTGGACAGCATGCTCAGTGGTTAAGCATCCACCTATGAATCAGGAGGTCACATTCTATTCCTGGTGGGGGCACATGCCCAGGTTGCATGCTTGGACCCCAGTGGGGGGCGTGCAGGAGGCAGCCGATCAATGATTCTCTCTCATCATTGATGTTTCAATCTCTCTCTCTCTCCTCCCCTTCTTCTTCTCTGAAATCTATATACGTGTGTGTGTGTGTGTGTGTGTGTATACACACATACATATATTATATATATATGCATATGTATTTATATACATATATATGTTTGGGTTTTTTTAACAGATAATAAAAAAAAAGCAACTAGAAGGGGTTCTGGTTCCAGTTATGAAGGAATAAGCACACTCCCTCCTCTATCTCCCTCTGAATACAACTACTAAAAATGGACAGAATGCAAGATGCAGCTGTTCGAGTACTCTGAAAAGTTAACAGCAGTGGGTGGGTTGTGGACAAAGACTTCAACACAACACTGAACCAACAGTAAATTTACCATATTTTTAAAAATTATTTCCATATCTACCAGTCTACACTGCAGCATGAAACCCAAAAGTAGATACCAGTGTAAGACAAAGAGAGATCCAGGGGAAGCCCTCTAGTTCTGGCCAAGGAATACAGAAGTATCCTAATACTCTGAGAATGGTGAAAATCTTCCATTTTCCTTTCTTTTACAGTTCTCTTTATTTTCTCTAAAAATCCCATGATGAAAGCCACTGTAGAAGTAGGGGGGCCCACAGAAGCCAAAAACTCTGAAGAAAACTCCCTTTGATCAGAGGAATTGTGATTCTAAAAGACTGAGGCAAAACTTCATTGTTGTTGTTTTTCCTCTCCATCCTCTTATCACTTACCCCCTGATGCAGTAACTATTCATGTAGAGCAGGTTAAGGGTCCAGTTGGTTGGCTGGAAGACAGAAAAAGGGAATGGCAGGGAACTAAATAGTACTGGGGAGATAGTGGAGAGGGAGGAACTCAGGAGGGCAAGCCCATAAAGTGATTTATGAACTTCTATGCTCACCTACACGCTTCACATATGTGGTTATGACCCAAAGAAGCAAGCCAAAGACTTTGAGAACTGAACTACAAGATAGACTCCCATCTAGATCCCAGACTGATCACTGGGTGGCATACACGGAACAAATGTCAATAGCATTGCAAAAATTTTAAAAGTGGAATAGACATTAAAACCACAATCTCACAGAAGGCTATTTGAACTTGTAGGTTGAACTCAACTGGGTTGAGAGCCTGATAAAATAAACATCAACATTTTCAAATATGATTTAATATTAAAATTTTCCAGGATATAATCCAAATATTACTTTGCAATAAAGAGGAGGGATCTCAACTCACATCAGCAGATGCCAATACCAAACTGACAAAGATGCTGGGATTACCTTTAGAGACAATGATTTTAAAGTAACTAGCATAAAACATTCCAATAACTCAGGACAAACACTCTTGATAGAGATGGAAAGATAGAAAGTTTGACTGAAGAAACAATAGATACAAAGAAGAACTAAATGGAAATTTAAGAACTGAAAGCAGCCACAGCCAGTTTGGTTCAGTGGATATCGGCCCGAGGATTGAAAGGCACATACCTTGGTTGTGCTCAATCCCCAGTCCTGGTTGGGGTGCATGCAGGAGGCAACCAATGAATGTGTTTCTCACACATCGATATTTCTCTGTCTTTCCCTTTCTCTTCCAATCTCTCTAAACATCAAAGGAAAAATATCCAAAAAAAAACCAAAAGGGTGAGGATTAACAAAAAAAATAAACAATAAAAAAGAACTGAAATTTAAAAACTCATTGGATGGATTCTAAGTGGAAAGGAGGTGACAGACCAATATTCCTTATGATTATACAAACAAAACTCCTAAACAAAATATGAGCAAATAAAATCCAGTAACATATAAAAAGAATTATATACCATGACCAAGTAGGATTTATCCCAGGATGCAAGGGTGGCTGCCTTGAGATCTCAAGGTGTTCCAAAGCCTAGCTCCATGTCTTTGCGGTACCTGACAGCACATCGTCCCCTTTAGTTCCAAGAGCTATCTCTAATCTCTTAAAATAGTTGCCCTTTCTGGCTTAAGTGAGAATGAGGTGATCTGTTACTTGAAACCAATAGTACTTGAAGACAGAAATATAATTCTAAAATGAGCATTATCCCCAGAGTAGACACCACGGAAATCTACATTTATTCCAACAATGCCATTGATATTTGGGGAAAATTTTTAATTTAAGCCTTCAAAAACAAGAATCTGAATTAACTTTATGAGAACTAAATGAGCCCCTGCCCTTAAGGAGATTATAACCTAGTAGAAAAATTAGATGCAAAGGTTTAGCCACCACATGTCAACATTTATAATCATTGAAAAACACTAGATAAATCAGAATTAAAAATTAAAATATCGCTAATTTGATGTCATTATTGTTAAACTATATAAACACACTATTCTTATAATCTCTAGATTCCTAGTCCACTGTTGTACACAGCAGAAGAGTTCAAGAAATCCCTGGTGAAATGAATTACTGAATTATCATGACAACTGAGAGGAAGTATGACACTAATCCAGGAGTTAAGACATCAGGTTCTTGTGCCCTGGTTGGGTGGCTGAGGGTTGGAATACTGTCCATACACCGAAAGATTGTGGGTTCAATTCCCAATCTAGGGCACACACCTAGATTGCAGGTTCGATCTCTGGTTGCGGTGCATACAGGAGGCAACCAGCCGCTCTCTCCTTCTCTCTGAACATATCCTTGGGTAGAGGATTAAAAATAACAAAACAAAACACATTAGGTTCTCATGCAGACTTGTCCTCAAAACAATTCTAAGATCTTCAGCAGTTCTATGCAACTCAGCTTCTTCAATGGTAAAATGGAGATTAAAATATTTCTAACAGTACCTTACAGCAATAGAACTCCATAATTCTGTGATTTACTCCATCTATAATACTTCTAATATGGATTTTTGTATAGAATTATTAGTTTCACCACAAAATCTGAACTAAAGGGATGGAAGTCCTTTTAAACAAGAGTGAAGGGGAAGCTATCCTGATGCTTATTTAGAATGATTAAAATTCAAATTTGGCTGCTCTCTAAAATAAATTTTATTTATTATTATTTATTAAGTATGCAATTAGTCAAATATAATACTCTGATAAACTAGAATTTTGAACAAACAAATGCTTTAAAATTCTAATAACTATGCATAAGCAGTAAATTATTCTTACTTGAATTTCTACTGCTGTGTAGCACAGGGTTACTAAGTACATAATTACATAACAGAGCCACCCAACTTCCAAAGGAGCCATTCCAGTGAATTGTGTAAATAATATGCTTTAAAAAAACATAACCTCCTCACATATGAATTTAGATTTACCAGATATGGAGTAGCTGCATACCTGTGAGACTAGAACACAGTCTTAAAAAGGCCTTCCTAATTATGAATTTACCAGAGAGACCAGAATGACCCAAAGCAAATTAATACATGGATGTTTTTTCATAACTTTCTACAAAAACATTTTCACTATTCTGCTTCAGTACAGAAAACAAAAGGTCTTAAAAGTTACTGGCTTGAGATAAGAACTCCAGAATACAAGACTATGACCATTTTTTCTTAATTACCAAATACTTGTGTCTTATTTTCTTTCATTTGTATCAGTATAATAAGTTCTAAATATTTGGTCATGGCCGATTTTTACTGTAAGATTGCTGAATTTGGGAAGAACAATTCTCTTTTTTTAAAAAGCCATATAAAATATTCAACATTAGCAGGCAGCAGGGCATAATAATATGTAGATGCCACATGTTTTCTGTTCCAAAAAAGTCATTTTTAATACCCACCTATAGGAAATGAACCAACTTAGTAAACAAATTTATGCATACAGCCAGGTGGTATCTTTATTCTCCCCATAACAGAACAAAATATAAAGATATTCACTTACATTTTCTTTGCTCCATTATTAAAAATCACCTTATGCTAAGTAAAGAGAATTCCTGGATTTTTGAAGTTCTCATTTACTTGGTAAGAGTAAAACTGCAATTATCTTAGATTATGTTTTACAAATTCAATCTCCTATACCTGTATCTAAAAGACCTTTCAAATCATGCCACAAAGAAATTATTTGGTTATACTGGAATTTCACTTTATTAAAATGAAGTCAAATCCCATTGCAATAAGCTCTAAGGAACTGTCTAAATTCTTTTTATTGCCCTAGAATTTACTGCATTAAATATTATTTGAAATAACTAGGCCACCAGCTGAGGCCTGGGAATTGTGGGGTTACACAACAATTTCTGATGTGGGTTTGGCCTACACACAAATTTCAAAAGATCACAGTCTCAATGGCAGAGTTAGGCTTTATGTATTTCTGAAAAGAGAGGGAGGAGAGTAAAAGGGAGAGAAAGGGAGGCGAAGGAAAAAGAAGAACAGAAGAGAAGAGAGAAAAAGAAAAGAAAGCTTGGTTGTAACTAGAGGGGTAAATAGAAGTTGAAGCCATCTCCCATTTTGATTAAAGGCATTTGCAACACTCCCGCCCC
>NW_006285779.1:3599120-3616722 GCF_000327345.1 Myotis davidii
AGCAATTAGTACTCAACAGAAGCCAGTGTCATGTTAACAATCCACATATTAAAGCAAGCTGGCTGCCATATGAGGGATCAGAGTTCTTATCCCTCACTTCATAGGCTAAAAAAAAAAACAAAAGAAGCCACAGAATAAAGTCCTTTGATTCGGAGGTAGGGGGAAAGGAGACAAATCCTCACTTTAGACTTCTAAACAAATTTGCTCTAGCAAGGAGTTTAAAAGTGAGAGCTATCTGGAGCTTTCTCCTTAACTGAGAGGGAAATTCTGCTCATGAAAGGATCCCCTTTATTTCAAGGACTGCAAACCAAGTATCCCAGCCCTCTTGGGTACTCCTTAATTTAACTTTTGTGTAGCAGTAGAGAAAAGAAAATTACTTGCTCATTAGAAGAGAACAAATGCCTACATAAATAAATGGAACGATAGTATATCTAACTTCCTGGGCACCACAGACCAGCAGAGAAGAAACTCATTTTCAGCAGTGTGTTTACTTCACTATTTGCAAATGGCTGGCTGATTGGCAGCTACAATATATGAAATAAATAACCATTTCAAAGATCAAGTGTCATGTTCCCTGGTAAGTAACAAAAATGAACACTATCTGCCCTCCCCATGCAGTTTATGGAATTTAGCAGGAGAATAGGTTTATTGGCTATTTGATTGCTTGATATGTTGTAAGGATATTTTCTGTGATGGTGTGGTTATTATTTAGGTTAGATAAGAAATTCTCCTTTCTCCCAGGACATCAGTATTAAGAGTCACATATTCACAAGAAGAATCCAAAATGAATATTTCTAAAGCAAGTGAAATGTGACAAGAAACTGTGAAATGAGGAGTGATGACTATATCTAATCATTTTTTTCTTCCAAGAAAATCAAGTACCTGATCATCCAATTTATCACAAGCCAAGATGATAAACCAGTAAATGTACACAAGCTGATGATACTGCCCACTTTTAGACACCAGTCCAAAAATTAGTGCTTCAGATTTTAATGTAAAACATTTTTACAGATTACAAACTAGCCTTAAAAACTGTTCCAAGATAAGTTAGGAAAACAGGAGATTCAAATCCATGCATTGTTATATCCCAGTGGTGCTACAACACCTAGGCACAACAGCATTTAGGCACTTATGGTCAGCTTTCATTTTCAAACTCCTTTACAAAATGTTAGCTAACTTGTTCATAGAATTTTTGAAGTATTTGCTGAGTATTTAAACCATTTAAGAGCTCAAGTATGTCTGATCTAAGTCATATGAGTCAGATACGATCTACTACTACTAAACAGAAAGGAATGACTATTTTACAAATCTTTCAAAAAAAACAAACAAAACTAAAATTTTTAGTTCTCCCTTATCTTCCCCCATATTTTTCTGCTTTTAAAAAGAGGTTTTGGAACCCTGGCTGGGTGGCTCGGTTGGTTAGAGCAGCATCTCATACACTAAAAAGAGGTTTTGCCCTGGCCGGTGTGGCTCAGTTAGTTGAGCACTGTCTCTTGCTCTGAAAGATAGCTGGTTCAATTCCCATTCAGGGCACACACCCAAGTTGGGGGTTCCCTGGTTGGGGTGTGTACAGGAGGTGGGCAATCGATGTTCTCTCTCACATTGATGTCTTTCTTTCTTCCTTTCTCTCTCTCTCTCTCTCGATATATATATATACACAATCAAGAAAAACATATTTTAAAAAGAGGTTTCTTGCCTATCTATCTATACTAAAAGGATAATATGCTAATTAGGGTGGACATCTTCCGGACGTCCATTCAGACAAAGCCACAGCGGCTGCAAGGCCCGGGGCTCAGGCCTCGCAGCCACTGAGGCTGGCAGTGGCAGCATCAGTGGGGTGATCGGGGTGGTGCCTTCCCCTGATAAGCCTTGTCACCTCCCACAGAGCTGTTGGTAGGACATCCCCTGAAGGCTCCTGGACTGGAGAGGGAGCAGGCCAGGCTGAAGGACCCCCTGCCAGTGCACAAATTTTTGTACACCAAGCCTCTAGTCCTATCTAATAATAGACAAACAGGGTAATTGACTGTACCTTCGCTACGCCTCCCATTGGCTAATCAGCGCAATATGCAAATTAACTGCCAACAAAGATGATGGTTAATTTGCATACAGTGCGAAGCGGCAGAGCAAAGACTGAAGGTGGCTCCGGCAAGAGCAGCGAGGGCTTTGAAGGCAGCTCCGGCCAGAGCAGTGAGGGCTTGAAAGCGGCTCTCGCCGGAGCGAAGGCCTGGGTCCCGGGTGCTGGAGGAAACCCAGTGCCAGCAGCCAGGGTAAGGGAAGGCCTATTGCACGAATCTTTTCGTGCAACAGGCCTCTAGTCTATACTAATAAAAGAGAAAAATGATAATTGGCGTACAATGCTACCCTTTTCATTGGCTAATCAGGGCTATATGCAAATTAACTGCCAACTAAGATTGGCAGTTAACTGCCAACAAGATGGCGGTTAATTTGCATATGTAGGCACAATGCAGGGAGGCGAAAGGGAAAGCAGGAAGAAGCCCCTTGCCACTGACAGTGATCAGAAACCCAGGGGGGCGCTAAGAGCTGGGGGGCAGGGCAAAGGCGGCCCTGGGGCCACCTTTGCCCTGCCCCCCAGCCATGATCGGAGAATCAGGTGCCTTTTCTGCCCTGGCCAGTGATAGCAGGAAGTAGGGGTGGAGCCAGCGATGGGAGCTGGGCACAGTCGAAGCTGGCAGTCCCGGGAGCTAGGGTTCCCTTGCCTAGGCCTAAAGCGAAGCCCACAATCGTGGGGCCGCTGCAGCTGCAGGTCCCCGCTGCCCAGGCCGGACGCCTCAGCCAGAGGCGTCCTGCAGAGGCAGGGACGGAGCCCGCCCCCGCTGCCACTGCAGGTCCCCGCTGCCCGGGCCGGATGCCTAGGCCAGAGGCGTTAGGCCTGGGCAGGGGCGGGGCCTGCAACCGAGGGAAGCTGGGGGTCCCCAGCCCAGGCCTGACACCTCTGCCAGAGGCCTCAGGCCTGGTCAAGGGGCCAATCCGGTGATTGGTGATTGGAGGGTGATGAGGGTCAACTCCTCTGGCCGAGGCATCAGGCCTGGGCCAGAGGCATCAGGCCTGGGCTGGGGGCAGAACCAGTGATGGGGGGAAATGAGGATCCCCTGCCCAGGCCTGACGCCTCTGTCAGAGGCATCAGGCCTGGGCAAGGGGCCGATCCTGCGATTGGAGGGTGATGGGGGTCAACGCCTGAGGGCTCCCAGTATGTGAGAGGGGGCAGGCTGGGCTGAGGGACACTCCCCCCACCCCCCACACCCAGTGCACGAATTTCGTGCACTGGACCCCTAGTATATATATAAAAGGCTAATATGCAAAGTGTCCCCTTGGCTGGGAGACTGGGAGTTTGATCACTCGCTATGACGTTCGCTGACCACCAGGGGGCGGCGTGGAACTAAGGGAGGTCCTGGCCAGCAGTCAGAAGACCCCAATTGGCCCTGATCACTGACCAGGCCTAGGGGCCCTACCCGTGCCCGAATTTCATGCACTGGGCCTATATACAAGGGCAGTTTTATACAGTTTTATAGTGCCTATATAAAAGGACAGTTTTTGGTTAGTCAGACAAAAATTGGGCAATGTTTAAAGTGAGGAGCCTATTTATGAAACATATTTAAATCAACATTAATATTTGGATTTTGACTTAAAATATTCAACAATTACTTTAAAACACTGTTCTTATGGTCAGTTAATATTATCTCTCATAGCTGATTTATATTTGCACTACAGTTTTCAACTACAACACAAGAACATTAAATATGAAAACCTCTACTAAAAGGCAGAAGAGTAATGGCATTAATGTACTCATGCTCTGGTAGTGATCAACTATTTGCAATTAATGTGGAAGAAAATATGAGAATTTCAACGCCACAGTTTTTAGAAAAACTCCTCATTTTTATGGCTATTTATAGCATGTGTCCAGTCTTGCAGAACTCCATCTTCCTCCACCTCATTTGTAACATAAACTGTTCTTAAATCACTTTAATACATTGTTAGAGATACTTCTTTTACACAGTACCTACTGAGCAGCAGATCAATACTCTAATACAAAGACGCTGATTTCATTACCACAAAAGCCTATGTGAGCAGCCAGATGCTGAACAAAGAGTACCGCTTTCATCAGATTTATTCCTAACATGTCTGCACTCCACTGGGATGAAATATTTTGCTATGGTGGACAAGTAGAAGTTGGAGAAAAAAAATGGCACTTAAAAAACAACTAAGAAGCTTTGATTACAGAGAAAGTTTGAAAGAAATGTAAATGTCTTCACACCTATTGAACGCTTATCATTTGTTATCAAATCCATCTGTTCATCTGCAATCATAATGTTGTACTTAATGCTTTCATAAACTGCTGTGACATTAGGTATTTTTGTTGCAATTCAACAGTTAAGACTAAAATAATACAGAAAGAGGTTTTGGAAATAAAGCATTGGATGAGAATTGGGGGGAGGGAGGGAGGAAAACATGCTACTATTCTTTTAAATATATTTTCAGTAACAAAATTTTGTAATTTCAATGTCTTTCTAAATTTATTACCAAAAAAAATCTTTATTTACAAGATTTTCATATAGTTATTACATTTTTCTTTCCTTCATACCATCATTATGATCTGAGGCAATAAAATTGAGTTGAAATATAATTAGAAAGGACAGAGATCTGTCTACATATATGCATTGGTACTAGCAACTTGCAGTGCCAGAGGGACTTAACTTTTGTCTAAAACCAATTCTCTCTGCCTTTTCTTACACTATTTACTTTCAATGGACTAAAGCTGCAATACATCCTTTCTAGACCAGCTTTAATCATTTTCACAACTATGGTTACTAGGACAACAGGATGCAGTTTATCTGTGCTGTTTTCATTTTCCCCATTTATGTTGCCATAACAACACAATCATTCTGCCTTTGTCCAATATGTAACAACTTTATTTTAGGGTTGTATTCTTAAGGACACTGAATTACCCCAGGAATAAAGTAAACAACAGAATTTATATAAGAATTGATTTAAATAATATAATAACCAATTTTAAAATATTTTGAGGGAAGAGTTATTTTGCTAGGGACTTCACACAAAAACAAACATTTTTTAAAAACCTGATATCTGCTAAAATCTAAAGGCTGTCTACCATTTAGTGAATGATTTTTGTACAAACCTCCCCAAGCAAAAATAGCAATACCATCATGATTAGGAGCTGTGGGAAAGTGTCCATTAATACCTGTCCCAAGTAGAACAATTAAGAATGAAGATAGCTCAGTGGTTGAGCATCAACCTATGAACCAGGAGGTCACAGTTTAATTCCAGGTCAGGGCACATGCCCGGGTTGGGGGCTCAATCCCCAGTAGGGGGTGTGCAGGAGGCAGCTGATCAATGGTTCTCTCTCACCATTGATGTTTCTATCTGTCTCTCTCTCCCTTCCTCTCTGAAATCAATCAAAATATGTAATTTTTAAAAATGAAGATAGTTCTAGCCCTGACTGGTTTGGCTCAGTGGACAGAGCGTCAGCCTGCGGACTGAAGGGTCCCAGGTTCGATTCCGGTCAAAGGCATGTACCTTGGTTGAGGGCACATCCCCAGTAGGGGGTGTACAAGAGACAGCTGATCGATGTTTCTCTCTCATCAATGTTTCTAACTCTCTATTCCTCTCCCTTCCTCTCTGTAAAAAAATCAATAAAATATATATTTAAAAACAATGAAGGTAGTTCTATCCTACACTGCTGTGGTACTCCAACATCATTTGTTAGAAATACCACATCCAAGATTAGTGGTTTTTATACTAGGCAAACTCCATTTGGATATCTTTACCTTTTATTCAATGTGTTTCATAGTAGTAGAATCCTATAGAAGTTTATACAGTTCAAAATTTTTATAGTATGAAGTGAGTATAAAAATTCACATTTATAGAAATGATAAAAGAAAAGCATTTATTATTGTAAATCAGCAGTATAAAAGCTAAAAAATATTTTGGTTTCAGGATCACCATATCCATTAGTAGGACCATCATGTTGAGACATGAAAGTTAAAAAAAAAGCCACAATTCTTACAACCATTTGTTTTACCACTATGTGCGATAACAGGACTTTGTATATGCAAAATGTTATCTTAATTTAAGAGCTTAAATCACTAAGGTCAGATCTTTTAGCCCTTTGATCAGTTGATAAAGATACATTAAAAACCTCTCCCACGGTATAAGTACCCATATATATACATATTTATTGCTTACAAACAAAACATGGAAATATTACTATCTGATGAGAAAATATGAAAATATTACTAAATCCCCCTAGTTCTCTACAGGCATAAAAAAAGATTATTTATAAATATTGTAGTATTTTTATAGGATAGAACTAATTTTTACATATTAATATAACAAGGCACACTTTAATTTTAGTTACAGCTGAGATAATTTAATAAATTTTGTGGCTACAATGAACTGAAAAATATGACTTATTTAACCAAACCTGGATATCAAAAGAAAACTTAAGGTGTTTTAAAACACATTTTCTTAAGTTCATTTTTTTAGAGAGAAAAATTCTATGATCCAAATTAGTATTCCAAATTCTCAAATAACAATTTTAAAATTTATATTTTTGCCACTTTTTTAAAGGACTGTAAGAAGACAGGGTCTGCAATAAGGAACTCAAAGATAAGGATAAATGAAAATAAAACAGCTGGAGCAAAAGGGTGGTTACACTACTTAGATGAAGGGCTGAGAGAGGGGGAACAGCAGCACAGAGGGTATTGAAAGAAAAAGGAAAGAGACTAGGACTATTGTGATTCAAAACCTAGGCCCTTACATCAAAATTAAACCAACAAACTGGGCTAAAATTACATACAAAAGCCCCAACTCTCACCAATCCTGCTCTCTCCTTTCCTTAGTTTGTTGTATTGGTAGGGGACACACCTCAGGAAAATCCCAAATTTGCATTGACTTCTACATTAGCTGAAGCTGGTAAGTCCTAGGCAAGATGAGGCAATTTTATTACAGTACAATCATGTGAATTTAGGTACTAATGCTGTAGGAATCATGCAATTCTCAAACCTGATTTCTGTGAGGCACTCTGACAGGACTGGAGTATTTGTACATGTGTAGCCTAGCATTTTTGGTAACAGTTATGACGCATCCAGAATACCCCTTGAAAGAGAGCCTCTGACTTCATCTAAGGGGCAGTCAGCTGTCAGGCAACATGCATTCTGATGTGCTACTGCTGTAAACCTACTGAAACTCACTGGGAAACTGCTATTCCTGTCCTCATCTAACATGTCTAGCCATATATTCCATAGGGACTTGCAAGCTACTGGGACAAGCCCTTAACACTCTTACCAAGAGTGTTATACCCTGGTCCAAAGTGGTAAGAATTTTAACCCTTACTCTCTCTGGGTGAGGACCTTACTTCTTTCTCCTCTCTGTTCCTAAGGTAAGAGATAGTTTGCTTTGTTTTGTTTGTTTTTTTAATTTTTTAAAAATTGATCTAGAGAGAGAGGCAGGGAGAGGGATAGAGAGAGAGAGAGAAACGTTGGTGAGAGATATATTGATGAGCTATCTCCTGCACACCCCCTACTGAGGATGAAGCCTGCAACCCAGGGATATGCCCTGACTGGGAAAGGAACCAGGAACCTCTTGGCTCATGGCTTGATGCTCAACCACTGAACCACACTGGCTGGGCAGTTTGCTCATTTTTAAAAAGAAGGAATCAGCCTGGCTAGTGTGGCTCAGCGGTCATAATTCAATTCCCGATTCCCAGTCATGGCACATGCCTGGGTTGCAGGTTTGATCCCCAGTAGGGGGCATGCAGGCGGCAGCCAATGAGCGCTTCTCTCTCATTGATGTTTCTCTCTCTCTCCCTCTCCCTTCCTCTCTGAAATCAATAAAAATATTTTAAGAAATATTTTTTAAGAAATAAAATAAAAATAAAAGGAAGGAGTCATATTCTATGATCCAAACAAGGTCTTTTGCCCAAAGTGCACTACTGATCTCAAATGATCACGAACCACTAGTTCTTGAACAAGTTAAGTAGATGAACAGCATTCCCAGTGTTGATACCTTAAGAAAATGAAGAAAAAGAGATAATAAATGTTTCCCAGTCCTCCCAGAACTACAGGTATAAATAACTGAACATGCTGACAATGTTTAAGGTTGATCTTGATAGAAAATTCCCAATTCTCTTGGTGCAAAGTATACTCAATGGGGTAAATGAACCTTGGTGGGCATTCGCTTGGTTATACTATTTCTTTAGTAAAACTGATAAAAGCAAAAAGATCCTTGAAATATCAGAATAGCAATCAAAGGATTTAAGTGTGTCCATCCATACATTCCTGACAAATAAAATTCCATCATCAAAGACAGGGATAAGTTGTGCCTGCTTGCCTGGGTAATTAGGGGAGTGAGAAAATTAAAAACAGGACATTTCAGTAGGATTTTTGATAACTACCACCCAAGCCATTTCTGTACAAATCTTGACACTATCAAATAACATAATTAAAATGTCATTAGCTCCTCAAAGTGACATTTTATGATGAAGTTCAGACTTATTAAAACAGTCATAACTAGTTACGGTGGAATGATAATTATAAAAAACAAAATATTTTAATTAAAATACATTATGTAACAACATTAAAATAAGGCTACATAAGAGTCTTAACCTAGGATCTATGGATAGAATAAAAGTACATCTGAATCTCTTGAAATTGTGTATAAAATATATGTGCATGTGCATGTCTGGAGAAAGGATCTCATGCCATACAAAAGATTTCCAATTAGGTCATAAAAAAGTTTATAAAGCCTTAAATTAGATAATTCCCCCTGACTCTTAAAACCTATAACCCAACACGAATTCGGTGACATTTTACTTCAGGCAAATAAACTGACCCACCTATTAAGGAAATAGAACTTTGCCTCCTTCTGACTCATTACATTTTCTCTTAATCCAAGTCCAATAAAAGTCAGTCTTGCTTTAAAATAATTTTTTTTAACTTCATGGCTTCAATTAAACAATTAAAAATTCAGTTCAATAGTACCCTCCAATTTCAAAATCTGTATCTTGCCCTCAGTTTATCATCTTACTTTTTAAACCTCTCTAAACACTCAAATTTTAACTACAATATAGTCTATTTATCAATAAAAAAAGAATCAGTTCTTTGGTCTCAGGCATCACTCTTTCTAGATTCTGAGTAGTTTCATGTCAATTAAAAACAAGATCTCTCCCAGCTAGAATGGCTCAGAGGTTGAGTGTCAACCTATGAATGAAGAGGTCCTGGTTCAATTCCTAGTCAGAGCACATGCCTGGTTACGGGCTCAATTCCCAGTGTGTGGGTATGTGTGTGGGGGGGCGGGGGGAGAGAAGGGGGTGTAGGAGGCAGCCAATCAATGATTCTCTCTCATCATTGATGTTTCTCTCTCTTCCTCTCCCTTCATCTCTAAAATAAATAAAAAATATATTTAAAAAAAAAAAAACAAGATCTCACTCTTACCTACAGCTTTATGTAATTAATTGGGGCTGTTAATCCAAATTCATCAATCCCCAAACCTTGGAAAAAAACAATTAGTCAACTCCTACTCTGGCCAAAATTTGGTGACTAATTCCTACCTCATAAATATTTTTTAAAAATACATCGACAAAACTTACTAATGAGAACTAAATTATAGCTCTGCTGACTGGCAAGTAATTTGCAAAAACAGACCAGTTTAGCTGCATAAAATAAATATCCATCTGCCCATACTAGCACTAATCAAGGCGTGAAATTGAGCTTTTTATTCAGAAGGAAATAACTTCAAGGCTGTGATTTAATCTGGAAAGCAAATATTAAGGTCATCCTTTTCTCTCTGATGTTTATAGTATTTCTAATGGGGGAAGCAAGGCAGGAGGAGGGCTAACTGGCCAAATTCTGTAGAAGCAAAAATATCTCTATGACATAACAAATGTGCCACTTGGTTAACTACTTACACAGATTGAACAGAACCAAGTTGCTGGGATGTATGCAGAGATCACTTAAGTAGTGAAAGCTCAAACTGACCACTGTGAACATCCAATTTGGTCAAAACTAAGGAATCAGCATTTCATTAAGTAAAGAAAATTCAACAAATATAAATGCCGTAAATTTTAAAATAGCCTATAGCTATTTTCATTACAACAGTCAATTTTGGATTAGCCAGGTTAATGAGATCCTATTCAGTAATTTAGCCAATTCCCAAATTATTACATTTATCAAAATCAACTAATACAAATATCAACTTATTCCACTCTACTATATCCACACTACTCGTGTCTACCAGAGAAAGCAAACAAATAGAAAAGGGCCCAAATAACATAAGCAAGATATTGCCTTAAAAGACTTCGAGAAGCCACAGTAGTTCTCAAGCTGTGGTCCCAGAACCAGCAGCATCATCTGGCAACTAGTCAGAAGGCACATTTTCAGGCCTTACCCACGCTTACTGAATGGTAAACACAGACTTCCCCCCGCCCCCCCGCCACACACACACACACCCTGGACTTCTGACACAGTGTTTACTACTCCAAACCCTTATATCCTAAATTCAATTCTTTAGGCAGCTCTAACAATATTTTCCACTAAAGATAAAAATTATAAAGCATATAACTTGTAAATTAGAATGTTAAAAAAAGCCATTTTAATTAGTCTAAGCTCAAAATCAAAAAGAAAAGAAAAATAATAAAATCTACACCATGTCTTCCCCAAATCAGAAATAGTCACCATTTCGATGGAGAAAGAAAAAATGATTTAGAACTGCCTAAAAATAAATGGGCAGATTTTAAAACTATTACAGAAGAATCATCACCAAAACATGCCAAAAACTAGTGGGACAAACAATGTTGGGAAACAAGGTATGTACAGTTCCCAAGTTTCACTCCTCTGCACACTTATTATAAATATACTTTTACAATGGAGAAATCTGGTGAACACAACCTTAATAAAACGATCAAACAGTATCAACAATAAAGGAACAAATTGACATGATATATCTTCTGATATAATGCTCTGAGAAAGAAACCATAGCATATATTCCTGCCAAATTTTTTTAACCTGAATTTAATCATGGAGAAACAATCATACAAATCCAAATGAGAGATGTTCGGTAAAACTAGCCTAGACTCTTCAAAAATGTCAATTTCATAAATAGAAAGACTAGGATATTGGTGTAAATTAAAGGAGACTAAAGAGATCTAAATATATATATATATAACATGTAATTGGGTTGTGCATTTTTTTAAAAAGCTGTAAAGGATATTACTGTGACAATTGGGAAAATTTAAATATCGACTACATATTAAATAAAAATATTATCACTGTTACATTTCCTGAGTGGGATCTTGCATTGTGGTTATAAAAGACAATGCTTTTGTTCTTAGGAAACCCATGCTGAAGCAGAGGTGAAATATCATGATGCCTGCAACTCTCAAATGATATAGAAAGAAAAGTACAACTATAGAGAAAAAAAATCAAATGTGGAAAAATGTTAACATCTGGCCGATCCAGGTGAGCAGTATATGACTAACCATTATGCTTTTCTCACAATTTTTCTGTAGATCTGAAAAAAGATGGATATTATCCATATCCCTCTTCAAAAGTAACTTGACCTCTGTGTGCTTCAGTTTCCACATTTGGAAATCAGAGGTAATGATATACCTAATAAGGTGAGAGGACCAAATGAGTTCATATATATAGAGTGCCTAGACTCCTACCTGGTACATATTGAGTTATGTGTTTGCTGCTCTTACTATTGTTGTTTTATCATTATGACTAGTTCCACCACACAAGGTCAGAGAGATTTAAAAAAAAAACAACTTTGATGTTTACAGTCCTATATAATTTCCAAAATATTTTCACTATTTATAATTTCACTTCGTCCTCACAAACTCTTTAAAGTAGGAAGAGGATTAACTCCACTTTCCAGATGAGAAAAATTGGACTCCGAGCAGTTAAGCAAACTTAACCAATGCTTTGTGACTTTTAGAAAGCAGTGTAAGTGGAAAGAGAATCAGGTGTCTTGTTTTCACAATGGCACAATGTGAAATTTACATTCCAATCTAAATAATTACAAGGTATTTCAAAGAAAACACACTAAGGAAACAGGTAGAACTCCTGTACTGTCATTTGTAGACAAAAGAAGTTATCACTAGTCTATTCAGCAAAACAGATGTCACTTTGCAGAGCTTTGGTATTTTTCTTAAATAGCCTTGAAAACAAGGATCAGAAAATATGAACTCTTATAAAAAGGGATTTATTGTATTTTTATAGCTTATTACATACCTTGTAACAATCATTTTGCTAAATGTGAATGTCAGTTTTATTTTCGGTCCCTTTTTTCCTGGCTATTTACAAGCTTTGTAAGAACCGTTCCTTAATTAAGTCTAAACATAGTTTTATATAAATGGATTCCTGGAAATAAAACGTTCAGACTTAAGAAATGACTGTTACAGAGACTGTAACAGGCCGTAAAAAAAAGAATGCCACTTTAAACAAAGATTTCTCATTTTAATTAAAAAGATAATCATCAGAACATTCTTATACTTAACAGAACCATTTAAAGAAGCTTCTTTGGGGGGGAAAAACATATAGTATCTTATACAGGCTTCCATGTACAACTTACATTTAAATCAAAGTCTCAGTTGATCATACAGTATGAATTCTTATATAGTATACCTACACTTCAGTGATACATTAAAAGAGAAACAGGTCCAAATGAGATAAACATCATTTCTAATTCTTTTTAACATGAATGCTTTCAAAAGATTGTATTTTTCCACAAGATACTGGTAAAACACATTTAAGAATACTTAAGAAATACTTTTTAATGCAGTTGGAATGTGTTAGCTAAAAGGACTATATCCATATGACTACCATATAATAAAAAAATGACAAATCTAAATAGTTTCTCTACTCTGATAAAACCTCATGCCATCATTTTTATTTTCAAAATGCCATACCTGGATATGACTGGAGGGTGTGAAAAATCTTTAGAAGCATGATTTGATAAGGCAGGATTCTTTTTGATTAATTCATTTGACTAACTTTTAAACTGTCCATTTTTAATTCATATAATATAAAATTTGTAAAGTTCAACATAATCCAAAGGAAAATGATGTAGATCTTATAAGCTGTCATTACAATTAAGTGCAATTTGAAAAACAGATATACCAATGTTCTTCTACTTAAGTCACCTTTTCTAAATTACACTGAACACTAAATCTGAGTCATCACTTGACAGTCTATTTCTATAGCAATATATTACTAGACATTGTCTCAATTCCCAGCAAAACAAGTTATAATTGGGAGGCTATTTTCTAACTGAAAATTTGATAACAAAAAAAGTACTGGCATGCCTAACAACAAAGATTCAATAACTATAAACCTCTACAGCCATTAAAACTAAGAAAATTACATTCCAGCTTCATAAAAAGGAAGTAACATACCAATGATCAGGATTACATGTTCAAAGTGTAAAAAAAACAAACACAACTTTTCCATATTAACTCAAGCTACTAACCAACGAAAATAAACAGTAAACATTTATTTAGCAATCATTTGCTTTGCTTCTTATAATACAGACTGCTGCTTGGGATAATTTATGAAGGAGGGAGAAGTAGAAGGGGGCCAAACAAATGTCTTACTCAAAGAATGCCCTCCTTTCCTTATCTAAATTCTTTCTCTGAATAAGCAAGTTATTCAAAATCATACCACTGAACTATGCTACCAGGAATAGGCATTCAGTAAATAGCTGATCATGATGATTATGATCATGAGTGTTTCTCTCTTAATTTGCATTATTTTTTAAAATTATAGGATAACCAGATATTTTTCTTTTCCATTTGCTTACCTTCTCAATTTATTAAAAGCAACAAGTGTTCTACATAAGAGCAAAGGCCACCAGGAAAAAAAAATACTCATAAGTCACTCTTCATTCTCAATGTCACAGGGTTTACTTGAAACTTTGTAGATAGGTTTCAGAGTACCTCACACTTCATTGAAAACCCATGAACATTCATTAGTACAAACTGTTTTTAAATATATTCACAAAGTCTTCCATAGAATGTTAAATTTTAGATATATCATTCTGATGGCCATTCTTCTGATGATTACTTTTTGTGTGATTTCAACAGATAAAATCATCAAGAACAGAGGCATGCACTAGGGCAGTGGTCGGCAAACTGCGGCTTGCGAGCCACATGTGGCTCTTTGGCCCCTTGAGTGTGGCTCTTCGGCCCCTTGAGTGTGGCTCTTCCACAAAATACCGACTTCTGTGCATGGGCCACAAAGTTTCAATAGCACTGTAAAAGCGCTCCTGCACGTGGTATTTTGTGGAAGAGCCACAACTCAAGGGGCCACAGAGCCGCATGTGGCTCGCCAGCTGCAGTTTGCCAACCACTGCACTAGGGAAATGCAGATTAAAACTGTAATAAAGTAATACCTTATACCTATTAGGATGGCTAAAATAAAAAATACTGACAATCCCAAGTGCTAGCAAAGATGCAAAGCAGCTAAAACTCTCATACACCACTTGTGGGAATGCAAAATGGTACAGCCACTCTGAAAAAGTTTGGCAATTTCTTATAAAGTTAAACATAAACTTACCATATGACCCAGCAATTCCCCTTCTGGGTATTTACCCTAGAGAAATGAAAATTTATGTTCATACAAAACCTATACACAAGTATTTACAGCAGCACTATTTATAATCACCAAAAACTAGAAACAACCCAAATGGATAAACAATATGATACAATCCATACAACAGAATACAACTAAGGAATAAAAAAGAGTAGACTATTGATACATTCAACAACTTGGATGAAAACTATCTTAAAGGTATTATGCTGGCCCGGCCAGTGTTGCTCAGTGGTTGAGCATTGACCTATGAACCAGGAGGTCACGGTTCGATTCCTGGTCAGGGCACATGCACAGGTTGCAGGCTTGGTCCCCAATAGAGGGAGTGCAGGAGTCAGCTAATAGATAACTCTCTCTCATCATTGATGTTTCTCTCTCCCCCTTTCTCTCTGAAATAAAAATATTTTTTTAAAAAGGTATTATGCTGAGTCAAATCAGTCAGTAGCAAAAGATTATATATTGTATGATTCCATTTATAAGACATTCTCAAAAAGATAAAACTAAAGGGAGGGTGAATAGATCACAGTTCTTAGGAATTAGGGATGGGAGGATAGTACAAGGGAGTTTAGGGAAGTGTGGGTGGGGGGAGCAGGGAGGGAGTGATGAAACTGTTCTATACCCTGACTGAGGCAGTGGTTACATGAATCTATATAGTAGGTGTACCGGTTAATAATGCAGATTTTTTTTAATAGATGGAGTTACACATATGTTGATATATATGCGATTTGATATGTATGCTATTTTGTTGTATTGCTCCTTCAGATTACCACTTGTTCTGATCGATGGCACACGCACTTTCTGAGCAGCACTTCAAAGCGTACGAAGAAGTGGAAAATTGGGTCTCTGAATGGTCTGCCTCTAAACAAGAAAAGTTCTATTGGGACGGTATCCACAAATTACCTGAAAGAAGGGAGAAATGTGTAGCTAGCGATGGACATTACTTTGAATAAAGCACTTTTTAAAATATTTTTATTGATTTTTTTACAGAGAGGAAGGGATAGGGATAGAGAGTTAGAAACATCGATGAGAGAGAAACATCCATCAGCTGTCTCCTGCACACCCCCTTACTGGGGATGTGCCCTCAACCAAGGTACATGCCCTTGACTGGAATCGAACCTGGGACCCTTCAGTCCGCAGGCTGACGCTCTATCCACTGAGCCAAACTGGTTAGGGCTGAATAAAACACTTTTGATGTTTCTCTTGAAATTATAGTGTTTTCTTTGGATTACCAAACCCACATTATTAACCAGTTAATAGTTAATCTGTATTATTAACCAGTTAATAATTAATCCACATTTTTAACTGGTTAACAGCTAATCCACATTATTAACCAGTTAACAATTAATCCGCATTACTAACCGTAATAATGCGGATTTTGTAATCAAAGAAAACACGATAATTTCAAGAGAAACATCAAAAGTGCTTTATTCAAAGTAATGTCCATCGCTAGCTACACATTTCCCCCATCTTTCAGGTAATTTGTGGATATCGTCCCAATAGAACTTTTCTTGTTTTGAGGCAGACCATCCAGAGACCCAATTTTCCACTTCGTACGTTTTGAAGTGCTGCTCAGAAAGTGCATGTGCCATCGATTAGAACAAGTGGTAATCTGAAGGAGCAATACAACAAAATAGCATACATATCAAATCGCATATATATCAACATATGTGTAACTCCATCTATTGAAAAAATCCGCATTATTAACCTAGTATACAGGGGTGGGCAAAAGTAGATGTGGTTTTTTTAAATCCTCACCCAAGTATATTTCACTGATTTTTTTTTTAGAGAGAGAGGAAGAGGGGAAGAGAGAAAATTCAATCAGCTGCCCCCCTTACTTGCCCCCCACTGACCAAGGCTCAAACCCGAAACCTAAGTATGTGACCCAATGAGGAATCAACCCCCCCACCCCCACCCCAGGAAATTTTTTCTGGTGTATGGAGCAACACTCAACCAACTAATCGCCGACTGGGCAAAAGCAGGTTTACAGATGCATTGTGCCATTCTTTTGAGTTAATAAAGCTATTGTAATCATCATAACCTGCATGTCTTTTTCCACACAAACAACCTACTTTTGGCCACCCCTGTACATATATTAATATTCTAGCCCCGTGGTCGGCAAACTGCGGATCACGAGCCACATGCGGCTCTTTGGCCCCTTGAGTGTGGCTCTTCCTAAGCCTTAGGACTACCCTAATTAAGTTAATAACAATGTACCTACCTATATAGTTTAAGTTTAAAAATTTGGCTCTCAAAAGAAATTTCAATCATTGTACTGTTGATATTTGGCTCTGTTGACTAATGAGTTTGCTGACCACTGTTCTAGACCTATACACTAAAAAAAGTTAATTTTACTGGATATTAATTTAAAAAAAAAAACTACGACCAAAACCTTGCATATGGCAGGCATGAATCAATATATGTTTAAATGGTAAAATGAAATAAAGGTGGAATGCCTATTCAATAAACCTTAGGAGTCTGGATGAATTATTTTTTTAGAGTTTTGTTATACAACTCACCACCAGATGCTTATGGACTAAAAAACACCTTCAGCCCTAGCTGGTTTGGCTCAGTGGATAAAGCATCGGCCTGCAGACTTACGTGTCCCAGGTTCGATTCTGGTCAAGGGCACATGCCTGGGATGCGGGCTCGAGCCCCAGTGGGGGCAGTGCAGGAGGCAGTAGATCAACGATGCTCTCTCATCATTGATGTTTCTATCTCCCTCTCCCTCTCCCTTCTTCTTTGAAATCAATAAAAAAAAGAAAGAAAGCACCTTTACATTTACCTTTTAATTACATCAAATTACATCTCCCTCTATTTTGAAGATGCTGTGGCTGATCAAAGGGAGAAAGATAAAAAGACTTGAGGTCAGAGAGAGCCTAGGACTATATGTCTCTCCTTTGAGGTCAGCATGAGGTCCTTGCTCAAAAGAACAATTCCAGTCATGTAATTGTAGAAGAGACTAATCTTTCATCATAACTTTC
>NW_006285779.1:3616757-3622423 GCF_000327345.1 Myotis davidii
TACCATTCAGATGCCTGTTGCTTTAAGCAACACTTCCATGATTCCCAGAACTTCTTCCTTTATTTCTTGACATTATTTCTACTTAGAGATCTAGAAAACAACCGCTGAGGTAATCTGTTCTCATTTACTTTTAAATCTGTGACAGGGTCATAGAATCCTATATAATAAAAGGCTAAAATGCAAATCGACCAATGGCAGAACGACTGGTCGCTATGACATGCACTGGCCACCAGGGGGCAGACACTCAACGCAGGAGCTGCCCTCTGGTGGTCAGCACCGCTCAGCCAGACCCTATCCCACCTCCGCAGCAGTCGGACATCCCCCGAGGCGTCCCAGACTGCGAGAGGGCACAGGCTGGGCTGAGGGACACCCCTTCGCCCATCCCCAGTGCACGAATGTCATGCACCGAGCCTCTAGTATTAACAATAAAATGTTAGAACTAAAAAAAAAAAAAAAAAATGTTAGAACTATCCACAACATTTTCATAGGACCAGGAAGGACTACCAGTTGTAATGTGATATAATTATAGAATACCTAGAATGGTCATATTTGGGGATGTTGCTATTTTTCTTCTACTAAATGTACCTCTTATAAATGGAATATCTTGCTTATTTTTCTGCCCTCCCCGATAGTTCACCAATTTCTCTAGTTGCAAACACTTTGCCCCCAGAAGTAAATTCTTTTTAGAAACCAAATTATTACAAATCAACTGGAATTTGAAGAGATCCCAAGCCTCTGGCATAAGGTTTGTCACTCTGCCTTCACTCTTTTTCAGCATTATTGAGATATAATTGACATTTTGCAAGTTGAAGGTGTACAACATGTCAATTTAATAAGTATATATTGCAAAATTATTAGCACCTGCCTTCACTTCTGATTCCAGTTAACTCAACTCCTTTTTACTATGTTCCCCATGTACAAGGTTCTAGCCACAATGTTTCCCCCCACTCCCTCTGTCTTGGCACACTGGCCAGGACACAGTGGACTAGACATTTTGTCAAAGTGTGATCAGAGAAATATCTGCATCAGAAACACGGAGATGTTTGCTAAACTTGCAGATTCTTGAAGCCTACCAAATTTAGTGGAGGAAGAGTTGTAAATATGCAGTATGTATTAACATACTCTCCAATAATTCTTATGGATAGTAAAGTATAGGACTACTGCAGTGGGCACTAATAAGTATAGGTTAGATCAGTGATTGGAAAACTGCGGCCCCCTGAGTGCGGCTCTTCCACAAAATACCACGTGCGGGCGCACACGTACAGTGCGATTGAAACTTCTGTTCCACACTCAAGGGGCCAAAGAGCCGCATGTGGCCGACCACTGGGTTAGATGAATGAATTAATTGAATGAATGAATTCTTTAGTTCCTTGCTGGGTATTCCAGTTCCAGTTATGAGCACAAATTTCAAACATGGGCTTTGCCACCAGTTTTTAGTACTCAGTGGTGCTGTCTGCCTATCTGGATCTCCCCAGAATGTCTGCACACAGACTTCTAATCACTATCTCCCTCTAAAAGTATATCCTGCCCTTGCTAAACTTCCATGGTTGTACAAATCTGGTTGTGTTGCCAGTAGACACTGTTCTATCTGCCTGGCTAATTTTCCTCTCAGCTCCTACACAACCAAGCACTTTGCCTACCCCAGTGCTCAGCGTGTCAGCATTTTGAAAAACCGTAACTTAACTCTGGTGCCATGTCACATATAGAAATTTTTTGATATTTGCAACCATAGTAAAACAAAGATTTATATTTTTGATATATTTAAATGTCATTTAACAAAGAAAAATCAACCAAAAAAAATGAGTTCGCGTGTCACCTCTGACACGCGTGTCATAGGTTCGCCATCACTGGCCTACCCAGTTAACATGTAAAGGCTCTGTCGGTTTGTGCCCCCTGATCTTGATAAAGCAGTGTCCCTAGTATAATAGACAGTGATTATGAAATTACTCAAAAACCAAACGTAATGTTTAGATGAATCCTGAACTTTCTATCACATAGGAATTTGAGTAGGGCTAGTCAGAGAACTTCAGTTTAGCATACTCTCTATGTGAATAAATTTTTTAACCTCTTATTATGGTACTTTTATATATAAGAAAAGTATGGGATGGTATAAAATGAATCACCATCACTCAGTTTTTTCTTTTTCCTTTTATTTAAAATTTAGTCTTCTTATTAAAGTTAGGAACTATCCCAACACCTTTACACACCAAATACTCATTTTCCCATATGTATTACTATTGCAACCTTCCCTTTCACTGAATGACCACATGCCTGACAACAGCCACATTCTAGTCTTCTCTTTTCTCTTTTTCTTCATTTCTCCTCTCCTACTTCAGGCAAACCTTATTCATTCTATCTCTATTTATATGCGACTAGAGGCCCAGTGCACAAAATTCGTGCACTCGGGAAAGGGGTGGGTGTCCCTCAGTCTGGTCTGTGTCCTCTTGCAGTCCAGAAGCCCTCAGGGGATGTCCGACTGACAGCTTAGGTGGCTGAGCAGCACTCCCCCTATGGGAGCGCACTGACCACGAGGGGGCAGCTCCTGCATTGAGCGTCTGCCCCCTGGTGGTCAGTGCACATCATAGCAACCAGTTGTTCTGCTGTTTGGTCAATTTGCATATTAGCCTTTAATTATATAGGCTATCTAGAGTACTCAGATTCACAGAAACAAAGTAGAATGAATGCTGGTCTAGGGCAGTGGTCGGCAAACTGCAGCTCGGCAAACTGCAGCTCGCGAGCCACATGCAGCTCTTTAGCCCCTTGAGTATGGCTCTTGCACAAAATACCGACTTCTGCACATGGGCCACAAAGTTTCAATCGCACTGTACGTGCGTGCCCGCATATGGTATTTTGTGGAAGAGCCACACTCAAGGGGCCAAAGAGCCGCATGTGGCTCACAAGCTGTGGTTTGCTGACCACTGATCTAGGGAGAGAGAGGAAACTGGAGAGTTGTTTCATAAGTACAGAGTATCAGTTTTGCAAGAAGAAAAACCTGTATTCAGTTTAGTTAAGGCTAAATAAAACAGGTGTCTAAAAGAGATGGAGTAGTAGAATCAGCAGTGATCTACTGAGGATGTCAGAGCCCTCCCCTAGGAGAATAAAGAGGATGTCCATACAGGAATATGGCAGCCTTGGTAGCCCTGCACAGGATGCTGGAATCCAAATGGAGTGAGGAAAGCAACTCAGTGCAGGGTATCAGAGCCTGAAGTGAGAAGGATGTTCAAATAGGGCAGCAGCATGATATGGGATTTTGGAGACTGAGTAAGGTGACAAAGACATCCACATGGTGGGTGTCAGAAACAGCAGCAACAGGAGAGATTGGTCACATACAGGGGGACTGATTAAGAAAACATGTTGAGGATAATGAGAGCCAACTTATGGTCAGAAAAAGGAGTTACAATGCCCTGGCTAATTGGCTCAGTTGTTTGGCGCATCCTCCTATACACCAAAAGGTTGCAGGTTCGATTCCTCATCAGGGCACATATTTAGGTTGAGAGTTTGATCTACAGTCCAGGTGCGAACACAACCGATCGAAGTTTTTCTCTCTCTCCTCCTTCCACTCCCTCTAAAAAACTAAAAATCAAAATCAATAAAAACATATCCTGGAGTGAGGATTTAAAAAAGAAAAAGGAGAGAGAGAACCAAGATGGCGGCATAGGTGAACACCCACAATCACATCAAAATTACAACTAAAATACCGAACAACCATCATTCAGAATCGCCTGAAAGCTGGCTGAATGGAAGCCCTACAACTAGAGAAGTAAAGGAGAAAGTACATTAAGACTGGTAGGAGAGGCGGCGGCATGGAACAGGCAGGTGTGTTTTTTAATCAGGAGAGATACCTCAGCTGCAGAGACCCCTTGTGAGGAGCAAAGGGTCCCAGCCACACACCAGACCCCCAGCTCAGGGTTCCAGAGGTGGGAAAAGAAGTCTCCGTAACTTTGGGCTGTAAAACCAGCAGGGATTGTGGCTCAGTAACACGGAGACTCAGGCAGTCACTCTTAAAGGGCCAGCACATGAACTTACTTGGACCTGATCCCTCAGGCCAGGCTCCAGTGCCAGGGCAGTAAGCTTAAAAAGAACCAGGGAAATTTGGGGAGGAACTGAATTGTCTGGCATCAGGGCAAGAACTTGGGGGTGGCTTTCTCCCAGATAGGGGGGTTCGCAGTGGTCACTGTTCCTATGCTGAGACCTCCCCCTTTGCAGAGCTGACTGGCAGCCATATCTGAATCTCCATCAGCCTGGCTCAAACTGTTCACTCTACCGTGGAGATTCCCTGAGACCTGCCTCATCCAATTTGCAGCCCCACCCAAGCTGTTTGCAGCAGCTTTTCCTTATGAATGGCATGTCCTGGCTTAGGCTTCAGACTTTGCTAAAATCGCTCAACAAGCAGCAGCTGTTGTCAGTGTGCCCCAAGCCTATCAATAAAAGGCCCAAGACCAGGCACTAGCACCAGCCTGCCTTGCATCACAGCTTGGCTTTGCCTGGCCACTTACAAGCACAATACAAGTAGCATCCATCTGCAGACCTCTTTGTAGCTCCTCCTCAATGGCCCCAGGCAGTAGCTGACTTTGCACCTCCCAGGAGGCCCCAAAGCCAGTGCACCTTGCGGACAGCTTCAGACAATACCAGATTATAACTCTACTCATCCACAAGTGACACATTCAAGAGGCTGACTCAGTAAGTACCAAAGCCCCTCTGAGGTAATTCCTGCTCCATAGGGGGGGCCTCTTACACAGCAGCTCTTCCACTGTAGTTGCAGCTGGTCCTCACAGCCAATTGGCCTAGAGGTCAATTCCTCCCAGTGACACCAACAGCAATCAAGGCTCAACTACAACAAGACTGTGTACACAGCCTACACAGGGGTGCACCTAGAGTGTCCAGCTAAGGTAACTGAGGAGTCTGAGCCACTGGGTCCTACAGGACACCTACTACACAAGGCCACTCTATCAATTTCAGGAGACATAGCAGCTCTTCCTAAACATAGAAACAAATACAGGAAAGCAGCCAAAACGCAGAGCAAAGAAACATGTCACAAATGAGAGAAATGGAAGCAAGCAAACTACTAGATACAGAGTTCAAAACAATCGTTATAAGGTTGCTCAAGAAGACTTAATGAGAGTTTCAAGGGACTTAATGAGACTTTCAAGGATCTTGGGGAGAATTTCAAAGACATGAAAAAAGACCAGTCAGAAATTAAGCATACACTAATTGAAATAAGAATAATTCAACAGTAGAGTAGAAGATTCCAAGAATCAGATAAATGATTTGGAATATGAGGAAGCAAATAACACCCAATCAGAAGAGCAAAAAGAAAAAAAGAATCCAAAAATTTGAAGATAGTGTAAGGAGCCTCTGGAACTACTTCAACAGTACCAACATTTGCATTATGGGGGTGCTAGAAAGACATGAGAGAGAGCATGATATTGAAAACCTATTTAAAGAAATAATGACAGAAGACTTCCCCTACCTAGTAAAACAGACTTACAAATCCAGGAAGCCGAGTCCCCCAAACAAGAGGAAGGCAAAGAGGCCACACTAAGACACATATATAAAATGCCAAGGGTTAAAGACAAAAAGAGAATCTTAAAAGCAGCAAGAGAAAAACAGTTAGTTATCTACAAGGGAGTGTCCATATGACTGTCAGCTGATTTCTCAACAGAAAC
>NW_006285779.1:3622538-3623230 GCF_000327345.1 Myotis davidii
GTGACCCCTGTGAAAGGGTCGTTTGACCGCCAAAGGGGTCGCAACCCACAGGTTGAGAGCCACTGCTTTAGGAAGAAGACAAAGAAACCCAGTGGTTAAGCACTGACCTGGTCGATTCCTGATCAGAGCATCAGGTGATGGGTTCGATCTCCAGTGTGGGGTGTGCAGGAGGCAACCGATCAATGATTCTCTCTCATTGTTGATGTTTCTATCTCTTTCTCCCTCTCTCTTCCTCTCATAAATCAATAAAAATATATTTGTTTAAAAAGAAAAAGATAAAAAATATGAACAATGAAATAGCAATACAGATCTATCAATAATTGAATCTTGAATCTATCAAAATAAACGAACAAGAAATCTAATGAACAAAATTAACTGATGAATAAAATAGAATCAGAGGCATGGAAACACGGAACATGATGAATCTCAGAGGGAAGGGGGTTGGGCAGGAAGAGATTAACCAAAGATCTTATATGTATACTGGTGTCTCAATGCACGTGATTCATGCACATTGAAAGGAAATTAACTAGAAGATGGCCAGTGAGGCGGAACTGGGCGAGACTGGCCAGACATGCCCTGGAGCCAACCTCCTGGGTCCCTCCCCAGCTGGCTGCACCTGGGGCAGCACTATGGCTCAAAGGGCATCTGTGGTCACTGCAGCTCGACAGTAAACCAGATTCAGGCTGACTCTC
>NW_006285779.1:3624147-3630291 GCF_000327345.1 Myotis davidii
TGCCAGCCTGATTGCCCCCAACTCCACCCCCACCTGCTGGCCTGGTTGCCCCTAACTGCCCCTTGCCCAGCCTGGTCGCCTCTTACTGCCACCCCTGCCGGTCTGGTCACCCCATGCAGTCTGCTTCACCGCCAGCCTGGTCGTCCCTCACTAACCCCTCTGCCAGCCTGGTAGCCCCACACAGCCTGCTATTCAGTCATTTGGTCGTCCCTCACTAACCCCCCTGCCAGCCTGGTCATAGGCAGCCATCTTGTGAGGGTGTGAGGGTCAATTTGCATTTTACCTCTTTATTATATAGGATATGTATTACCTATGGATACAGACAATATGGTGGTGAAAGCCTGGAGTGAGGCAATGGGAGCAAAGAAGGGGGATATCTGTAATACTCTCAATAATGAAGACTTATAAAAAAGAAAGAAAAAGAAGTTACAATTATTGAATGAACCCTGTGGTTTTACTAGAATTGGAGATATTAGTGTGAATTCATGGTTTTAAATAAATATTTAGATAATATTAAAAGGGTGACATAAATGTACATGTGTATATATGTGTGTATGTGCTTACATGCACATATATTTCCTACCCCTGTCCAGTGAGAGGTCCAGGGAGCAATGACAGCCCAATAGCAATGAGCACACCTGACATCCAGATCTTGACTTCTAAATATCATTTTCTACTAAAAGAAACCAGGGCTCCTTGGAGAATTTACTGATTCTAGAACCAGGGCAAAACGGTACAAGATGAGTATCTTCTTTTACCAGAAAAGAAGAAAATGCTCAAAGAATGATAAGAATACATCAAAACAACAAAGAAAGCAGCTTTAAAGTACTCTCATTAGCCAAAGAGGAAACAATTTAATCATCAAAATAAATACAGTATTGGATTATTACCCATCAAATAAAAAACAGGAGTTCAAAAGTTCACTCTGTTATAATTGAAAATCTGATGAATAGAAAGTTACATGGTTTCAAAGTACCTTCCCATAAAATACAAGGAGAAAAACATTAATTTTAAAGAAACTGAATAAAAATCACGTGTCACCTGACAGGAGGCAATAAGTAAAACACAGCATCACCTCTGAGGTATTTCTATCAAAAACACATAATCTGAATCTAACCATGAGGAAACATTATTAGATAAATCAAAATTGAGGAACCACTCTACAAAATAACCAGCCTATAATCTTCAAAAGTGCCATAGTCATGAAAGTCAAAGAAAGATTAAGGAACTGTTCTAGACTGAAGGAGAGTAAAGAGATATGACAACTCAATTCAATGCATCATTCTGGATTGGATCCTTTTTTTTTAATTTTTTTTTTAATTTTTTTTTTAAAATGTATTTTATTGATTTTTACAGAGAAGAAAGGAGAGGGATAGAGAGTTAGAAACATCAATGAGAGAGAAACATCGATTAGCTGCCTCCTGCACACCCCCCACTGGGGACGTGCCCGCAACCAAGGTACATGCCCCCAACCGGAATCGAACCTGGGACCCCTGAGTCCGCAGGCTGACGCTCTATCCACTGAGCCAAACCGGTTCGGCGGATCCTTTTGTTTTAAAGAACATTACTGGCCCATCCTGCGTGGCTCAGTGGTTGAGCATAGACCTATGAGCCAGGAGGTCATGGTTCAATTCCTGATCAGAGCACATACCTCTCTCTACTTTTCCCTTCCTCTATGCAATCAATAAAAATACATTTTAAATGAATAAATAAGTTAAAAATATACTGATTTCTAGAGAGAGTGAAAGGGAGGAAGGGGGAGAAGGAGGAGAAGGGGGAGGGAGAGGGTAAGGGAGAGGGAGAGGGATAGACATCCTGTAAGAGAGACACGTCAACTGGTTGCCTCCCACATGGGAAGGATTGGGACCCCTGACTGGGAATCGAACCTGCAACCCTTTGGTCCTTGGTCCAAGGCAAGGGCTAACTTGGTTTCTTTAAGCTACTAAATTTTAGTTGGTTTGTTACACAGCAAGTTACCTTTTACACTGTTTCCTTATCTGTCAATTATATTAAAAATTATTTTAGCCCTAGCTGGTTTGGCTCAGTGAATAGAGTGTCAGCCTGTGGACGCAAGGGTCCCAGGTTCGATTCCAGTCAAGGGCACATGCCCCAGTTGTGGGCTCAATCCCCAGTAGGGGACGTGCAGGAGGCAGCCAATCAATGATTCTCTCTCATCATTAATGTTTCTAACTTTCTCCCTTCCTCTCTGAAATCAATAAAAATGTATTTTTTTAAAAAATTCTTCTATATGACCTATAATGTCATCCAAGTTTCAAATGCTTCCCCAGTTCTAAGATTCTGGGACTAGCTTATCCTGTCCATTTTCTTAATTTTTTTGTTTGTTTTGTTTTTCCTGTCCATTTTCTTAAACTTAAAATTCATCCCTCAATGTATCTTTCCATTATATATATCTGTAAGCATATATATAAATGTATACACACTTTAACAGCTAACTCACTTAATTTTCACTTCTTTTCTGGTTTACTGATTCTGAAATAATTTGAAGTCAGACTAAGCTTTGAACAAAGAAAATTTATCCTAAATTGCCACTAGACTTTTTTTATGGGAATACATAAAAGATAAAAGTTTACAATATAAAACCAGCAACAGTCGATAAATTGGGGGCACACAAATACTGAATGAAATGATTTTTGATGTTTGCGATTCCACTGTTTCGCATTATCAGCAGTGCCTGGACCAAAATGGTCATCACTTTAGAAACTTAGACATTGACAATTTATTCATTTCTGTAGATTCTTTTAAACTTTGAAAATGAAGTCTATGTTAATAAACTCTGACTTCATAATCATTTAAAGTGTGTATACATTGGGTGTGTGTGTGTGTGTGTGTATAAAACTGGCCAGGTAGCTCAGTTGGTTACATGTCATCCCCATTCACCAAGGTTGTGGGTTCAGGGCACATATAAGAAGCAACTGATGAATGCATAATTAAGTAGAATAATAAATCCGTGTGTGTGTGTGTGTGTGTGTGTCTCATCAATAAATAAAATGGTGTCTGCATTCCTTCAATCATTATTCATTTCTCTTCTAAGGTCCTCTTCCAGTTCCCATTTATCTTTTCTGTATAATTTTGTTGGCCAAGGAAGTATATAGGTTATTTAATGTAAACTACTGTTTTAATATCATTTGTTTCTAGAAGTTAAACTATTTTTCACAAGTATCCAAGGGTAAACTTTAAGTCTAGACCAGTGATCGGCAAACTGCGGCTCATGAGCCACATGCGGCTCTTTGGCCCCTTGAGTGTGGCTACAAAGTTTCAATCGCATTATACGTGTGCGCCCGCACGTGGTATTTTGTGGAAGAGCCACACTCAAGGGGCCGCAGTGTGCCGACCACTGGTCTAGATCATGTGTGAATTATGATCAATTCTGAATTACCAGCCTCATTAATAAGATTTTATTGTAAAATTCCTAATTGAAGCACTACATTAATGTGGTAATGAGCAAATTTCATAAAAGAAAATGCCCATTTCATTTTGGCATTTTAAACAAATTACATTTTCTTAAACTATGGAAACCAGGGCATCCATACAAAAATTGTCATTCATAATTTACAACTGAGCAAAGAGTAAGGCCAAAACAAAGCCAAATACTATACAAAATTTTCAACTTGATTAAAAGGATAGCCCTTCCATGTGTATGTACTGTGCACTAGTCACTTGGTGCAAATACAGATAAAATATCTTCCTATCTCAAAATTGACTCTAAGTAGAAAGGAGGGAGGGCGGGAAGAGATTAACCAAAGAACTTACATGGATATGTGCATAGTCCATTGATTCAAACAACGAAGAGGTGAAGGCCCGGGACGGGGGAGGCAGGAGCAGGGTGAAGGGGAGCAGAAGGGGGAAAATTCTGCTTCAGTTATTAAGGTCATCCTTGGTGACCCTTTCCAGTTGGCCTTCTCTCAAACAGGCAGTCAAAAATGAAAGGAACTAAAATTAAAGAAAAAAATTAGCTTCTCCCCACAGTAACGGACGCAACATCTAATAATGTGTGATGCTCTAAAAGCTGCAAACTACTACATGGCCATTTCCAGGTCCCTTTAACTCAATCAGGAGACCATTATCAAAACATAACTCACTAGTACAAAGCAGAGATCAACTAGTTGAAAATTTTCCTGGGCTGAGGTCTAATGGGGAATAAAGATTATTTCATAATGTCTCTTTATGATCTGTAAATCGTACTATTCCATAAATCTGACACAAATGTCAAGATTAGGATTAAGTCAACCTCTAAGTAGGAAAACAAAAATAAGCAGCTGCCACTTCTCTAACTTAAATCTAGAAGCTCACTATAGCTATAAGGCAACTTCCTTTTACTTCTAAAGCCCAAAAAGACTTCAAAATCTTGTCTTAATATTTTAGATTTCAACTTTGGGAAGAAATTCAAGAACCTTCTTCAAAATGAAGTTTTGTTAATGATACACTCAAACTTTAGTTATGTGTTTTTGAAAGCACTAATACAAAATGAATCCAAACTTTAGTAAATTTGACCAGTCTCTGGAAATGTATTCTTGTAAATAGGGCCTTTTAAAGGCCCTAAATTCAATTAGGTTGGTGTCCATGTTTATTTATGTTTGTTTTGATATTCCAGGCAAAGACATAAAATAAGAAAAAACAAAAATAAATTTTGGGACATGGCTGGTGTCCCAGTGGTTAGAGCGTCATCAGCCCAAGTATGGAAGGGTTGTGAGTTTGATTCCTAGTCAAGGGCATGTACCTAGGTTGCAGGTTTGATCCCAGTCCCTGTGGGGAACATGCAGGAGGGAATGAATCGATGTTTCTCTCTCTCTCTCTCTCGCTCTCTCTCCCTCCCCCCCCTCCCTCTCTGCCTTCCTCCCTCCACTTTCTCTAAAAAAATCAATGGAAAACATATCCTGAGGATTAACAAAAAATAATAAGTAAGTAAATAAAATTTGGAGTAATGGGTTGCAATTACTTCTGAAAAAGCAAATATCCATGTCCCTAAGGCCACCTGTTAAGATGGAAGTCTATGCATCCCATCATTCTTTATCTGTAACCACAAAGTCTGGTTTTACACCTAGGATATACAAGAAGCATCAGATTAAAAGCATCAAATATCAGACCATACAAAATTGTCAAACATAAGCACAGAAGAAAAGCATGATACAAAGTGAACAGACTAGGCTCCAAAGGATTTAAACACACCCACAAAATTCAATCTACGCCCAGCCTGTGCTTCAACCTAAAACTTAGAAGTAACCACCAATCCTGGCGTCTCCCATTACGCACCCCTTTTATCTCCTGCATTTCTCCACTGATCTCATCACTTCTTACGGGTCTTGTGATTCTGATCTCCACGGCCTTGCCTTTCCCAGAAAGTGATACAGTGCCTGGCCCCCACATTTCCCCATCTCTACAATTTAGCACTAACTTTTGTTTTACCCTCTTAGATATTAATTTGGCCCCCGATCTCGTGTAGCCAGTTTTCCTGACCAGTCCAACCTCATCCCAACTACAACATCTCTAGCCTCTCCTTTCAAAGTAGAGTGTGGATACCTCCTTCTGGCATTTGTAATTCTGGCTCCTAGTCAGCCCCCTCTTCCTTTTCCAGAGAGTGTCACCACAGCCCTGGGTCCCGACCCCCAGTCCTTATTCTCCTAGGTAAGGCCTCTTTCTTTCCAGAGTTTGTCATCCTGGGTTTGGCCAAGCTAGGGTTTTTTATCTTGAAGGCAAGGGTTATCTCAATCCCCTCCTTTTACAAAACAATCCTCCCACCAGCCCTGGCTTTCCTCCACCCTTAGATCCATCTACATCTACATACGGCCCTGCCGGTGCCCCTCCC
Organism: Myotis davidii; assembly: GCF_000327345.1. Lineage (NCBI taxonomy): Eukaryota > Metazoa > Chordata > Mammalia > Chiroptera > Vespertilionidae > Myotis > Myotis davidii. The sequence continues at coordinate 3,629,972 of NW_006285779.1, forward strand.
TCTACCATCTTTCCTCCCACTCTCCCGTGCTCCGCTTCCTCACTCTGAACGCGCCTCTTCTCCCGGCCTTACCCGTCACCCTGACACTGGGAAGGCCCTGCCAGCGGCCAAACCGCGTCTCTCCTCCGGGCTCCCTCCGCTCTTCAGTAACTGTCCCCACGCCCCTTTCCCTCCAGGGCCCCACGCGCCGCCCAGAGCCCCCCTCCCTGAATAAGCTCCCGCTGTCACGGGTCCCTCATCCCCAAGATGGCGGAGCTGCTGCCCCCACCCCCAGGTCCTCTGCGCACCCCCTCCCGCCTCCCAGGAGCTCCCGTCCCGTC
>NW_006285779.1:3630314-3630616 GCF_000327345.1 Myotis davidii
TGTCCCCCCTCCTCTGGCGGAGGGGCGGCCCAGGCCCGAGCCTCAGCGACGGCGCCAACGCCACAGCCTCCACCGCTCCCCGGCCTGCACCTTCTCCTCACCATAAACTTGAGCGCTTTTTCCTGCAGCACCGCCTCGGCCGGGTCCATAATCTCCGAGGGCCCCTGGGTCTGCACTCCGCCAGGGCCGCCCCCTTGATGCCAGACCGCAGCCAACGCAGCGCCCAGATCCCGCCTCCTCTTCCTTCCCCCCGCCCTCTCTCACCTCTCAGGCACCCGCCAGGGGGCGGGGAGGCTCGGCTG
>NW_006285779.1:3630744-3633977 GCF_000327345.1 Myotis davidii
CGAGCCAAATGCAGTCATCCAGCCTTCAATTCGCGATCATCAGCTGATGGGAATCGTAGTTCACAGCCTCTACGGGCTGGAAAGCGGGAGGGGCACGGGTGTCTCCTTGGTTACCGAGCGACGCCAGTGGCGGCTTGCCTGGCATTTGATATCAAGATGGCGACCAGTGCCTCACCTGTAGCCCAAATAGTGGAAAAACCTGTGAGAGGATCTAGAGTTTCTAGGACCGCCGTAACTGTGGTTTTAGAGAACTGGATACCCCCAAATTTCATGTCTTTGATGTCTGCGGGATGAATTTCAACCCAGAAACGCTGGGCCCATGAGCGCTTTGCAGCACTTCACAGACCAATGCAGAATTTCAAGGTCCTCCTAAGCCATCTCCCCACACTTCTCCCAAAGACCTTATTTTGCCCCCACAGCAAGTCAGGGCCCGGTAGAACTCGGTTCTGAAAATTCTTGAGTGTTTAGTACTCACAAAATTGGTTTGCTGCTGCTAACCCTGAGATGTAAGCCTTGCATTAAAGGTCAAACAAATACTTATCAAAGGCTTTCAATCGTGGAATGTAATGGTCATCCGGCAAATAAAGTATGTAAGTATTTAATTTGGCCTTGAAAGGGACAGTACAAGTTTGTTTTGAAAATTGGGTGTACCCTAGATGGGAAAAAACCCTAGCATTTGGGCTAAATGTGATAGGCTTGTACAAAATATCTGAATTTTTTAAATAAGTCAATTGGGGAAATGCCTTTTTACTTAGAAGAAAATATTCCAGTGTAAACTATTTTATTTGCTCATTCAACAACAGTAACCACAAAATCGTGTACAGCCATTATCCCAAGAAATGGGATTCATTGGTGAACATGATAGACCCAGTCTTGTGGAGCCTACATTTCTAGTATGGTTATATTTTATCTTAGTCATCATCCCTATGTCCACAGAACTCAGAACTATACCTAATATGTAATAGGCTTTCAGTTAATAAAAAGTTTACTCTTGAAGTAAAACAATAATCCTACACAAGTGCAAAATGGGGAAAACTTAAAACTCGTTCATATGAAAACTACCTGGAGGTTTTCATAGGACTAAGTCAGTATGGACATGGTTGCCTAAAAAGCTGAAGGAGTCCTAGGCAGCTTGAGGAATGATGTCTGGAGAATAGAGGCTTATGGTCTTACTCTGTTTTGAAATACTCAGACCACACCTAGAGTACTTTGTTCATTTATGGACACCATTTTCTACAAACATCACATATAGGAGCAGAGCCAGGGGCAGGATAACCAAGAGAGAAACTATTGGTGGATGCTTACTCTGAAAAAAAAAAAAAAAAAAAGAACACTTAGAAATAACATGACAACTAATTCAAGTATTTGAAAGTATTGAAAGATAGGCATATATTCTTAACACCACAAGGCAAACTAGTACCAATGAGTGGGATAATAATTATGATGATGATGATGATGACCATACAGCTATCACTTTATTAACTCTTTGTGCCAGGCACTGTGCTAGACATTTTACATTCATAATCTCTAATATTCATAGTAATTATGTAAAACGGGTATTATCTGTAATATACAGCTGAAATGAATAACATGGATAGAAGATAACTTGCTCAAGTCATGCAGCAAATTACATAGTTAAGATTCTAACTCAATTCTGCTTGATTCCCCTGTGTATTTTCACTGAATCACACTGCAGTGGCATAGGACTCAGACTCAGTTTTCTAGTAATCAGATCTGTCTTGACAAAGGAATGGACTGCCCCACCCCTGAAAACATAGAGAGACAGGATGACCATCTGTCACGGGTATTGTTTCACTTTTTTCCCCAGAGAGGAGTATGAAAATATTGCCTGATGAGGCTGGCAGTCAGTGACAGTCCTCACTTTGTCCAGTCATGTTGAGGTGAGGATTAATAAAGCAAACATCAATTTTTGTTTAGAAGCCCAACCAGATAGACAGTCCTTATACATATGAATTGAAACTGAGCTGGCAGGGCCTGGGCACAGAAAGGGTAAATCCTCTTTCTTAAAAATTGACTTCTCATGGTCAGGCAAACTGAGAAATCCAAATGTGAGTTGCCTTGATTTTCAAGCCCCTTATATCCAACACTAGTGGCCCAGTGCATGAAATTCATGCACAGGGGATGGGGGGCTGTCCCTCAGCCCAGCCTGCACCCTTTCGAGATCCGGGACCAATGGCTCCTAACTGCTCACCTGCCTGCCTGCCCAATTGCCCCTGACCACTCTGCCTACCAACCTGATGGCCCCCAACTGCCTTCTCTGGCTGTTGTCCCTGAAGGTCTCCCTGTTTAATTAGCATAATACCCTTTTATTAGTATAGATCAGGGGTGGGTAAACTTTTTGACTCGAGGGCCACAATGGGTTCTTAAACTGGACCGGAGGGCCGGAACAAAAGCATGGATGGAGTGTTTGTGTGAACTAATATAAATTCAAAGTAAACATCATTACATAAAAGGGTACAGTCTTTTTTTTTTTTTAGTTTTATTCATTTCAAACTGGCCGGATCCGGCCCCGGGGGCCGTAGTTTGCCCACAGCTATTCTAGCCCATTGTTTCTCCACTTAATTGGTTGCCTTTGAGCAATTAACCGAACATCTCTGGTCCTCTCTATTGTCATCTGGAAAACAAAGATCTCTGCCAACTCTAAAATGAGTACACCTGTGAGCCTACTTGTGGCATGCTCTCAAGGAGATTACTAAATCATTAGAACCTTTAAAGCTCCACTTTACTGGAAAACTGGATTTCTACTACTGGACTTAATTTCTTCTCCTGGGTTAAGGCCACTCTGACTTAACCTTGCCAATTAGTGTCTGTATTCAGCTAGTAATCTATCAAAATGTCTCTGTCAACCTCCACCTCCAATGCTAGCCTGTTCCAGACTACCTTCATCTATTTTGCTTAGTTCACTACAGTATTCACCTCTGATCCAGTTCTCTAACTTTAGGCTCTCTCCACCCACCTCATCTGACTTCACTTTCATCACATTCCTCGTTGCTCAATCCTTTTATGGCTCTCTTACATACTTTATCATTGTTTAAATTCCTTTGTCTGGCTTTCCAGACCTTCAAAATCTTATCCAATACTCTCTCTCTCCAGCCTTACTTCCCAATTTGCTTTGTTCCCTCCAATCAGACCTTTCTCCTACTCCACCTGCTCAGCACACTTCTCTCCCTCTTGGCCTTAGCTTGCAGGAGTCATTTTGCCATTCTAGAAAG
>NW_006285779.1:3634130-3641095 GCF_000327345.1 Myotis davidii
TGTCGATGTGAGAGAAACATCAATTGGGCTGGGGCCAAACCAGCAACCTGGGTATGTGCCCTGACCAGGAATCAAACCCACAACTGTTCAGTTGATGGGATGATGCTCCGACAGAGCCACACTGGCCAGAGCTGTATTTACCTTTTAGCATTATCGCCCACTCTCTTTTCCCTCCCCCTTAGAAAATGTTTATATTTTTGTTTGGTTCTTGCAAAGTAAATATTGTTTTGTGTGCTATATTTTTTGTGTGTGCTACACTTTTATCACAAATATAATATTGTTTTATATATCTCATTATGTTTCATACTTTTTGCACCCAGTATCTATATGGATTTTAGAAATACTTATGTTGCTACATGTATATTTAACCTGCTGCTTCTCATTGCTCAATAATAGTCTGATGGTGCGTATCCTCCACATTCTACCTATCTACTCTCTTAGCAAAGTCTTCAGTTCCCAATCACCACCAACAATACTGCAGTGAGCAATCTCCTACATGATCCTGAGAGAATATATATCTAAAATCATACTTGCTTGTTTTATAGGCTACTAGAGGCCCAGTGCACAAAATTCATGCACTGGGGGGAGGGGGTGATCAGTGTACCTCAGCCCAGCCTATACCCTCTCCAATCTGGGACCCCTCAGGGGATATCTGACTGCCGGCAATCGACATCCCTGTCACAATCCGGGACTGCTGGTTCCCAACTGCTCACCTGCCTGCCTGCCTAATTGCCCCTAACCGCTTCTGCCTGCCAGCCTGATCAATGCCTAAATGCTCCCCTGCTGGCCCTGTTGCCCCCAACTCCCCTCCCCTGCTGACCTGATTGCCCACAACTACCCTCCCCTGCCAGTCATCTTGTGGCTATGGGTGCCGCCATCTTTGAGGGTGTGACAGTCAATTAGCATATTCCCTCTTTATTAGATAGGATTAAGGATACTTAATTGAACTATGTAGTGTCAAACTGCAGTAGAGAAAAACCACAGCAGTCTGACTTCCATCACGCTTGGCATTATTGCTCAAGTTGAGGGAATCTAATCTGGATCACAGTTCACTATTAATAATGTAAAATTACACATTTTACCTTCTCTAGGCAACACCTAACCCACAAGATTTATGCCTCTCTTTAAGTACATGACTCTGCTCTTCTAACCCCCATCTCTGTAGTGTGTGCTTGTAACACATAGCAAACTGGAGTCAGAAATATTCCACACATGCCCGCACCTTTTTCTCATCCATGGCATTCCCTCTCCTGTACTTGGTGGGTTCTCAACTCTGACTGCACATAAGAGTCATTTGAGGAGCTTTATAAGAATATTTATGCCCAGGCTCTCTCCCCACCTCAGGTATTTTGATTTAATAGATCTGTAGTAGACCCCTTGGCAATGATAATTTTAAAAGATCCCCTCGTAATTCTAATCTGCAGCCAAATTTGAGACCACTGCCTTGGAGTTTAAATGCCCAGTGCCTTCTTGCTGACCTCTGGCTATCCAGAGTCCCCTCCATGCCTAACTTGTCTTCCAAAGAATTACTCTTCACCACCACAACCCCCCTCATCTCCCCACCACTCCCCAACCACTCCAAAGAAACTCTATTTTCCCAGAACAGCCAATCAAAGCTCAGGGCTGACCGGAAGCAAAGAGATTAACTGATTAAAAAGCCATCAACTATTTGAATATCTGACAAGCTTAACTCTAGGGTCAAGAGGTCCAGGGGAGGTGTGGGAAAGGTTATTTGTATTTCAGTTAGCAGGAGAGATACTATTTTAGTTGGGGACTCAATAGTTTATCCCCCTTTTCCTCACTTTGTCCTCATAAAAGCTCAAGAGTCAGTTCTCTACTCTGAAAATGTACTGACCTTATTGGGGCTCTATGTTCTGTGCCTAAGTAGGAGTCATTAATAGTGAACTGTGATCCAGATTAGATTCCCTCAACAGATGCTTCCACTGACACAGGCCAAGGCCATCCTTATCTGGATAGAGCAGTCAGTCCCCTTTAGGGCAGCTTCAGGACGGGGGTGGGTTGATGGTGGGACCCCCAAAAGAATCTTCCAGGCAAAGGTAACTGCACTTTTGATGGTGCATTCTGAGGATCAAAAGAAGGCTAGTGTGACTTTAAGAGGATAGTGGTACTAGATGAGACTGCGGAGGACAGTAGCATGGGGCTCTAATTTAGCCAGCACACACTGGTCAAGTGAACCAGCTGACAAGACATCCTTTCTAACTGGGGTCAGTGCCTGTGCCCTACCAGCTAAAAAATATATTGATTTTCACCCTTCCTTATGGGCTAAATTGAGGAATTTTGACTTTGCCCTGAGGACTATAAGAAACTACTGAAAAATTTTAAGCAGGGCCACAGCATGGTCAGATTTGTATTTTTAGAAAATCACTTATGGCTGCAGGCTGGGAAAAGGATTATGAGCTTTCTGAAATCTTTCTGAGAGAGATGATGGGGGCCTGATGAAGGAGGTGAGGAAAACAGAAAGTAGTTAGATTCCAAAGATACTGAGGGGATAAAATCTGTAGGACTTGGTGATTGATTAGCTATGTCCTGGATGATGTCAAAGGAATGTGTCAAAGATGACTTCTAGGTATCTGGCTCAGGAAAAAGGATGAAAGAGAAGTGCTATTTTTCGAGACAGGGAACACAGTAGAAGGAACAGGTGATCGGAGGATAATCAGTTCTTTCTTGGACATATTGCTCCAAGGTGCCTTTGAGACTTCCACATGGGTTCAGACGTTGAGGAAGCAGTTGGATATTTGGAACTGAAGCTGGAGAGAAAGGCCTGGGCTGCGGATAGGGATCTTCAGCATATAGGTGGTCCTTGAAGCTCCCAGGAAGGGATTTACCAAGCAGTGTAACGAGCAACAGGTCTAAGACAGAATCCCGAAGAACCTCGAGATTTATCGGATGAGCAGAAGAAGAGGAGGCAGCAAAGGGTCCCAAGAAGAAGTGGCCAGAGAGACAGGAGGAAAGTCTGGCAAGTGTGGCTCATGGTGGGAGACAGAGCCATACTTCAGTGAGTTAAAAAGGGAAGGCGAAAAAATTAAGACTGTTGAATCTCTCTCTCTCTCTCTCTCTCTCTCTCTCTCTCTTTAGTTTTTAAAAAAATTATTTTCCTGCATTTTGTTTTGATTTTTTTAGAGAGGGGAAGGGAGAGAGCAAGTGAGAGACAGACAGACAGATAGCATTAGGCCGTTTCCCACACCCATCCCAACCAGGGATCTAACTGCAACCTGGGTATGTGCCCTGACCTGGAATTTGACTGCTTCCTGGTATACAGTAGGCTCCAACCAACTGAGCCACACCGTCCAGGGCTGTTGAGTCTCTTCTTACAAAACATGTGTCTGTCAAGGAAGGAGAAGACAGTGGTTAGAGGTAGAAGTTAGGGGATCTTGGGAAAGTGTTTATCATTATGTTTGAAAGCAGGAAGACTTTAGTTCAAAGGAAACTGAAGAGGCATGACAACTAAATGCAATGACTGATCTCTAATTGGGCCTTGGAACAACAGGCACACACATACACAGACACAAAGAAGACAAAATAGCTATAAGAGACATTAGTGAAACAATCTGGGAAAAACTCAATATGGATTTTGTACTAGATAATATATCAATGTTAAAGTTCTTGCCGAAATCGGTTTGGCTCAGTAGATAGAGCGTCGGCCTGCGGACTGAAGGGTCCCGGGTTCGATTCCGGTCAAGGGCATGTGCCTGGGTTGCGGGCACATCCCCAATGGGGGATGTGCAGGAGGCAGCTGATGGATGTCTCTCTCTCATCGATGTTTCTAACTCTCTATCTCTCTCCCTTCCTCTCTGTAAAAAATCAATAAAATATATTAAAATAAATAAATAAATAAAGTTCTGGAGTGTGATAATTGCATTATGAGAATAAGAGAATTAGAGAATGTCTTTGTTCTAAGGAGATAAAGTATTTAGGGTGAAATGTTATGATGCCTGCAACTAACTCTCAGACGGTTTTGGGGGATGGGGAAGTGTGTGTGTGTGTGTGTGTGTGTGTGTGTGTGTGTGTAGAAAGGAGAAAGGAGGGAGAGAACTGAAGTTAATATGGTAAAATGTTAATAACTGGTGGATTTAGGTGAAGTACGATGCGTATTCATTGTACTCTTTTTGAAACTTTTCTGAGACTTTGAAATTTCCAAAGTAAAAACTTGGGGAGTAAAAGGAAGTGAGAAACTTGAGCATATTTAAAAGGATCCATTAGAGAGAGAAAGGTTGAAAATAAAAGCAAGGGAGAGGACATGATTCTGGAAGCAGGTCCTTGAAGGTAAGACAGAATGAATCCAGATGGAGGGATTAGCTGCCAGTGACACAGAGGAAGGAAGAGAGTATGGATGCAAGAGCATGTCAGGTATAGAGCTGGAGGAGAAAGGTTGAGGAAATCCCCTTCTAATGGATGTTAGAATAGACAACTAGCAATCTCTGCCACACAAATGAGATTTTTGCATTTTCTGCTCTTCTAGATTATGTTTATGCCCTTTCATTCATTAACACAAACAATCAAAAAGTCGTTTTCCTTAAATTAAATTAATGTTGTTCTAGACCAGTGGTTCTCAGTGGAAACAATTTGTCCCCAGAGGACACTTAGCAATGTCTGTGCTCCAGGCCTGCAGCAGAAGGACACAGGATATCTCCTCCTCTTTAAGGATATTCTAGAAGTTCAATAAAGCAGTTCCACTATATCTCATTAGTAACTTTGTGACCTTGGGCAAGTTACCTAACTTCTCTATGCCTCATCAGCAAAATGGGGACCATGATAGCTCTTATCTCATTGGGCTGCTCTGAGAACTCATAGAAACTCCTTAGAACATTTCCTGGCACATAGTAAGTGCTCAATAAATGTTAGCAATGAATAGCTCTAAATTTCACATAATTTGCATATATCATCAAGATGGGCTCAGTTTGCACCTTCTCCTTCCTGAACGATTTAGTCTTAAAACTATTATGTAGGGTAGAACAAGGTTAATGTCTATACAGAGAGGTGGTCTGACATGGGCTGTTGAAGCCCAAGTAGTGTGGTAAGGGCATGCATGTGGAGGAAGAAGCTTGCATGGGAAACTGGTTACATATATACATACATACATTCCCTAGCTCTGCCCACTGAGAGGGCCTTGAAGCAGCAATACCCAATAGCAATGAGTACAATTAGCATTCAGATCTTAGATTCTAAATACAGTACCATTCTCCACTAAAAAAGAATCAGTGTTCCTTGGAGAAATGGATGATTCCAGGGCTGGGACAAGGAAAGTACAAGATGAACCTACAACATTTTGTGCCAGGACACAGGAAGAATGCCGCAAAGAATAATGGGGATATGTCAAAAGAACTCATTGTTTCACCTTCCAAAATACTTAATGATTTGAAAAACTAAGAGTATCTTCACAGGGGAGAAGCCTGGTGGATATAACTTAAATCAAGTGATCAAAGTGAACATCATCAAGAATGGGCAAATTGAAATTTGTAAGTCCCTGCCCGGCCAGTATGGTTCAGTGGTTGTGTCAACCCATGAACCAGGAGGTCTGGTTCAATTCCGGGTCAGGCACATGCTCGTGTTGCAGGGTTGTTCCCCAGTGGGGAATGTGCAGGAGGCAGCTAGTCTATAATATTTCTCTCTCATTGATGTTTCTATCTCTTTATCCCTCTCCCATCCTCTCTCTCTAAAAATCAATTTTAAAAAATATCTAAAACTTAAAAAAAAATTATGTTCCTGATAGAATGCAATGAGAAGAACAAAGATGTTCTGGTGGCTACCTTTAAGATGACATCCAATAATTCTTGCCTCCAGGTGTTCACATCCTTCCTGTATTGATTAGGGCTGATGTGTGTAACCAATAATATATTATAGAAATGATGGAAGGTGACTCCCAAGGGCATGTATAGAAGATATTGTGTTTTCTGCCTTACATGGATTGCTTGCTTTGGGGAAAATAAGCTGCTATGTTGTGAGGAATCTCAAGCAGCCCTACAGAGAGGTACACATGGCAAGGATCTGATACCTTCTGCCAACAGTCAGCACCAAATAGTCAGTGACATGAGTGAGCCACCTTGGGGCAGATCCAACAGCCCCAGTTAAGCCTTCAGATGACTATAATCCCAGCCAACACCTTGAGTATAATCTCATGAGACTGTGTAGAACACTAAACTGTTCCTGATTCCTGACCCATATGAGATAATAAATGTTTATTATTGTTTTAAGCTGTTAAGTTTGGGGGTTATTTGTTATGCAGCAATAATAGCGAACTATGCCCTAACCGGTTTGGCTCAGTAGGTAGAGCGTCGGCCTGTGGACTGACGGTCCCAGGTTTGATTCTGGTCAAGGGCATGTACCTTGGTTGCGGGCACATCCCCAGTGGGGAGTGTGCAGGAGGCAGCTGATTGGTGTTTCTCTCTCATCGATGTTTCTAACTCTCTATCCCTCTCCCTTCCTCTCTGTAAAAAAATCAATAAAATATATTTTTAAAAAAATAGTAATAGCTAACACAAATTATCTTACAGGTGGTCTAACCCCAGAGCCTAAATGCAGTAACTGTCTCATTTATTAATAGTAGTACCCAAATCAGAAACCTTTATTCAAACAAATAAAAATAGTATTTATTTTGGTTATAAGATATATACTTTATATGTTTGCTGCAAGATTTTCTCAGTTTGGAAGATTAATCAGCCTTTTGTGCTGACAATGCTATCTTTCCCATGATTTCTTTGCCTAGGTTTGTTAAGCACTCTTTGACCAATAGTATTTACCACACTTAATTTTATAGACTTTATGCAAGTTCTTTTCTCTTTTTAAAAAAATATATTTTATTGATTTTTTACAGAGAGGAAGGGAGAGGGATAGAGAGTTAGAAACATCGATGAGAGAGAAACATCAATCAGCTGCCTCCTGCACACCTCCCACTGGGGATGTGCCCACAACCCAGGTACATGCCCTTGACCGGAATCAAACCTGGG
>NW_006285779.1:3642365-3647274 GCF_000327345.1 Myotis davidii
TCACTAAGCAAGGGTGTGTGTCGCTCAACCTTTCTTATGCTGCAGGAGAGAAAGTGGAAGATTGCTCTATGTAAGTGGAGGCAGACAGGATAGAACGCTTCTGATGGAAAAGAAGAGATTCTAAAAGTGGGAGGAGGAGACTAAAGAGAGGACACCAAAGTCAGAGGAGAAAGGAAAGATTTCTCCTTGAGCCAAGTTATGTTCCACCTCAGGGCCTTAGTCCTTGCTATTTACACTTTCACCTAAGCTACTTTTTCTCTCCTCTCCTGGCTGGTCCTCCTCCTCCTTCAGGCAGCAGAGCCCCCAGTTAGTCCTCTCTGAGCATCCACCACAATTTCTATTTATTGTTTAATAACTTGTGTTTCACTTGTCTCCCTCATGAGAATGTAAGTGCCATCAAAGCGGAACCCAGGTATACCTTGTTCAGCATTACCCACCCAGCTCCTAATGTGGTAGGTGCTCAGTGAATACACAGTTTGTGAAAGGAATGAAAGGGAAGAAGGAAGCGAGATTTGGGTGGGAAAAGCTTCTGTAAAGAAAGGTCTTTTGGTTTTTTTTTTTAAATATATTTTATTGAGTTTTTACAGAGAGGAAAGGAGAGAGGTAGTCAGAAACATCGATGAGAGAGAAACATCAACCAGCTGCCTCCTGCACACTCCCCACCGGGGATGTGCCCGCAACCAAGGTACATGCCCTTGACCGGAATCGAACCTGGGACCTTTCAGTCCGCAGGCCGACGCTCTATCCACTGAGCCAAACCGGTTTCGGCAAGAAAGGTCTTTAAGAAGTTATGTACTGTGCAATTTCCCTTTATGTTGCCCCTTTAAGAAACTAAATTACTCTTCAGTACTATTTAGAGTCAAATGTGTGGTTAAAATAACACACACAGAGAGACTTTATGCTGACTACACTGGTACATCCACTTTGAAAAAATGTCATGGAGCTGTAGATGGCCCAAGTGACCCATAGGTGACTGTCTGTGTGATTCCAATGTGACTCCTGGATGATACATGTGATTCCCACGTGAATGCCACATGATCCCACGTGACCTTAACATGACTCCTACATGATTCCAATGTGAGGCCTCATGACACCCACATGACCCCACATGACCTATGTGACCCCACCTGACTTACAGTTCACCTTTTATTTTAAATTCTTTCTGTTTATGTTATTTATTTACTTCTAGGTGCCAAAATTCTCTTCTGAACATCTCAGAACTATTTCTGAGGAAGGTTTAGCCAATGCTACTGCTCATTACGTTTATAGTTCCCTTCTAAGGATTCCACAAGTTGCTGAAGCAGAATCTCCTAATTGCATATGAAAAATGATTCCGTGCACTTTTCTGTATGTATATTGTACTTAAATAAAAATTACATTAAAAAAGAAAGAAGGAAAGAAACCATGCAAGCCCAGGGGTGTAAAACACAAGTACAGGAAGGGAAAGCATAGTATATGACAGTGGGGACCAGGGTGAATTAGAACAAGACAGGAAGAGGAAATGTAGTTGGTATGTACGAAAGACTGGAGAAACCAGGGAGAGTGGAGGTGAGGGCTGCCTAGGGTCAGGTTAGTGGCCTGGAAGCCATGATGTGAGTCTGGGTTTATATAAAAACTGTTTGAGGGCAGTGTTCATACTTTATCACAATGGCTTTCCAATTTTGGTGCATAATAATCATCTGCAGAGCTTGTCAAACCGCACACTCATGAAACCCATATTCAGAGATTCCGATCGGGAAGATTGGGCGGGGCCCATGAACCTGCATTTTAACAAGCTTCCCAGATTGTTTAGTTTAAAAGATTGTCCTCTGGCTGTAATTTGAGAAACATAGAACAGTCCCACACTCTCCTATTTGGCCCAGGATCCTGAGTTCCTGTTAGCTATTTTGATGAAGATCAAACTCAGTATCAAAGTGAGGCTGGGTATCCTAGTTCTACCTTAGATCAGAATTTAGATCCTGCTACGGAAAGACACTTTTTGAACCTAGAATTGTTTGGCAGTTCTCACTGATTTTATAGTTAAGAGCAAAGGCTCTGGAACCAAAACCTGGGTTCAGTTGCTTAACTTCCCTAAGCCTCCGTTTCTTCAGCTATAAAAGTAAAATAGGGATGGGTAACAGTATCTACTTTAAACATCCTGGAGCCTCCTGCCCTTCCCAGTGCCAGAGCAGCCGGGAAGGAAGAAATCTGGCCTCCATATTCTGTCAGCAACTGTGGGGGAGTTTTCCATTAAGACTCTTTGTCTTTCCCACCCCCAAATTTTATTAGTAATAGGTCTAATTTATTTTAGGCCCTGGATTTGTGACTCCAAATTAGTTAATGAGTTGAAATAGTTGTGCCTCATGAGAATACAAGTCTCCTTATCCTGGATTTTCTCTAGCAGGAGATTGAGAAATCAGTGGAAACCAGGAAAATTCCTCAGGGGTGCCAGGAGGGCAAGAGTCAGGATGATCATGTTCTACATTTTTTTTTTTTTTAGGACCAAAGCCAGCAACCATTCCTCATCACCTCTGCACCCGTGAGGCTTGGGTGATAACGCTCCATTGTGCTAGGCCTCACAGGCTGGGCCTGATGATCAGGCAATCGCTGGACAATCACTCAACTGGGGGACAATGCTCCCTTCCCACAGCAGGACTTCAGCTAGCAGATCTGGCAGTTTATTTGTCAATATTATTGGTTGTTAGCTTAATTGTAGGAAAATTGAAAAGTGCAATGCTTAGCCATGAAACCCTTAAAGCTGGCTAATCTTTTTGGACTGTAACCAATGTAATCTTATTAGCTGATCCCATCTTGATTATAATATGCAGAGCCCTGGAGAAACTGCTGAAGGTTCCAAGTCATAATCTGCACAGGGAACAGACAGACTTCGTCCTCTGCATTTTTCTGCCACAGAGAGAAAAAGGGCAGAGGGGGCTGAACCGGAGGAACTGGGTTTGAGATACCACTGGGGAGAGGAATGCAGTCTCCAGGATAGATGCAGAAATGATCCCGGCAACCTCCTTGGGAGAGGGGGTAGGCCAAGCCGGGTTAGGTTTTGTGCCTTATATGCTGGAGGTGCTCGGGCCCAGCAGCGTGCTGCCATGAGAACATTTGAGCAAGGGCATAGCTCAGATTTAGGCTTCAGTAGAGACAAACCCAAAAGGCCAAAGAAAACGCATGCTCATTCTCTCACAATTATTTTTTATGATTCTTTGAAGAGTCCCTCCTCTTCAGTTTTATAGTGAAAGCATGGCAGCACCAGGAATCAGAATTGTATCTGTAACTGAGAATTTGAAGTGTGTAAAGGATGCCTCTAACCAGTGGTTCTCAACCTTCCGGCCCTTTAAATACAGTTCCTCAGGTTGTGACCCAACCATAAAATTATTTTCGTTGCTACTTCATAACTGTCATGTTGCGACTGTGATGAATCGTCATGTAAATATCTGATATGCAGGATGGTCTTAGGCGACCCCTGTGAAAGGGTCAGTCGACCGCCAGAGGGGTCGCGACCCACAGGTTGAGAAGCGCAGCCTTGAACAGTCTCTGGTCCTCTCTGGACTTTGATTTTCTGCACCATAGAGTGGGAAACAGACATGCTCATCCATTCCACTGCCCCTTTCTGAGCTGTTTTGCATTGGCATCTTTTTTTTTTAAAATATATTTTATTGATTTTTTTACAGAGAGGAAGGGAAAGGGATAGAGAGCTAGAAACATCGATGAGAGAGAAACATCGATCAGCTGCCTCCTGCACACCCCCCATTGGGGATGTGCCCGCAACCCAGGTACATGCCCTTGACCGGAATCGAACCTGGGACCCTTCAGTCCACAGGCCGACGCTCTATCCACTGAGCCAAACCGGTCAGGGCGCATTGGCATCTTCAGAGAAGAAAGGGGCTTTGCCTTCTCTTGGGTACCTCTAAATACCCAATCCAGCAATGAGCCCTTTTTACTTTTTATTTTATTTTTTAAAATATATTTTTATTAATTTCAGAGAGGAAGGGAGAGGGAGAGATAGAAACATCAATGATGAGCATCATTGATCGGCTGCCTCCTGCACGCCCCCCACTGGGGATCGAGCCCGCAACCTGGGCATGTGCCCTTGACCGGACTCAAACCTGGGATCCTTCAGTCTCCAGGCTGATGAATGAGCCCTTTTTAAAGGGTGAAGTTGGGGGGGCAGAAACACTGGGATTCTACTGACACTTGAATGATGCCTTTGACCCTCAAACCTATACCCTGGCAAATGAGCCAGCAGCCTATTCTAGACAAACAGGGAGCCTAGAGGCAGCATGTAAGCTTTTTTTTTTCCCTTAGCCATTTTATGAATATAAATATTTAGTGCATGGTGTTTTGCAGAATTAAATCTCTGAGCCTAGATTAGCCTGGTAATATCATTATGTAGATGCCAGGGACGAGCTACCTGTGACTGCTGTGTGTCTTCTCATTCAAAGATGCCTGTGATGACTTGATGCACTTTCATTTGCCAGGGCAGTCATTAATTGCATATGAAACAGTTGGTGTTTGGCTTTAAGGGAAGCTGATTGGGTCAGTCACCAAGTGTTTGGCTCAATGATCTACAGCTGGCTCTCCACTCCTGCCCTCCTGCTTTCTCTTCAAAGCACTCTCACTCAGTGTTTTGGGGACCCCCTGAGGAAGGGACTGTGAAACATAGGGGGTTTTAATCTGTGTTTTCCTTTGGGCATTCTAGCTTTAATTTTAATATTTTGGATAATAAAGAATGATTTTAAATTAAATTTGCGAGTCTGCCATCTGTGATTGTTTGGACTTTTTCCTCCTCTCTGGCGGGTTTTTTTTACTTAATTCTTTCTGAACGTTACAGGGGTGGGTTGAAAGCGGGAGAAGCAAGGGCCAGCAGAGTGGGTCAACCTGAGGAACTGAGAGAAATGAGAAAAGGCTTTGATCCCTGGCC
>NW_006285779.1:3648434-3648837 GCF_000327345.1 Myotis davidii
ATATGCATCCTTTGTCCCACATGACTCCTAGTCTAAAAGATAAGCTTGGAATCTCAATCAATCTCTTTCTCTCTCTCACACACACACTTACATGCACGCACACACACACTCACGCACATAGAGACACACACATTCTATCCTTCCTCCTCTTCCTCCCTCCTCTCTCCTCTCTAAAATCCTTAGTTCTCCGAAATACAACCTTAGTATCCCCACAATAGTAGAAGACAACCCCAACAAGTGCCTGTGAAAAAAGCCTTTAAGACTCATGAATATTTAGCTCGTCCTCATGTAAAATATATGACTTTGTGTAAGGATCAGGCGAACGAGGTGCATGATTTTTTTCTGATTTATGGGCCTGGAGACGGATTATTCATAGCAGAGCAGCTGTTTGGAAATATTCATC
>NW_006285779.1:3648893-3668643 GCF_000327345.1 Myotis davidii
CAGACGGCAAAGGTTCATGTAATGACCTTGAAAGTCAGGGAGGCAATATCTATGGCTCTGAGCAGGAGGGAAGCTCAGGTAAACAAATATTTATCACATTTTTAAGACCTCAAATATGCATCCTTTGTCCCACATGACTCCTAGTCTAAAAGATAAGCTTGGAATCTCAATCAATCTCTTTCTCTCTCACACACTTACATGCACGCACACACATACTCACGCACATAGAGTCACACACATTCTGCCCTTCCTCCTCTTCCTCCCTCCTCTCTCCTCTCTAAAATCCTTAGTTCTCCGAAATACAACCTTAGTATCCCCACAATAGTAGAAGACAACCCCAACAAGTGCCTGTGAAAAAAGCCTTTAAGACTCATGAATATTTAGCTCGTCCTCATGTAAAATATATGACTTTGTGTAAGGATCAGGCGAACGAGGTGCATGATTTTTTTCTGATTTATGGGCCTGGAGACGGATTATTCATAGCAGAGCAGCTGTGTGGAAAGATTCATCCGCTGCAAAATGTGATTGTACATCAGGCAGTGTGTGGGAACGGAGCTATGACTAATGGCTGCTTTACATATAAATGAGAAGGTTTGTGCTAGGAACTGTAAAAAAATACAATCACTCAGCTGACGGGCAAGCTCCTTATCGTGGGTGCAGGAGAGGGACCACAGGAAAGGCAGGCAAATGAATGCCTCACCCCCAAAAGCTGAGCCGGGCCGGGGTGAGAGTCAGGGAGCAGCAGGAAATGGGATGGAGGGAATTTGGAGAAGCGGCCAACACTCCGGATGTGGCTGTAGTCAGTGTCTGTATTTGTAACTCCATCTTCCAGGCCCCACTGTGACCTCTGTGAGTCTGTCAGGGCAGAAATGTGGCCCAACAGAAGTGGCTGCATTGCCAACACATCCGGGGCGATGATCAGGCCCTGAACTCTTCAGAGCTTGGCATTGGGCTGCTGAAGATTCAGGTCTATTTCAGAAGTTAGCACATGATTCATTTAGGCAAACCTCTGAAGAGAAAAATTGCGTGAACCTGAGATTTCCCTCTGCTACTCCTCACGTCTCCCTCATTTTCCCCCGTTCATCTCTCTCCTCTCTTGTAGCTGAGACAGGCTGTCTAGACATTGCAGATGTGGACAGATGTTGGGTCTGTAATTTATAACAACGGCCTCCAGAAGGCAATTCCAATTTGTTTCGGTAAGGCTTTGAGTTACAGGCAGAAAAAATATCCTGTAAATACCGTTGACTTACATGGTAACTACACCAAGGGTTTACTTAGTGAACAATCACTAACTATAGCATAATTACATATCCCTGCCGATTACCAGGAAATTTAATGACACCGAGCAGGTAATGACCACCAAACCAAATGTCTGGCTTTAGATGGGCCTGGAGAGCAAGGAGACTGAGCCATATTAAACAGGAATTTATGCCCATGTAGTCAAGTCATCAATTAGTCTCCATTTTGAGGGCCTTTCACTTTTATCTACACGCTAGACATCCTCTCACCATCATACTGAACTCCAAGGAAGTTGAATGCTGATTGTTGCTTTCTGCTGATACAGTTTTAAACCGTCTAGTATCATAAAGCCCTCAGACAAGCCAGGAGGCTGGAAAATTATTTTTGCTGTTATCATAGCAGGTCACACACTTAGCAGCAGGGCTGAGCTACACTGATCTACTCTCACTCTGCCCTGCTGGCCGATGACTGAACAGCTGTCCTGGCCAGCAGTGAAGAGGACTGGCCCACCCAAGGCCAAACTAATCCTCCTGGAAACTATATTCTGATCTGGTAATTATGATGGAAAATGGAAAGGTGAATTTCTATAATAGTTTTTTACGAAATTCAGGATGATTCATATTATTATCTGGGGTGGTGTATGTGAAGGCGAACCAGGAGGCTAATATTAAGATAATACATGGAAAAGTTAAGTGATCTGGCTAAGATCAGAGTCTGTTGGTAGCAGAAGCCAAATTTGCACTTGGGATCTGCCTTCCCTGAGAACTCTGACCAGTTGGTCCCTCTGGGTTTAGGGGATCAGAGCTGGCCAACAGCTGGGGAGCTCAGGCTTCCCTGGATATATAAGGTTGCAGCTGAAATAGCCATCAGGGTATCATGTATGTCCGTCTGGGGGAAGGGGAGAGAGGACTGGGAATAAAGAAGATAGGAAAATGTGGAAATCAAATAAACACATTGACAGGATTGGATTCCAATTTTTAATCCATCTCCAACCTCTTCTAGTTTATCTGTTCCATAGAATTTTCCATCCCCCTCTTGCCTGCCCAAAGACAATCAAGCAAAACTTAATCTTAATACACCTCTAGGCACAGACTCTTGGGTTTCCACAGACATAGAAAAGAATATCTGATGCCAATTTAAGGACAGATATTGTCTGGAGAATTTTGACTCCTTGCTACAATTGTGTTCTCCCTCTCTCATTTCTCCCCTCCCCTGCTCCTACTTTAGTGAATGCTCTGTATCCATCCAACTTCAATGATATCTTGCTTCACCTGAAGAAGTGGGTCTGGTTTAGAATGTCAGCTCCTGGCAGAGCCACAAAGCCAATCACTAGCTAGGAGGGTAGGTTGCTTGGGCCAAAAGAAGTACGTTAGGCCCTAGCTGGTTTGGCTCAGTGGATAGAGCATCGGCTTGCGAACTGATAGGCCCCAGGTTCGATTTTGGTCAAGGGCACATGCCTGGGTTGTAGGCTTGATCCCCAGTGGGGCACTTGTAGGAGGCAGCTGATCCATGATTCTCTCTCATCATGGATGTTTCTATCTGTCTCTCCCTCTCCCTTCCTTTCTGAAATCAATAAAAAATGTGTGTTTTTTTTTAAAAAGAAGTATGTTAGGATTTTCAGGTGTCCTGACTGAAACTGCTCTTCTCTGGTGGGCGTTGGCCAGTGGGTCTGGCATCAGGTCTCACCTCAGAAAAAAGGTGTCAGCTGCAGAAGGATGGGTTTAGGAAACAATCTGTGTCTCAGAAGTTTAAGGTTTTGGATGCAATGTCTAAAGACACTCCTGAGACTTATTTTATGGGATTTAAAAAATATGAGTGAGTCCTTCCTGCCTGGGGTGTGTGAGACTTTTGTCCTACTGAGAGATATAGATGACAATGGCCTGGAGCCCTCCAACCCCAGGAGATCCTTGTGAGTGCACCAAGCCTCACATAGCTCCCTGGCAGGAGTGGATATGGGTACTTGTACTTCCAGGCCTAGAAGGGCTGTGGGGAGAAGGAGGGACGCCCTCTGGTCAGGGAGGATGAATGAGCTATAATAATGTTAATAGCTAACATGAATTGAGAGATGACTGTATGCCAGGAATATATTATCTCTTTGATGATATATCTATGTGTTAGCTCTTTGATAAAGAGAAAGTTACCCACTGCCAGGGAGTAGAATGTTTTCTCAAAATAAGAAGAAGTGCATGGTACACAGTCCAACTCTGTGGCCTGCCAACATTAGCTGGAAGGTCACGTAGAGTTTCTAGGAGTGGAGGATAAAAGCAAGAGGAAAAGGCAACTACAGGAACACATATCCATAGATATCTGTGGGGAGTGAACTTCAGGGTGCAGACTCAGGTGTCTGCATACACAGAATATAAACTGCTGGGATATGAGAGAGCTAATAAAAGGATGAGTTTATCGATACATGGGTAAACATACTTGAACACATGTCAACATAACATGAACACATGGATATATATCATGTGGTAAGTAAATATCCCTGAATTCATGAGAAAGGACCACATATCTTAGGCACAAGGGACATATTACAAGATGTGGCTGATTCTATACACAGGACTGATTTTTCATCTCCCAGAAGGCCCCTTCCCAGACTTCTTTTTTTTTTTTTTAAATATATTTTATACATGGATATATATCATGTGGTAAGTAAATATCCCTGAATTCATGAGAAAGGACCACATATCTTAGGCACAAGGGACATATTACAAGATGTGGCTGATTCTATACACAGGACTGATTTTCCATCTCCCAGAAGGCCCCTTCCCAGACTTCTTGATAAGCTAACCCAAGCCTGGGGTGTTGGAAGAAGGACAGAGTAGGATTGGGAAGGGTTTGGCTTATAGGCATCTCCTCAGACGGTCTTCTGTAAACCCAATCTTCCTGCTTGGGCCAGGCCTGGTGTCTGAGGTGTCACGTACATCTGTGGGAAGGTTGTAGGTGGAAAGATGAGGGTCCGGGTTAAGGGGAAGCATGGATCCTGAATCAAACCTCTGGTTATTTCTCTAATTCTAACCAGATCCAGATCCTGAGAGTCCAAAAATAGTTTCCTGAAATAGATAGTAGAAAAATCAGGGGCTTTGAAGCCAGAAAGTCTAGGTTTGACTCCTGTCCTCTCTACTTATTAGCTTCTTATTTATTCATTCACTCAATAAATATTTATTGAGCATCTCTCGTGGGTCAGGTGTATGGCCTTTTCTGAGCAAGCTATTTAAATTTAGTTTGCAGAAGTTTCTTCATCTATAAAATAGGGATAATAATACTGAGATGTCACAGTTGTGAGGATTACATGAGACTAAGTGCTTGACACATAGTTGATTCTCAATTAATGCTTCCTGTTATGATCACTAGCAAGAGAATTCCAATGATGGCTCTTTTAATAAAGTTCCTTTCTTTTGCTAATTTTCCCCCAAAGGTGGCTGAGCTATATCTGGGGGAAGCTTCGGGGGGACTTATATGGCCCTAGAAGGCCAGCCATGTCTCATAGGTGACCCTGATGCTGGCCCTGGGCTGTGGCTCTTCTCTGGAGGGAAGCAGCACAGGGCAGGTTTAGCACCACAGTAGTCTTATTTGCTTGTCTGTCTCCCTTCCTGGATTGTGAGTGGGCAAGGATTCAAGGGCAAGGACTGTGTCTTCACTTAGCATTGTGGCCACAGTGTTTCTGACAGTGCCTGGCACACAGGAGGCAATCAGTTCATGTTTGATGAATGAATGAAAGAAAGAAGGATCAGGGTTTCTAATGGTTGTGCAGCCTCCTCATTCCTTCATTCAGTGAATATTTACCAAGCACCTACAATGTCCTCGGGTACTGTACCAAGTGCTGGAGATATAATGGGGAGCAAAATGGACATGGCCCCTGCCCTCATGGAGATCAGAGTCCAGTGGAGAATACAAGCTGTAATGAAATCATCACAAAAGGAAACATATCCTTACAATGTATGTTCTGTCTCATAAAAGGAAGTAAATGATGCTAAAACAGCACACCAAGGAGAATTAACAGAAGCTTCCCCCAGGATGCAACATTTCAGCTAACATCTGAAGTGGGAGTAGGAGTTGAGACCATGTTGGGGTGGAGTCTTCCAAGGACAGGAAACCCTATATGCACAGCCCCAGTGGCTGTTAGAACACAGCACATTCTGACAACAGGAAAAGGCCAAGATGGCTGGAGAACAATTTCCAATGGGAAAGTGGAGCAGAGAAGTTAGAGATGTGGGTTCTGGTCTTTATCCTAAGAGCCAGGGGACACCATCACAGGGTTTCAAGTTGAGTGACATGGCCACTACTTGACTGAGTTGAGGTGGCAAGAGGACACATGGAGAGACCAGTCAGGAGGGTGTTGAGTTAGCTAAGCAACACATGGTATGGCCTTGGTCTCGGGTAGTGGAGATAGAAAAAGATAAATGAGAAACTTTAGAGTGGAGGTGAAAGTGCTCTCTGATGGTCGGGTCCTGCAGCATCAGATGAGGGAGCAGAAGGACCGTGCATAACTCCTGGGTTTGTAGAACTTGCTCCTAGTGTCTGTCACCTCTATACAAGGTCTCCTTTCCTGTCCTCGGGGGAGTTTGGTTCCCATAGCCTTCAGATGTGGATAGATTTCCATCCAGAGACTGAGAGAGACTACCAGGGGCCCCATCGTATCTGACAGTACCTAGAGAGTCATTTTCCCAACCAAGGCCCTTGCCACTTCAGCACTCATTTATCTTCCCAAGCTCACCCAAACCCAAACACGCATATTCTCAGACTCTTTGGCTCCCCAGACTTCCACAGACTTTCAAATGCTCCCTCCAGACCACTTCAACCTAGCCTTATTTATCCTTGCATCCCCAAAGCCCTCCATGCCCCCCATTCCCACTCCTCTCCCCACTCTGCCCCAGCCCCTGCCCCCCTCTGCCTCCACTTCACCCTATTAAGAAACAACAACCCCCAGAACCCCTGCCCCGGGCTGCTGCTTCCTGAGCCCCGCCCTCCCTCCCTCCTCCTGCTCCTCTCCCTGACAGATGCCTCAGAGCCCCGGGCCGCAGTTAAGGTGACGAGATGCAGCAATTCTTTATGAACAATAAGAGAGATATGTCACCACGACGCTGGCCCATTGGATGGAGAGGGTAATCCTGCCGTGAATTTCATTACTGCTTTTATATAGACAGAATTAGCTCGGTGACAGCGAGCCTGATTGTCTTTCACTAGGGGTTTGGCGAAGAGCTGAAAGGATTTCACCCTGATGTGCACACTACTGAGTGACCCCGCTCACCAGCGGCTCCGCTGATTGCTTTGCACCTTGCAGACCCGCGATTGGCTCAGCCTCTCCACCGCCTCGCCTCCCTCCCTGGTCCCCATCCCTCCCCGCCTGGCTTTTTCTAGAAGTGAGAAGAAAGGAGACCTAATGGAGGAGTCACAAGGTCATGAAGGGAAATATGCAAGTGAGGAGGGGCAAGGTGGCAGAGTTTTAAAAAAACAACAACAAAATTCCGTTCTGATCAGACTCTCCTGGATAGAAGCTGCGGCCACTCAGTCTTGCCCCACGGAAAAGGGAGAAGGGCCTGGTCCCAGGGGCATGTGCCCATTGCCCTCAGGGCAAAAGAGGAACTGGGTAGGGGCTGGTAGATCCTCTGAGTCTCCCTGGCAGAGACTCCAGAGCTGCCCTTAGGTTCCTATCCCTTTGCCTCTTGCATCTCTGGGTCCTTTGCCGGTGGCAGCTCAGCTCTTTCCTGCCTTCTAGCCAGGGACTTTGGAGAGAAACGAAAGCAACAGCCATTGCCGCTCCCAGCCTGTGGACCTAGCAAGTGCAATGTGAAGGTGAGGGAGGGGCATGGATTCCCTTTACTCCATTTCCCACACTCATCTGCTCATGTTATGGCCCCCACCCCATATGTACGTAACACTCTTCAGTAACTTCCTAAATCCTTAACAGGACACCTAGCTGGCCCCGCCCAGCAGCCTGCAAGCAAGCCCAGACTTCAGTTTGCTTCTGTGGGAGTGGCTGGTTCTGAGAGAGCCAACCTCGTCCCTATTCTCTGGGCCTCCACCTTGATATTTCTCTCCTTCTGTCACCTTATCCACACCTTCTCTCCCTCTGTCAATCCCTCAGCAAGTGTCTTCTACCAGGCCTTCCCCAGGCAGCTGGTTGCCCCTGAGGCTGGCCAGGGACATCATTACTGGACCCCCGTTGGCGGCTCTATCCCCTTCCAGAAGCTCCCAAGGGTTCCATTCCTCGGGGGCTTTGGGGCCAAGCATCAAACAGACAGAATGATCTCCTCAAGGCCCCTTATCTTTTGGTCAATCCGACATATCTGTCAGGAAAATTTCTCTAGTGACCCAGATCAGCCAGCGTTGAGGCCTCTGAGCTGAAAGGGATTAAAACCATCGTTTCCACTTTCCAAAAGGGGAGGGGGCTTCCTGGACCTTGATAGAACTGGCAAAGGCCTGGCACAGGGTCTCTGTAGCCTGACTGTCTTATGGGGATAAGGCACTGAGGTTCCCTATTCAACTCCCCACCCAGCGCAGCCTCAGCTCAAACTGCTGGTCCTCCATGGAGCCCAGGTCAAGGTTTCCCTTAATGATTTATTCAGGCAGTCACACTGGATGAGTTTTACACAAAGCCCTTCACTATAAAGCCAAAACTAAGTCTACGGTGCTGAAACTTTAATTCTGCTTGTATGATAGCTGTATGACGAGGCAGGTCATCACATCCCTCTGAACTCCAATTTCCTCATCTTCTAAAGGGGAGTGCTAATTGCTGTGCTGGGGGCCCGCGGTGCAATGCCGGCTTCCCTCAGTACTGAAGGACGTTCCCCAGCTGTTGCCCTGACCTGTCAGGCTTTGTTGGCTTTGTCTCTGCTGCAGAGGGCTGCCTTGCCTAAGGCCATGCCCCTTTCCCTGGGCAGCCAGAACCTCTCCCCAACTCCAACTGTTCAAAAGGGCCGCCCCAGTCCTACAGTCCCACTTGTGGTTGCCTAAGACCTTTTTTGTGAATCTGGCACAGCCCAACTTTTCCCTCTGGCCAGTCTGTCTTTCCAGTTCCTCCCCTTGCTCTTGGTGATGATCCCAAGGGCATGCCCCATATAGCTTTTGCACAATTCTCTTTATTTCAGTCTGCTTCCAGACCCAACCTGCAGACAATGCCTGCCCTACCTACCAGTTGGGCTGCTGTGAGGATGTTTTGTAGAGTAACATGCAGTGAAAAGAATAGCTGCTGCTGTTTATCATCATAATCATCATCGTTGTCCTCTTCACTGTCTTCACAGCAGGGCCTACCCAGCTGGTGTGATGTTTAGCATGCTTTGGTCAGGAAGTCCAGTAAATGAATGCCCAGCCTTCGTTTCCTTCTGAGGACAAAGATCTTTGCATTCTGCCTTTTATCTTCTGATTAAAATGACCTTCCCAAATTGGCCAGACTACCCATCAGGAAGTCCAGCCATGGTCTCAAAGATGATGCTCTAACCAACTGAGCTGCCTGGCCAGCGCTAAGGCAGCAATTTTCAACTGGTGTGCTGAAGTATACAAGTGTGATGCAAAAATTTTTAAAACATGCAATATCTGACTACTTAGTCAGGGGTACTAACCTCTTTTCCCTTAGCTTGTCAAATAAAAATAATGACAATGCCAGTACAATAGTCATCCAGTGTGAATGCCCTATCTTAAACCATGAATGTATAGGTAATATAATAGAGTTGAATCTTATTCGTGATGTTGCATAATCAGGTTTTATCTGATTGGTTAATGCTTAGTATCAAAAATCCTTATGTACAAGTATAGGCACCTGATTTTTTAAAAAGTCACTTTGGAGCAAAAGGGTAGGTTATTATTATTACTTGTTGTTGTTGTTGTTGTTCTTGTAAATCAATCAAAATTATACCTATATTTTTTGTCAGGTTAGCAAAAAATATATTTTTTGGTGTGCCGCAGAATTTTAGTAATTAGTTCATGTGTACCATGAGATGAACAAGGTTGAAAATCACTGATCTAGGGGTCCAAAGTTCTGGAGTTCTGTTACCCACATCTTATTCTCTGCTCCAGGAATCAATGAGCTAAGTACCCAATGGATGATCTCTCCTGCACTCTCTGGATGCATTCCTAGCTGGGCTCCCTACCCCTTAACGTAAAACATGTACTTTCCTCCCACAGACTACAGCGTCCAGCCTTAGGAGGAGGGGGAGCAGCAGGTCTCAACTGAGGCCTGAGAACAGAGTCTCTTCCCCTTTGAGCCAAGGCTTCCTTCTGTACCTTGTTTATCGGGTCCCCAAAATAAAAAAGAAAAAGCCAAGGATCCCTCTTTCCTAGAAGAGAGGGAGGGGCACGGGCGATGGTCTCCTACTACTGTTACCCTTCTATGTGTGCTCACACTGTCCACTACTGGGCCCACAGCCTTGTCAGCATTGTGGAGTGGACTGGCAGAGAGGGACACTGCCAGGTGAATCAGGTCTACAACCCAGTCTCTACTCTTGGACCCTCATCTAGAACCTGTGCTCCTCAGGGATGCAGTGTCTGCATCTCTTCTGGAGCTTTCCTTGAAAGGCTGAAGACCCTGAGTAGGAAGCCAGAAATGTGGGGAATGGAGCTTTCTCACCCCACCCCTGTCCTGACATCACAGCCCTCACTTGCTGACACTAATTGGTTGCCCGGAAACAAGTTCCTTAAAGTGCAGGATGACTTGAAGTGGTGGGAGGAGCCAGCCCTGCCACAGAGTCCACAGGGCCCCTCAGAATCAAGCAGGGCTGCCCAGAGGCTGTACTACCTTCTACTGGTACACATGCCTTTGACCCAAGGAGGAAAATTTACGAGCTCAGGAAAATGACCCAGGACTGCACAAGGTAATCCTAATTCACCAGTGCTATTCTTTCCCACTTTATCTGAGAGTCTGTTTTGTCTTTGAGTGGGGAGATCTTGCTGCCGAGTCAGCGATAGTCCAAAGCAGGAAAAGCCAGCCATTTACTCTGGAACAAATAGGTATCAGGGGTGATGTGGGCCCCTCTTTTCAAGTCCCAGATTGGGTCATCTCTTCTAAGAAACTGTCTCTCATCATTCTCCATCACAGGCACTCTCTCTCTCTCTCTCTCTCTCTCTCTCTCTCTCTCTCTCTCCCCTTATCACTTACTTGTTCTAGAGCTTAAATATTCTTTTGGTCATTAATTCAAAAAGTATTGATGAGTCTCTGGCATGTTGTAGACCCTGTGTCAGGCCCTAGGGATAAAGCCAGGAGCTGATAGGTCCCTGCCTTTATGGAGCTTACTGTCAATATCTTACACCGTGTCTTTCTATACTCATATGCTCATCTCTTTAATAATTATCTCTGGGTTTTCTTTTTTCATTCCAGTTCCCCAAATGTAGTGAGCTATCTGGTTGCTGGTAGGGTGGAATGCAGTTTGCCTGTTACCCACTTCTACCCATGGGCTTTCTAAGAGCCTGTCAATGTACATCCATTCTGGACACTAAACTCAAAGATTTGGGGAGCCTCCCATGTTACTCTATTGCTTCCAGCACCAGCCCTAGGATTTTTCCATTCTCATTCAAGGCCAATGAGCAGAAGAATGGATGGGACTTTAGGGTGGGAGCAGAAAGGTGTGTTCAGGGTACGCTGGAGCACATGCCTGGGCACCAGATACAGGGCTGTGCTTTCATGCATCTGTGTCCTGCTGCCACACATGTGCACTTATGTTGGCCAGTATCTGTGATTTCTCCCAAATTGGCCAGTACAGGGGGAGAACATGTGTGTATTTCCACTTATGAGCATGAGTGAACATGTGTTCAGGGGAAGGGAAATTTTAGGGGTATTGTCTCTATGTGTGTTTTTTCCAAATGCTTGGCTTTTTTCAAAATGGCTTAGAGCACTACTGTCATTTATGGGGTTTAAAATGTCAGAACAGGGCCCGCGGGGAGGCAGGGGAGATTAAACTGCAAACAGTGAAGGTTATAGATGACGTTTCTGATAGGCTGACAGGCGGACTCAAATGATGCCGCACATTAGCAATCATTTAAACACACACACACACACCAGATCATCTCTCCATATTTTAATGGTATATTCTGAAGGCTAAAAACATAAAAGGCCATCTTTAGAAAACTACAGCTCTGCTTTCAGAACTCAATCAGTAGCTGTCCGGGATGTGTGTGTGCATAGGGGTGTGTGTGCACTCACTCAAGTGCACCTACCTATGCCAAATGAACACATGTGCTTATTTGTATTATAGTGTCTGTATTGGTTAATCTCACCTCACTTGCATATAATTGCCCTATTTAATTAACAAAATAGATCACATCCAGCAATCTACCTGAGCAGCACAACAACTTATATAAAGGCAGAGTCCAGATTATGACCCCCATTTTACAGATATAAGAAAACTGAGGCTCCAAGAGGTTGCCCGAGACCAACCAGCTAGGAAATGGCAAAGCTAAGGTTAGCGGCAGGGTCTTTTATAGTTATCCAGAGCTCTTTTCTTGAGGTTGTGGTTCTCAACTCTGATTACACATTGAATCACCTGGGAAGCTTGCAAAACCCACTGATGCCTGGGCCCACCCCCAGAGATTCGGATCCAATTGTTTTGGAGGCGTCAGAGTTTTCTGAAGCCCTCCCCGCAGTAATTCTCACATGCAGGCTGGTTGGGAATGACAGCTCTCTCCAGGGCTTGGCGATGTCAGACAGGAGCAATGCCTGAGGGTGTCCTAGGTGTTTGATTATGCTCATATCCCCTCCATGTGAATGCGAGTTCCAGTCTCTTTCCTCTTCAGGGTCTATCTCTGCATCGACTCTCTTTCTTCTGCATCAACTCAGCTCCCCACCACTTTGCAGACTATGGAGACTTAACAGGATGCTCAGTTCAACCTGTAAATGAAGAGCTACTGGCCAGGTGTCCACAGTTGTTACCACCCTTTCAGGGCCACACGGTGTTGTCTCACCCAGAGAGAGGGAGGAGAACCAGCTCCACCTAGCTCCGTCAGCCAGGAGAAGGCCAGGAGGTAAGGTGCAGCTAGCTGCCTTAGTGACAGAGTAAAGGAAAACGGGAGACAGAAAGAAGGGAAAGGAGAAGAAGAGAGCTGCCAGCTTTGAAGGTTATACTGACCAGCGAACTGCTAGAGCCATGGACAGTGCTAACCTGACCCAGCCTCTGCAGGAGAGGCAGCCTAGCACAGCTTAGGAGCACAGACACGTCAGTGGCCTGGTAGGGCTTGAATCCAGGTTTCTGCTTACCAGTCGTGTAACTTTGGGCAAGTACTTAACATCCCTGCGCCTCAGTATCTTATATTTTAAATAGCAATTATAATAATAGTACCTGCCTCACAGGATCGCTGGAATTCATGTAAAGTCCCTGACACAGCACAGGTGCTGGGTAGGGGTTAACCATTATTATTCTGCATCACTTAATGCTTTGGAACTCTCCCTTCTGGAAACTCTTTCTATCTTCCTGAACAGTCCTTCTCAGTGTCCTTTGCCAGCCCCATTCCCCTGCCCTCCCTCTGAATCAATGGGTCTCAGCCCCAATTCCATCATTAGAATCACCCAGGGAACTTCTACAGCTCACTCCCAGAGATTCAGATTTAGCTGGCTTGGGGTGGAGGCCAGACACTAGTGTTTTTCAAATTTCCTGGCTGATCCAAATGTGCTGCTAAGATTGAAAGCCACTCCTCTAATTGTTGATACTCCCTAGGACTCTACCCTTGGCCCTTCTCTCTCCTTACCTGTCTTCCCAAGTAATTGACTTCCTCCCCATGGCCTTAATTACCATTGATATGCTGGTAATTCTCAAATCCATATGCGCTGACAAGACCTCTCTTACATGCCACATACAAATTATCAACTCCCTACCAGACATTTTAATTTCCAAATGTATGGAGATTTAGTTGTTCTCAGTAGTCTCGTAACTTCCTGGATATCTTTACGAAGATATAATCCAGATCTTCCCCACCCCCAAATACATGTCCTAATCAGAACTCAGTACCTTACTCTCCCCAGACTTATTCCACCTCTTCTTTTCCCCATCTCTGTCACTTCCAACCATTCACCCAAGGCAAGAACCTGGTGGTCATCCAGGAGTCCTCTCCCTCATCACCTCCCACATCCAATCAGGTATAAAATTCTGTCAATTCCCTTGTACAGCTCTCTCCAATCTCACTCATCAATATCCCACCACCACAGCCATAACCCAGGTCCTCTGTCTCTTGTTTGTACAGTTGTAAGAGCCTTCTCATGAGCACCAGCCTTTAGCTTTTTGGGCTGCACCCTTCCCCCATCCTCTTCATCAACCTCAGAGTTATTTTTCCGAAATGCAAATCATTCCACTGTTAAAGCCCTTCAGGATAAAAATACAACATCATATGGCCTTTTACTATTTGTCCCCTTCCATTGGCCTCTTCAAAGGTAGGTAACCTCTCCACCCCAACCTCTGTACTTCTGTTCTCCAAATGTGCCAGGCTCTTTGACAACTCAAAACTTTTGCATATGCTATTCCCCCTGCCTTAAATACCCTTCCTGCTTTCTCCTTTCCACATTTACAAATTAGCTGAAGCACTAGTGTTACCTGACTACTCAGGTTGAAATGACCACTCCTTTTGTGTCCCTACTTACACCCTGCAGTCACATCTATTAATATTATCTCTCACTCTATATTTCACTTCTTTATTTTCATGCCTGTCTCCCCCACTAGACTTTGACCACCTACAAGTCATAAGCCATGTCTTATTTGTCTCTGAGCAGTGGAGATGGGACTCCAAATCCTGTAGGGAGTTTACAGACTGTTGGGTTCCATTGGCTAAAGTGCTTGGTTAAGAATGCTTTGGCTTAGGCTCTGGGTTTGAAAGGTAGCTTCCTTCCTCCTGGAGCCAAGCAAAGAGGCTAGGTATGAGCAGAGACCCAAATAAGCCACTGGCTAGCCACTGTGCCCCTGGTCTCCTCATGTGGGCCTGCTTCTCCAGGTCCTAGAACTAGAGCTCTGATTGCCATAACACCTGGTGCCCCTTCGTGGTCCAACCAAGGTGAGAGTAGAGTCTTCTTTTCCCTCTTTCATCTGAGATCAGGCTGGAATGCCTCCAAATGAACCTACAGAGAGAAACCAAGCAAAACTAAAAGCAAGCAAGCAAACAAGACCCACAAACACTCAGAAATACAGAAATGGACAGAAATGTAGAGGTCTGATTCTAATTTGTCACCCCTGCCTAAGGGAGCACCTTTTCTCCCCATCCTTGCTCAGGGAAGGGGCTAGGCAGGAATCCTAGTCCCACTCCAGGCAGGTGGGCAGCTAAAGAGTGCAATTCTTACAGCCAGGGAAATTAAAGCAAACCCTTATCCTCCACTGAAGTGAAAGGTCAAGACCATCCAAAGTCTTGAGCAATAGAAAAAGCCAGGGGCCCAGATAGTAGCTCACAGACAAAATATGGTCTCTGGGACACCCAGGGCAGTGTTGGCCTCATTTATGACTGGATCCGCCATGCCCAACCCTTGCTTGCTAATATTCCTGGAGCCCTTGCCATATGTCAGCACTGTGCCAAGTACTAGATTAGCCTGAGTAACCATCACAACAATCTTCTGAAGTAGGGACTATTATTATTCCTGTTACAGATGAGGAAACACAATCTCAGCCAGGCTAAGTGACTTTTGCAAGGTGACAAAGCTGATAAATGGTTAAAGTAGGATTCAAACTCAGACCATCTGACTCCAAAGCCCCAGGCTCTTAAGCACCAAGGTATACTGCATAACACACATAACAGATGATCATTCAATATTTGCTAAGAGCAATAATAATAGCTGACATTTAACAGTGTGCCAAGTACTTTTAAGCACATTATATACATTCCTTTATTCACTAGATAAGTGCTATTATTTCCTTTTTATAGGTGAGTACACTGAGCCTTAGAGAAGTTAAGAGCATTGTTCACAGTCGCAAAGCTAATCAGTGAAAGAACAGGGATGCAAACCCAGGGGAGTGGATAAATGAATGACCAGAGGCACAGACAATCCCCTCATCAGCACCACTACCATCCTGGAGAACGTCCTTGAAGGCAAGAGAAAGCCTTTCCAGGAGCTCTGATAAGGTGGCTGATACCTTGATTATCCCATGTCTTGGCAAGGCAGTTCCAGTCTGGATAGCTCCACCAAGTTCAGGGCCCAGGGTACTCAGAAGTGACCCTCGAAGGCTGGGCTAATTCCTCTTTCCTCCCAGGCCTCTTCAGACCATCCTCCCACCAGCTATATCTACTCACAATAGTCTGGCCCTTGGAATCTGGTTGGGTTTGGGGGCTCCAATATCTAGAAAACCAGAGCCTCCAGGACCCTCCCCTCGCAGAGAGCCATGCTGGCACCTAAGAAATGAGGGAGAGTGGAGAGTAGGAGCCAATTCCTAGTCTCCTCTCCCCGTCTCCTTACCCTCCCCAAAGCCTTGTGGGCTGACCCCACCACCTCCAAACCCGCAGCGAATTTCTCACCTTCAGGCAAAGGCAGATGATGGCAGAGCTGGGGAGCAGAATTTAACTGAGCCCTCAAGGCACTGAAAATCCCTACTATTAAGGGAATGAGAGTCCCAGAGGATGAAGGAGGAAGGGAGAGACCGGGAGAGAAAGGCTGAGATGCTCAGAGAGGCAGAAATAGAGATGGACACAGATACCAAGAAGGGTTGCAGAGAGAGACGGAAGAGGAGGGAGTGAGGGAGGAAAAGAAAGGAGGCTGAGAAGGGTAGGAGACAGGCAGAGAAAGGGAGGAGGGAAGAGAGAGACAGAAAGAGCCAGTTGCTTTATTCATGGCTGGTGATATTATAGACTGAGTGAAAATCACATTATCGTAATGGGAAAGTTAGAGTTGCTGAGATGATGCCCTGAAGCCTCAGTGCTGATTGGGGTGTGATTGCTATCTGTATTTATATGTAGAAAGCAAAGTTCACTGCCAGTTCAAGATGGTGGCGGCTGCTTTATGCAACATAATTCTTCAGTAGGGAGACGCCCGGAGCAAGCTGAGCAAGCCAAGCAGGAGTGGGAACGGAAGCCTAAACACAAGCTTGACAAGCTTGACGCCTGAGCTGTGCTGGAGCAGGTGATGGAGCCTGGGCTGGAGCTCAGTGTCGTCGTCGGGGGAGGTGAACGCCTACCAGAGGAAGAGCTCCTGAAGGACCAGGGTCTGGACCCAGCCGAGACCTGAGGGAGGTGGGAGGAGAGCCCACGCGAGAGCCTGGGGACTATGGGTAAAAAGGAGCTGCTTCCACCATCTCCCCCTCCCAGGCCAGCCCAGGGTTAGACCTGCCCTGAAGGGAGAGCTGGACTAGGCCTCCAGAGGTCAGAAACCTTAACCATAGTATATAGTTGACTCACCCCATCTCCACTGTATAATTCAGTGCTAAGCTGACAATAAATGTCAAGAAGTTTTAATTTTCCCATGATGATGTTTTGTTTGTTTTTTTAATTGATTTTTTTCTTTTTTTTTTTAATTGATTTTAGAGAGAGAGGAAGAGAGAGAGGGAGAGAGAGATTCGTTGTTCCACTTATTTATACATTCATTGGTTGTGCCCTGACCAGTGATCAAACCCGCAACCTTGGCATATCAGGACGACGTTCTAACCAACTGAGCTAGCCAGCTAGGGCCATGATGATGATGTGTATTTTTTTTTGATGTCTCCAATTTCTGTGCTTTAATTTCTTTTTCAGGTACCCCTGCTGTGTTAGAATGGGGGTTGCAGGGGGCGGGGGGTGGAGGGGTGGCGCCTACTACTTGTGATCTGCCGCTGCCTGCTGCCTGCTGCCTGTTGAACAGCCCAGTGCTGGGATGAAACAGGGCCCATTCCTACCGATTGGTGAATGGGTGTGAACTTTGGCTCCCAGGGCAGAGCTGGGGGTTGGCAGCAGGTCAGTCAGCCCAGACTCCAAGCCTTGCCCCACTCAGAGGTGTCGGCCACAATCAGGGAGAGAGAAAAGGCTGCCAGTGCAGCCTGAGCTGTCTAGTGAACTCAGACCACCTTTTACTGAAGGCCTATTTCCTTCAGGGCTTTCTGGGGAAATGAGGCAGAGCTGGGCCCCACAGTAAAGATGCCAGGTAAAGTGTGGGATGCCCAGTTAAATTTGAATTTCAGATCTACATCAAACTATTTTAGCATAACTATATCCCATGCAATATTTGGGATATACTTATATTAAAACAAAACACACCAAAACTACTTGTTGGACTACAAGGTCCACTGAGAATTCTGCATAGCTGATTGCAAGGGTGAAACGGGGACTAAGAGCTAATCCTATCCCACCTCCAAATCAAGTTCTACACATTCCCAGCTACCTCTTTAAAGCTTCCAGAACAAAATAGAGTCTTCCTTCCTTCAGGCCCCCAAGGGTCCCTTTCTTTCAGGAAGATGGAGGGTGTTTGGTGTGATGCTGAACAGAAAAGGAGGAGCTGCCTATCTGTGAGCCACAGAATGGACTGTCTGAGCAACCAGTCTACCAAACAGCCATCTCATTAGTGCTTCAGGCCAAACCCCTGTCCATCCTCTGGCAGAGGCCCATGTCCAGGACACAGCAGCTAGAAATTAATGAGTCCTTCAGGGTCTCTGTGTTTGTTCTCTAGCTCAGAACTGACTTGGTAAAGGGACGAGGCAGTGTGCAAAGAGTTCTGAGTTCCACTGGGGCAGCTGGGGTTCCAGTGTCACCTGTATGATCTTCAGCTTCTCTCTCATAGAAGAATGGGACTTGTTTCCTTCCCTTAGTACAGGGGATCCTAACCGACTCTGAAAGAAGTCATAGGCTGTCTTCCCATTACCTCTCAGTCCCAGAGAATCTGGTGGTTGGACCCCAGGTGGTTTGTCTCTGAAGGGAGCTAATTATTCAGGAACCAATTTATGGGCAAATAGAAGCATATCTCCTGGACCTCAGAAGTCACAGGATCAAGAATCAAGACTCCAATGCCAGACAGATTTTATAAAAGTGAAGCAACCCGTGAGATGCAAAGGGAATGGTGGAGTCTGTGGCTGCCCCTCAAAAGCACATGCCTCGCTAAAGGCATCCGATATCATGTTAGTTTATTTGTTTTAAACACTGTGCTCAGCAAACCGAAGACTCAGGTGGGCCTGGTTTGGTAGTATTGAGTAACTCCCTAGTTTATTGATCTTTCTGGTGACACACCTAGCTTTAGCCCTAGGGCCCCAAAGTCTGGCCATATAGTAGAGGTACAATATGTGCAGAGACACACTGGCCCATCTGTATATACACCAATAAATATCGGACCACAAATAATCAGATCATCCACCAGAAAGCATAAGGACATTCACAGTGGAGTTGCCCATCCCCCGCTTGCCTTCCTGTCTATCTCTTGCCAGCCTACCGCCTCTCTGCCTCTTTCTTATTTGCCCAGTGAGACCCAAGTCTGCTGCTCGCACGCTCCCCTCTCCCTGGTAGTGTCA
Source organism: Myotis davidii (assembly GCF_000327345.1). Classification (NCBI taxonomy): domain Eukaryota; kingdom Metazoa; phylum Chordata; class Mammalia; order Chiroptera; family Vespertilionidae; genus Myotis; species Myotis davidii. The sequence goes on from NW_006285779.1 coordinate 3,667,493, forward strand.
TTCTGTACAGTAGGCCCACATGGTAGGGCCATAACCTATGCATCTGGGGCCCCAGGTATGCCCCCATGCTTTTTATGCTCACAAGAAGCTTATATATTAAGGCAGGAGACTGACAAGGAGTGTCAACACACTCCTTGGCCTTGATATCAGGAAGTTGAACTCTAATTCCAGTGTATTAAGTTCATGTTTGTTATGAACTACTCCATGAGGATGTGTGATGAGCCTGTCCTAAGGATCTCCCAGGCATCCCTTCTTGGGCCCCTTCCCTGGGGACCAGGCCCTAAAGCAGAGTTAGTTCCCTAGAAGGATCCCCAGAAGGGATGTGTTTGGTTCACTCCATCTTCATCATCAATGCTAGAACCTAGGCAGCCTCACCCTGGGCTCAGTCATTCCAACAAAACAAAAGTAGATAAATCAGTGGCAATAAATAAAATAAATTAAAACCCAGTGCTTTTTCAAATATTCATAAGAACCGATTTTGGGGTGATTCACCGTTTGGAATTGTCTATGCTCCTATCCCCTTCCTTTTCAAGATTATAAGCAACATTGATTATCATCAGCATCTTATCAAAGCTCCAATGTCCACAGCTTAGGGAATGACTACCCAAACCACACAGAAGACAGGAGCGGGCCCATCAAATAAGGATTTGTCTTCTTAGAGGTACAGGGGAGAGTCCAAAGAGATGACTTCTGTCCTGTCTTGGAGATAAGAGTCTTTGAGGGTGAAACCACGACATCTCCAAGGGCAGGAAGCTTGGCTGGCAGCTCATTTATTCAGATTCCTTTGAAGTTCCTATGTTATGTCCCTTTGGGCTTGTGTCTGTGCAGCCCTGGTGGGGGATTATACTATGTCCCCATTCCCTGGAATAACCTGCTAGGGGAACTGAGGTTTGGCAGAGAACATTCTGCTTGTGGTAGAAGAAAAAGAGATGAGGCACCTGCCCCCCAAACCCCATAACAGGGAAGAGACAGCAGAAAATCCCCCAGTGCTCCTGGGGCAGAAGAAGGAGCTAATCTACTCAAAAGCTGGAGGCTGGATAAAATGCCCCCTGCCTGGGATGGCTGTGGGAAGGAATGTCTCTGAGAAAATGTCACTACACCCCCCCCCGCCCCCCAGGGCCCTGGAGATGACTGGCAATCCACCCCCCTCC
>NW_006285779.1:3668871-3669709 GCF_000327345.1 Myotis davidii
AAATCTTAATTGTGTCTGGGGCTTTTTGCAGTGTTAATTAATCATATTTAGGGCTGTTTCCAGCTGTTGCTGCGGGAAAGAAGGTCCCACACGCCTGTGACTTAGGGTAAATCCAATCAGGCGGAGGAATTCTTTGATTCTGGAGAAGCTGAGCATGGGAAAGACACCTCTAATCCCAGTGCCTCTCACCTCCCCCATTACTGCCCTTGGAAACTGATCTGGGCTGGGGGAAGGGGTGGGCCTGCGGGGTAGAGAGAAGGGGGAGGGGTGAAGGGGAGGGGCACAGGGCCCTGTTGGAGATGGCCAAGGGTTGACTGGAATCAGGGTCTAGGCCTGCCCTGCTGACTAGGAGCTTCTGCCCTGTACTTGGGCTGTTTAGTGGACTCAGGAGAACCTGAGATTCCTGAATAGCCACTGGGCCCAAGAGCTATTACAGGAGGCTTGGCCTGGACTAGTCAGACCAGTGGGTGGGCAGCGCTGACCTAATTACAGTTCTACACAGCCACTGTGGTCTGAGAAAGGGCCTCACCCAAGCCTCTCTGCTTTCCTGAGACTTCTGAAGCCGAGCAGTGTCTCTCTCAGCTCCTTCAGTCTCTCACGTGTCTCCCCAGTTCTGGGTCTGCGTTTCTCTCTCTTCCTAGGGCTCTGTAGTTTGAATCTCTTTAACTGATCTCTCTGTCTCTGCTACTGTCTCTGAAATCTTAGCCCACCACCTCAAGTCTTCACAGAGGCGGACCTTAAAATAGAAAGATATCTTAAGGGGAGGGGACCAGCCTGGCGGATGCTAATGACATTTCTTTGGTTTATGCTGGTACTCATATGGAGAAAATACAGGGGC
>NW_006285779.1:3669824-3677459 GCF_000327345.1 Myotis davidii
ATTGTCCCACCCCTTAGAGACCCACATGGGAAAGGGTGGAAAGTGAGGGTGCAGAAGGTCAAACAGAGACCAAGTAGTGGTGACCCAATCCTCCCCCTACCATGACCTCACCTCAGTCTATCCCCTTGTTGAGGCCTTCTGGGTCCTGGCCTAACTGGGCCTAAATAATTGAGGAGCCCATTACAGCCTTGCTGTTTCCTCACTGTCAAGTGTAAAGGCTGCACTGGTCGGGTGGGGAAATGGGGCTAATTTGAATTGATAATAGGAAGCGCGGGGAAAAGTCATCTATAGTGAGTGAGGAGCGAGCGATCCCCGAGCAGATGCTAAATCTTGTATAATGAAAGAATCTGCCGATGTCAATTATGTACGAGTGCCTTTGCAGTGGTTGGAGGCGGTGGGCGGGTGAAGGAGCGGAGGGCTGGGTGCATCCCATAACCCAAACACCCATCAAAGGCTCATACATATGGAGTGGCAGAGATTATGGCATAAATTTGAATGTTATGAATGTGCATGAGGGACAGGCAGGAAACCCACCTCATAACGGGGTAGGAAAGGGAATGTTTTTCAGTGTGTGTGTGTGTGTGTGTGTGTGTGTGTGTGTGTACAAGGGAGCTTTTGTCCTCTTGGTCCCTCAGCAGTATCTTCTCTGTCTCAGCTGTACCCCCTCGGTGCCCAGAGTGAGAAAGTCAGGGTCTGGAGCCTGGACGTGAGTCCCTTGAGGGCTTTGGGCCCAAGCTGCCCTTGACCCATTCAGAATGCTCCCAGGATGAGATCTAGAAGTTGATGTGGCCAGAGATCCAGAGGGATATCTTGAAATATCTGTGATGTGAACACAGCTTTCCCTCCTGCCCCATAAAAGAGACAAGAGAGATCAATGTAGACGGTGCTGCCCACTATGGAATGGTCAGGGTGACCCTGGAAGACAGCCTGGAGGAAGAGGTCACACACTGTGCTATAAAAAGGGCCAAGAGCTCAGAATCACAACATGAGGGGCACATCTTCCTGTTCCTGGGGTAAGCCCACACCACAGATGGGAGTGTGTGCTTGTGAGTCTCGGCACACGCGCGCGCGCGCGCGCGCGCGCACACACACACACACACACACACACCTTAACAAGGTCCAGACCCCTCCATAGGTTCCCAACCTGCAGCCGCTCCCTGAGCAGACTCTGTGATTTGTGGTGCAGGCCACCCAGGGACTTTAATCTTCACCGTGACAAATGCAATAAAAGGAACAATTTGGAGATCAGAGCTAAGGAAGACACATTTACAAACCCTTCCCCAAAGGTTGGATGGGGCTGTCACCATGTGATTTGTGCCGGAGATGAAGCCAGGAGGGGGAAATGGGGAGGCAGAGAGCTAGAGAAGGCAGGCTGGGGAAGAGGAAGCATCCCCACCTCTCTCCTTACCCTCTCTGCTGGATCACAGTGGGGTGGGAGGGTAAACCAGAGGGAGGAAGACCACAGGTGGCCGCTGCTCCCCTCCCCCATCACAATCAGGGAGCACAACTCAATTATCAGGAACACAGGCCAGAACCAGGATCTTCAGAGATTCATCTCAGCAGTTTCAGAGGCTCTATCTAGAGGAGGGATTGGCAGGGGGAGGGACTGGGGGAGGATTGGAGAAGACAGAAAGAGGCAGAGGCAGAGGCAGAGTGGGAATGACATTTTAATAGAAAGACAGTGACATCTCAAGTTGCAAAGGGAGCCCCTAGGAAGCCCCAATCTGGAGTAGGAAAGGGAGGGGAGGTTTCCCAATCAGGCATCCTCAAGCAGGCAGATTTTGAGGGGTCTAAACATAGAGTAGCAACAGGAGCAGGGAGGGAGGCGCTTAATCTGGGAATGAATCTATGGGGCAGCTGATCTGCCTAGGATTCCATAGGAAGGAGCTGATTTGGGGCCTGAGAACTCGGCTGGGGGATAGCTGAGGAGGACAGCCAAGATGGTAGTACAGTCTGGGACCTAGGGCTCCCTTTCCTCCCCTGAGCCTCCCCTTTCCTACCTGTAAAATGGGTGCTAGACTACATGATCTGTAAGGTGCCTGCTGCCTTACATCTTGGAGGTTCTGAGTCCCAGGTTTCTTGGAGGCCACAGCAGGAGACTGGATAAGAGAGACAAGTTCCATCCTGTTGCTTCCCCACCCTGCCTCTCTGTAGCTATAAACCTTTAATAACCAGTAGGTTACTAACACACGGGCACCTTTCTGTTGGGATCTTAGCTCTGCTTCCCAGGGTTCAGGTTTTAGTTCTCAGCCACTCACACTCTGGCAAAGGTTCCAAAGGAACTCCTTGGTTCTCTTTTCTTCCAGAAAACCTGTGACTCTCACCTGCCTTTTGGATAAGATCATCCTTCAACCAAGGCCATTCTGTCCCTGGGCCCCCTTAGGGGATAGTCTCTCTGCCCAGGTCTAAATCGGAAGCCTCTGGGTCCTTTCTAGTTGTCCAACGTGGAGCTGCCAGAAACTGAGATCTTAGTTTTCTTGATCAGTGTCCTCCCTTCCCTCTACTGCCCACCTTCCCCATCTGTCTATGCTCCCCTCCCCCTCCCCAACATACACATTTCCAACCAGGCTGGGGAGCCACTGAGGTGCCATACTGGCAGAGAGGGGAAGGCTAGAAGGCATTGATTTTAGAGAGGAACATCAATGGAACATCCATGTGAGAGAAACATCGATCAACCGCCTCCTTTATGTGCCCCCGACCAGAGATCAAACCCACAACCTGGGCAGGTGCCCTGACCAGGAATCAAACCCATCACCCTTCAGTATGCTCCAACCAACTGAGCCATATCAGCCAAGGCTAGAAAACATTGGTTTGTGTTTCTTTTTTTAATCTCGCACAAGGCCATACCTCAGATCTCCTCACCTGGCTGCAGCCCCTGCACCAGCCTGATCCACAGCATGGAGACTGTACATTTCCAGGTCCACGCCTGGTCCTCACACCCAGGTAAGTGGCCTAGTGAGTGCCTAAATGGGGGCCGGGGTGAGGACACAGCAGAAGTATGTGGACCTGGCCCTCATTCAAAACTCCCTGGGAAGATTGGGGATCAGATGCAAAGTCTAGTTGTCATGGTCATGGCCCAGCAGGCACAGAGCAGTTCCCCCAGATGGGCTGGGCCTCTTCAGCGTGGTGACTCAGCCCAGCCTGTCTGGGGGAGCTTCAGGGTGGTGACATGGCCCCCAAGGGGATGTGGGAGGTAGGGAGTTGGGGAGGCTGAGGGTGAGGTATGTTAGGAGATGGGGGAGTGGACAAAAGTATGTTTTCTAAGCTCTAGACATGAAGGAAAGGAGCCCCTACTTAGGAATGAATAGAGGGGCTTGTGGGAACCAAATCAAGAACAGGCTGAATTCCCCAAGGTCTCTCTCCAGCAGAGGGGCAGGGACTGGAAGTGTAAAATTTTCAAACCAGGTGAGTCCCTCCTATGGGCTCCATGGCCCACAGTGGGCACAAAAGGAACTGAAACACTAATTGCCTAATGGGGCAATTCCCATGGCCCTCTACTGCCTCCCTCTGGGGGAGGGCAAGAGGATGAGCTCTGTCCTCCCAGGTCTGTGCAAGTCCCTCCTGGTTTCTCTCTACTGTACCCCAGCCCTGCCCAGATCCTTGATTTCTCCTGGATCCTCACACATCTGACCTACATTTCCCAGATTTCCGCTCCCCACCCCATAAAAGGTGTTAGATAAAAATTGGACTAGTGGGTGAGTGAAAGGGACTCTCTGGAATCAGTAATCTTCTCTACTCCCTGCCTCTCCTTCTCTGAGAAGGAAAGGACTTCGATTTGGCTCACTCATGTGTATTCCCAACCCCAAGGATGGACTGCGCTGGGAAAGGGGGAAGAAGTGAGCCCGAGAATCAGCCCATCTGCCTGAGACCCCTCTTTTCCCTGGAATATGCTTTACTGAGAGCCCAGTCCCTCTCTGAGGCCAAGACCAAAGCCAAGCCCCAGTGGAGGCTATGTTGACTAATAATAGCCTAGTGCCCTCCAGTGCCCCTCCCCCCACCAGAAGAATGATCCCAACCGGCCAATCCTTGATCCCCAGCTCTGCCTGTTTCCCATCGGGTTTAGTCCAGTCCTCGGGGACCCCTGAGACCCAAGATGGTGATGGGAAGGGGGTGGGGCAAAAAAAGAGCCAGATATGGCCGGTGGGTCACATGGACTCTAAAAGAGGTACTTCCTCTCTGCCAGCCCTCAAAGTCCAGCAAACCAGAGGCTGATGAGAAGATAAAACACACCCAGACACACACACACACACACACACACACCGTCAAGGAGGTCATTCTGAATTTATCCTCTCCTTCATGTTCACACCCACTTGGTCTATGACTTGTGACTCTGGTCCACCTATCCAACACCGTCTCAACACACAGCTGACATATGTCCAGTCTTAATTCTCATGTGATAAATCATGGGGTAGGGTCCAGTGCAGAGAGTTTGGGTGGGGGGAGGAGTACACAGCAGGCGGCTGGAACAGTCAGCAGAGGGAGCAGGGACAGCAGGCACAGTGGGCTGCAGTGGAGTGAGAACACATTGAGGCCTGGAAGGCAAGAGACAATGGAGAGGGACATAGAATAGAGGGTTAGCCAGAGGCTGAGCAGGGATTGCTTGTGCAGGGAAGGATGTGGGCAATGAGCTGCGCTAGCAGAATCCTGAGTTGGTTGGGGGCCCAGGCACTGGGTAACCAGCATACTCCGTCCTGAGTGAGAGATGGGCCAGCTCACCAAAGGCACCCCCAGGAGGCAGCCAGGGGCCAGGAGTGTACGATTCTCCCTCCCTTCTGCTGGTAAGTGGATAGGCAGGTGGGTGTTGGGTTGCAGATCCCCATTCTCCCCTCCCCCTCAAAAGGCTGGATTCATTCACTTTCTCCAAGTACAATCATCCTCTGATGAGATCCACCCTCCACACAGCTTCCCTCCCCCGACCCCAAACAGAAATCAAAACAAAAACAGAACCAAACAGATCTTCTCTAACTTGCTCCAAATCGTAAGTGGTCAAGCTCAGGGTAAGAAGAGCCAAGTGATTGTGGCTTCCCACAGATCTCTTCTTTGCCTGAGCCTGGCCTTGTGACCTCTGGCCCTGTAGGGTATAAGGTCAGTAGGGGTGGGGGATGGCCATTTTGACCTTGGGAGGCTTGCTGGTGGCTTTATCCATGCCCTGCCAGCTCTCTGTGCCCTTTGGAGGTTTATAGTCATATAAATCGCAGAGTCCCATGCCAGGTTTGGAGCCTGCAGTTATAAATAGGCACGAGGTAAACAAGGTGGCAGATGCAGGGGCTTGGGACAAGACAGGAAATCTGCCCCTCTTTGCCTGGGCAGGGGCCAAGGCACATCCGTGGAAAGGGATATCTTCCCTCCCTTCTCCTCCCCTGCCCTTTGGCTTCTTGTTGCCTGTACTCTGTGCTTCTAGTCTTTTCTCTCTGGAAATTACTTTTAAGGCGGCTCTCTTCAGAAAGGCTTCCCTGGTCACCTGCCTTGTTTCTTCTGAGTCTAGATGGGAAGGGGGGTGTCTCTATTACCCATATGCTCCCCCACTGTCTCCACCTGCTTCACACTGTCCCCAGCAACTCCAGCAAGTCTTGAGGTGCTGCTTCCGCCAACGACCAGGTTCTGCCACTAGGGGCGCCCTGATGCCTTGTCCGTGCTAATAGCCCAGGGCAGTGGTCGGCAAACCGCAGCTCTGGAGCCACATGCGGCTCTTTGGCCCCTTGAATGTAGCTCTTCCACAAAATATGACATGTGGGTGCGCCCATGCAGTGCAATTGAAACTTCATGGCCCATGCGCAGAAGTTGGTTTTTGGAAAGGAGATAGACGAACCAAGCATACAAGCCGAGTGTGGATGGGAGAGTTGGAAGGGGTCGACCTCAGCGAACGTAACTCAAACAGATTGAGGACGTTTTTAGCAAAGGCCAGCTTAGGAGTACCCTAAAAAAGTTAATAACAATGTACTTACCTATATAGTTTAAGTTTAAAAAATTTGGCTCTCAAAAGAAATTTCAATCGTTGTACTGTTGATATTTGGCTCTGTTGACTAATGAGTTTGCCGACCACTGGCCCAGGGGATGCTAACCTTTCTCAACTAGGAAACTTCTGCTAAAAAACTCTGGAGAAACAAAGCAAAGGCCCCCACCTCCCACCCATTCCCTTCCAAAGCACACCAGAGCGCATAGATTTCCTGTGTTTTGGATTGATCTACAGTTTTGCTTAGAGTTCCTACCAAGAATCTCTGGGCTATGGGAGCTGGACTCTGAGCAGAGACCCTGAGCTTGAGTTCATTTAGGTGGCTCTGCTATCTGGATCGACCCCTGCCTTCCCTCTGCCCCAGGACTGCACTGCTTCCTGCTCTGACCTTGTCCTGGCCCCTCCAAGAGTCCTCTTGGCAATTTCAAGTCTCATTGGCCCCACAATTACCTTTTTTTAATCCCTCTTAAAAGACTCCGGATCTTCAGCCCTGATGATTCTTCTTTCATCCCAAGTTGGGCTCTCCAAACATATTCACTCACTAGTTTAGAATCAAAGAAATGAGAGCTGACAAGTACCTTCATTTTTTTATTTTACAGATGAGGAATCTGAGGCCCAGAGAAGTTAGGTGACTCTCACCATAGTCACACAACTAATAACGGCTTTGTGGCTAAGGCTGGAAATATTCTGTGAGGCTTGCCTTCTCCAGCCAGACCTGCCACTTCCAACTCCTAATGGCTTTCTTTTTCCCCGCCTCCAAAACAGGCTTTCTGTCTTTCAAAGGTCCGTTCTCCTATGAGCCTCATCTGATGTCGTATGACATAGGGAGAGGAAATGGAGAGGCTCTGAATTGTAATGAGTGGTCAAGCCTTACCTAGCTCTGTTTCTTATACCTTCAACTCCCCATTTCCCTGCATCCTCTCTGATGGCTTACTGGGCAGATGATCCTGGAGGAATGACTTTCCAAAATCCCATCTAGATAAGACCTAGAGGAATGAGAGGTGTCCCTCCCACTGTGGGAAGTTACTTCTCTGGCTGCTCCTTCATTTTACTTCTGAATGTCAATTTCCTAATTTGGAAGGCAGGTGGGACCCAATCTGGCTCTATGAATGGTGTCTCCTCTGCCCTGGGCTTGCAATGCCTAAGTGAGCACAATTGCATACACACACACACACACACACACACACACACTCATATTCCCATCACCAACCCATTCAAGGGTCCTAAGCTAGGAATGAGAACAGAATCTCAGGTCCATTTGTAATGAGACGCATGAAACAGATGACAAATCCAGGAGCAGGTTGGGGGCGGGAGGGGGGAGTCCCTGTGGTTCTCTGAGGGTACTGGGTGAGCAGGAGGCATAGGTAACTAAGGTGTGTGGGAGTGTCCTGCCTCCCAGATAGCTGGGGAGCATCTCCCTGCCCACAGGGCTGTTAGGATAAATGTAATCTTTAGGAAAGAGGGAAGATGCTGCTGGAGTTCTAACAGGGAGTCCAGTTACCCCAGAATACTCCCATCTTACAGCTGGATTGGAGCTCCCAGATGCTATCTGGGAGTGCCTGGGATGAGGGAGATGGCTATGATCTTTTCCAGCACCTGTCCTGCACCCACAGGCTGATGATGTAACAGTAAAACAATGTGGCAGAGGACAAGGGGTCTTTGGAATCGGGGGGGGGGGGGAG
>NW_006285779.1:3677483-3680211 GCF_000327345.1 Myotis davidii
GGGGGGGGGGGACTGGTCCAGTTTTCAGTGATGTGGCTGGGGTAAGGCAGCTGTTGTCTCTGCTCTGAACCCAGAAGGAGCCCCTGCCCCTTCAGTGAACAGTCTAAGCCTGGTTACACACCCCTTAATTCCAGTCCTTCGGCCGTGGCGGGGGGGGGGGGGCTCATGAGGACTCTCCTTCCAAGAAATAAAAATGATTTGGCTGCAGCTGTCAGCCACATAGATTCCAATTAGAGATAAGACAGACCCTGCTCATGACTGAAACGGCAGTCTCCTGTGAGGCTGGGGGCGTTCAGACCGGAGAGTTCTTTATCCTAGCCCCCAAGCACCGACTGCCTCCTTCCCACACCTACATCTCATCTCCCTGGTCTGCTGATGCCCTTACTTGTCCTTGTGCCTTCACATGTAGGCTCCGAAGGGTTCCTGACTTGGGCCCTTTACAACCTTGTACCTGATCTCTCTGAAAGGCCTCCCCTTGGTCCTCAATGATCCATCATCCTAGACCTCCACAGACTCTCGCCAGGATTCCTTGCAAACATTTTGGGTGTAAATTTGCCTATAGATTCGGTGTCCATGATTGTCTACATCAGTGGTTCTCAACCTTGGCTGCACGTTAGAATCACCTGGGAATCTTTTTAAAATCCTGATTTCTGGGTCCCATCCTCCGGAAATTCTGTTTCTTTGTTACTAATGCTGTGGCACCACCCCATAACAAAGAAACAGAATTTCCGGAGGATGAGGCCCAGAAATCAGGATTTTTAAAAGATTCCCAGGTGATTCTAATGTGCAGCCAAGGTTGAGAACCACTGGTCTACATGTTCCTTAAATGCTCCGGGAACCAGGTCCAAGAAGGACGGACTGAAGGATTAGTAGGGCCTCATCCACCCAACCCAATTTCCCTTCTCCTGCTTCATTCAAGCTCTCTCTCTATACCAGCGGTTCTCAACCTGTGGGTTGCGACCCCTTTAGCGGTCGAATGACCCTTTCACAGGGGTCACCTAAGACCATCCTGCATATCAGATATTTACATTACGATTCATAACAGTAGCAACTTTACAGTTATGAAGTAGCAACAAAAATAATTTTATGGCTGGGTCACAACATAAGGAACTGTATTTAAAGGGCCAGAAGGATAAGAACCACTGCTCTAAACTATCCTCAAAAGCAGCAGCCATAACTAACTTACTCCTCTGCCCCCAACACAAGACCACACAAGTTAAGGGTTCAATAAACAGTTATTGAAAGAATCAGTCTTCAAACTTCTCCAGTACCTTTCCTTCTTTTCTCATTATACAGTCCTGCCAATGATTCCCAACAATCACACACCTTTTTTTTTTTTATTCCCAAGGCAGCTTTTAAGGAGCTGTTCAAAGGCATTAACCTCCTTTAACACCAGATGATAAGGGGGAAATGCACTGATGTCCAGGTCTGGGGCCCAGAGCCAAGCACATGGCCTGCCTGCCTCCCCTGAGCCTCCAGACCCCAGGCGGGATTGTCTCGCCTCTCGCTCAACCTTGCCGGCAAGGCCTCCTCACTTGTATTTATATACACTAAAGCCTCTGCCCGAATAAAACATCCATGTAAAATCCAATTTCCTCAGAATCTCTTTTGGAGCCTGGGCCTGAGATGGAGTAGGTAACCCCGGTGGTAACTGCCTGAACCACTCCTGCTGGCTGCAAAGGTGAGGCCCATTTTTCAATTATCTATCTGCTGTGACAGCAGCGGTCTAGCCACCGAGCCAAGATAAGGGGGAGGGGGCAGGCAGAGCTGGGAGGAGGAAGAAAGAGGGCAAGGGCACGGTGGGGAGAAGGAGAGAAACCTAGAGAGAGAGAGAGAGGCATGGGGGAGAGACCCCTGGACGTGGCACCCAGTAGGTGCTCAAGAATTATTTGAAAAATGAGTGGAAGAGTGAGTTGGGAGGGTGTGGGTAAGGCCAGGAGAGGGGGAGAGCTGGAGAGACAGAGAGTGGGTGGAGAGAGGACGGGAGGGGGGAGGGGGAGGGGAGGCAAGCCTGGATGGAGCCAACAAGAGGCTCCTGTGTCAATCCGTGGAAACGGGAGGCAGAGTGATGCGGTCACAGCTCCTGCCATCAATATCCTCTAATATAAATGTCAGTGATGCTATTTTCCGCGCAGTCATTTCGCACACTGCTGATTACATTAACGTATAATGGAGGGGCGCCGGCTCCACTGCTTTCTCCCCTAACCCTCCCCCCGGTGATGTGTCAATAGCCGCCTCCATGAACAAGTCAATTTTCTGCAGGCTTGGCAGCGGAATAAATCTGCCCGGCTATGGGGAGAGCTGGAGATATTTATATACCCGGCTCCTGCCTCGCGTGCGCGCGCGTGCGAGCGCGCGGCGGCACTGAATGGAAAGAAGTAACACAAGCCTTCACAGACCTGTAAGTCTATAATTAAGAACGGCATTTCATAAGAGTTCTTTTTTTTTCCCTCCTGAGAACGGGGAAGGGGGGCTGTCAGCTTCGGCTCAGAAGCGGATCAATAGTACGAGATCTAATGGGCTAACCGCCAAGCCGGCGCGCCGAGGCACTGCCCCGCGGGGGCGGGAAGGGGGGTGGGCGAAGGACGCGAGGAAGGGAGGGGAGAGGGAGAGGGAGTGAGGACAGAGGGTGGGGGAAGGGCAGGAAGAGTGGGAGAGAGGGGGAAGGAAGAAAAGAAAAACGGAAAACGAGAGGGAGAGCGGAAAGGAAGGGACGGGAGGGAGTCCG
>NW_006285779.1:3680365-3682821 GCF_000327345.1 Myotis davidii
AACCTGTCCCAGAGCAACCAGACCCCGCAGCCACCCGCCCCTCTGGCCTCAACTCTGCTGTGGAGCCGCCAGGGGGCGGCGCGACCCTGCGATGTCCCCGCGGATCTCCGCGCCTCCAAGCTGAGGCTCAAGTGACCAGCTGCCTCTGACACCTGGTCCCCGCGCGGTTCCCTCTGCCCTCTCCCGGAGCTCTCCCGGAGCTCTCCCGGCGTGGCAGGGGTGGGGGCGGGGGGATTCGCCCTCTCCCCGCGCTCCGGATAGAAGGAACCTTCTGGCTTTCATAGTGTTGAGCACGACATCCTGGGACCTTGGAGCGGAGAATGCCCTAGGGACTGGATTTCCAGACTTGGGGCTGGCCAGTGACCCCCGAAAGATACCTAACCAGCGGCAGACGCGGCTTCAGAGCTGGTGTGGGATGTGGGCCTGTCTATCCTGGCGGTGGAGCGCAAGCAAGTCTCCGGGACAGTCCCCACTAGAAAGGTCTTTCTGTGTGTGTCCTGTGGCAACTAACCAAGCCAGCCTAAGTCGCAGGGGGATCAATGCCCAGTCTTAACTCTTGCGGTTCCAGGCCATTGCCTGACCCCTAATCTGGCTACAGACAGATCCTTTTTCTTTTTAATCCTCAATTGAGGATAGTTTTTGTTGATGTTATTTTATATTAGTATTTTAGAGAAAGAGAAGAAGGGATAGGGGGAGAGAGAGAAAAACATGGGTGGGCGGATCATTTGCCTCCTACATCAGTGCTAACCTGGATCGAACCCCCAACCTGGGTATGTGCCCTGACTGGGAACCAAACCCTTGACCCTTCGGTGCAGGGATGACACTCTAACCAACTGAGCCACACCAGCCAGGGCCAGACAGATCCTGTTCTCAGCTCCTGCCTGCCCCTTCCCAAGCTGAGTGAGAAAATAAAACACAGCCCAACACACCTGCTGGCAAACTCTGCCACCTGGCAGAGGGAAGCCCAGTGATGTCCGTGCAATGGTTCTCAACCTGGGGACATGTCCGAATTTCTTTGGGGAGCTTTTCAACATACACGGGTCTACCCACAAGCACTCATTTGTAAGGTGTGTGGGGGGAGTTCCTGGAAACATGCATTTTGTCAAAGCTCCCAGGTAATTCTGATATATTCCCACATGGGCAGTGCCTGAAGAAAGGAATTACTATTGCACTTTTTTTTTTTCATTTTGTGTTTGGTAGCTCAGCCTGGGCTATTTGCCCTCATGGCTGTGTCTGTGTGAGGATCATTACGTGTGTGTGCCATTGGGTACCTGTATCGTTGGGTAAGCATTGCTTTATGCATCTCTTTGTGCGCCCTCTGTGTGTAGCTGCCACGTGCATTGTCCTGAGTGACATTGGTGTTATCAGCATTTATTGAAAGCGCCTATTGTGTATGTGTTGTTGTACATGCCTGTCCTGATGAGAGCAAGTGTGGGTCCCGTGGTGTGTCTGTGTCCTGTCGAGCACATCTCTGTGGGCTCCATTGTGGGGCACAGCCATTGTCTCCATGTCATTGAGAGGGTGTGCTGGCGAGAGCTCATGACACAAATGGAACGAAGCTGATCCGCCCCAGAAGCAAAGCTAGCAATGACCTTCTTTTTCCAATTATATCCTGGTCAGAGGTGAGCGACCTCTCCCCACCGAGGCCGCTTCTTGTCATGCAAACTGAGCAGAAGGATGGAGATTAGAGGAATGTGACTGAGTCACGTGTGAAAACAATCAGCTACCAATGGGCCCTGATCAATGCCCCAGATTACAAAAGAGCCCAAGGCAAGGAGTCACTTTGGAGTTTTTCCCAATGAGGGGAAAATACACAATACCCGCCATTCATAGCACACTGCTCACACATGCCCCATACCTCTGGGAGACCCACATGTACTTGTACAGCCTGGGGACAGGTAGGAAGTGGCTTTGGGAGAGCTGAGCAAATGAATGGCCAGCCTTCACTCTAAATTGGTGGGCACATATTATTAGTAGTAGGTGGCTATTTTGTTTTTGCTAAAGATGCAACCTTTATTCAGCTGGTAGCAGGAAGTGTAAAAGCTTGTGTTGAGTGTTTTCTATTTTAGGTCTGGAGAGTTAGGATTCTAAGTGGGTCATGGGAGGCAGTATGGGGATTTGGAGGAAACTCTTATGTCAGGAACAGAGCAATAGAGGGCTTGTATTGAGGGAATGGCAAAGGAAAGTCTTTGGTCAGCTGTGAGCAGGGGGCAGGTGTGCAGCCAAGGGGCTCTTGGGGCCAGGGCATCTGTCCTGAGCACAACTTGAAACCAAGCTGTGGAGTGAGGGAGCTGAGGTTTTGAAAGTCAGGGCCAGCCCTGACCACAAATATGCTCCAGGATAATAGGCAGAGCAGAGAAAGAATTGGGCTGGGGTAGCCGGCACCTTTAAGGGCAGAGCCACGAGGGGCCCTCATATAGGTTAACCCGTCTTTGGAGGGAGCTAGAAGTAGGAAT
>NW_006285779.1:3682871-3686367 GCF_000327345.1 Myotis davidii
AAACTGTCAGTACCTACAGGGTCAAGGGAAACCAGCGAGAAGCTGGGAAGGGTTCTGGAAAAGCCTGAGGATCTCATTAGATTTGGCTCTCGTATCAGATGAGCCTACCTCTGGCCAGGAATCAATGTAGCTAGTTCTGGCACCCAAGCCAGGTTGAGGCAAGGGGGAGCACCATGTTGTCTGTGCCCATGGGATGTGACAGGTAAACCTCTGTGGCTTTTAGATGTCTTAGAATTCCTTTGTGTACATTTATGGGTGTCTCACTCTGCCTTACCCTCTGTGAATGAAATGATAGGCACTTAGGGCACTGACAGTGTAATTCGGAATAAAGAATTTGAAGACTTTAAATTCTTTCTTCCTTTCTTTCTTTTTCCTTGTAAAAAGTAGTGTTGCATAAGGGCAGAGTGCCTGGATTCAAATACCAGCTGGGCCATTTAGCAGCTGGTGAGTTTCCCCCCATCTGTAGAATGGGGGTACCTACTTCTTAGGATTGTTGTGCAAATTTTAGGCTAAGCCCTTAGGGCAGTGCCTGGACACAAGAACAACGTAAGTGTTGGCTTTCCTAGTCTTTCCTTCAGTTTTCTAGTATAGTGCCTTTGGAACAGTCCCAATCTCGTGTCAGCAGAATTCAAGTAAAAAAGGACAAGCCCATGGGTGATTAGAGAGGCTAGAGAGTGGGGGTAGTGATGGGGCTGCTGGAGGATGTGGGATCCTGGTATGGGCCAAGGCAGTAGCTGAGATAACCGCCCCCCCCTTTTTTAAGATGGGGCTGAGGGGGCACAAGGCAGAAAGGGGATGGTGGGGAGCGTGGTCCTCAATGCAGAGCCCAGCCTGCTTAGGACAGTTCAGTGGTGCAAATCTGCCCCCCTCTCTCTGGGAGGGCACCCCTGCTGGGGCTGCTAGCCCACAGACATCTAGCGGGGCTGCATGAACACCACAGGGTAATCAGCATCTTTGCTTTTCTGGGACAGGCCCACCTAACTTCCCTCTCCCACCACCTGACCTCAGCTACAGCAGCCCCCTCTGCTGGCCTCAGCAGGACTAAAACTGCGCCCTATCTCGGGTGATCTCTCTTCCTTGCAGGCAGTTGGGAGGTGAGTTGAGAGGTCACAGCTGGCCCTTTCTGTAGCCTGGGCCATTGGGGTCAAAAGATCCCTGAACTGGGTCTAGTTGTTTAACCAGATTCCAGTAACACTTTGGAGAGATCCGTGCAAGATGCCTAAGTTGTAGGCTATGAAAACAGAATCCTGACTTTGAGTTTGCCACTTATTAGCTGGTATGAACTTGAGCAAGTCATTTAACTTGTTCGGCCTCAGTTTCCTCATCTGAAAAAGGGGACAACAATAATATCTACCTTGTGGGGTTGTTGTGAGAATCAAATAAGGTAGTGCACTTTATAAAGTGTTTAGCACTAAGTAAGTGATCAACCAATTCCTCGGGAATTTGCTCAGGGAGGAACTTTCTGCTGTGATAGCACTGTTGTCCTCTAGGGTCTTAGCCCTTGGCTGTGGACTTTTGGGGACCCCACCTTCCCACATTTGCTTATTCTAATCCCAAAGCACCAAAAGGTTGAGCAGCTGCCAGAAGCTGCTGCTTCTTTACAGAATGAAAGGTGAGGGATGGGATAGGGGAGTCCTGGTACTAAAGGGTTAAGGTGGGGTGAGGGGGTGTGTGGGGGGGGTGCTGGCATGAGAGTGGGTCACCCCTCCCCTTCCATTGATTATTCTCCTCTCCAGGTGTTTTTGCGGTATTTTTTTCTCCCTTGGGGTGGGAGTGGGGGCTGCTGGGTCCACTTCGGGCTTAGTTATTGTTTTAATTTTGGTGCTGGCTCCCTGGTGCCTGGAGCGGATAATGAAAGAGGAAAAGAGAGGTCAGGGTGGTGCCCAGGCAGACTGGGCTGGGGCGGGTGGAGAAGTGGGGGCGTGTGTTAAGTTAATATCAATAAAGCAACTGGAGTCTCAGAAGTGAGAAGCTGCAGAGCCAAGCACAATGTCTTTGTGCTCTGGGAGCCTGAAGGGGCACTTTGCTGTCCACAATGAATCCTCAGAACGGGGCTGGGCATGGGGTAGGGGGACATTGTGCATATAGGCTGGGCAGGGGCAGCTCAGCCAGCAGCAAGGAGTGGCAGTGGAACAAGTGAGCTGGGCAAAGAACGAATGTCAACTCTGTCTCACATTGCCCTACGTGTGTCCAACCTCACAGGGTCAGCTTGGCAGAGGGGGGGTTGGCTGTGGGGCTACTAGAGATGGAGAAAAATAGAGAAAAAGGCAGGAAAGTGTAGAGGTTAAGATCACAAGCTTTGCTGACAGAAAAACCCGAATTTCTTGCTAAGTTCTGCTCATTGGCTGTGTGACTTTGGGCAAGCTACTGAACCTCTCTGAGCCGGTATCCTCAACTGTAAACTGGCACGAATAGTGGTGCTAATCTCATAGGGTCACTGACATTGTAGGTAGAGAACTCAGCACAGGGCCTGGCGTTCGGCGAGCACTCAGTACATGCTAGCTATCCTTATTAAGTATGTTTTCCTCAGCTGTAAAATGGGGATATCAGTTGTAACGTCCCCATAGGGGCCTTGTCGGGAGCAAATCAGATCAAGCCTGTAAAGTGCTTAGCACAATGCCTGGTACATAAATAAGCCCTCAATACATTGTTAGCTGTTGTTATTATATTATTTTTATCTTTATTATTCCCCACTGTCTTGGAACTGGTGATTTAGTTGAGGAGACTGAGGCCAGGCCACTCCCTTAGCCATCAGAGGTATTTGGCTCCTTTCATAAGGGCTTTCTGAAGCCCATCACTACCTGGAGAGCCCTTCTGGTTTGTCTTTCATAACCTGGGTGACAGATAGATAGTCCCCAGGCGCTGAGATGATAGCTGGACCCCTAAGGCCACCTCTGTCCCCAGCAGAAACATGTGGCTGTTTGTGGGAGGGCCAACGGGGCTTCCCTCTGGTCCCCCCTGGAGCTGAAGAGGCCTATGGGCTGGATGAGGGTGCTCACCTACATCCCTCTGGGGAGGCTCAATGGGCATGTCAGAGAACACAGGTCTCAGAACACCCCCACGCATATCCCACCCAAGCTCCTCCAATTCCCCCTCCCAAGGCTGGAGGTGGGGGTGGGGGCTGAGCAGATCAAAAAAGAGGGTAATGTTTCCCACTTGACCTTTCTTTCCCCATCCCTCTACCCCCACCCCCAGCAGGCATGCAAGCTGAGGGGATGAATGGAGTAGAGGGCACGATTTTCACATTAATGGCAGCATATGTTGTGTTTATTGACACCGCAGGGTCCGTGCTTGTGGTTGAGTGGGGGGGAGGGGGGGTTGCCTAGGAGGCCACAGGCAGGAGGGGTCTAGGGGAAGAGGAGGCAGAGTGGGAGGCTGCTGGCCAGTGAGGAGGGGGAGAGAAAGGGGAGCCTGCGGCCTGGGGGGAGGGAGGCAGGAACAATATTGTTGCAGGAGCACACCAGGTGCTTGCTGTCAGCCTGGAAAAAAAGGAAGA
>NW_006285779.1:3686382-3686789 GCF_000327345.1 Myotis davidii
GGGGGGGGGAGGGGGGGGGCGGGAGCAGGAGCCACCGCCTGCTCCAGCCTTACAGCCTCTCCGTTAACCCCTGATCTGCTGTGCAGCTGAAGAGGGGAGGGGCATCTGGGACTGTCCCCAAGCCCTGGCTCACCCCTCAGCTCAGATCTATTCAAAGACAACACATCCCCTTAGTCATCTGGGAGACGTGGTTCCCCCGGGGTCAGCAGCAGCAGGACTCTCCTCTCCCTTCCTCAAAGCCGGAAGGAGAAGCCCCTCTCTACGCCACCTTTCCGTACTGGAGGGGCTTATGTGGTCCTTGAGAAGTTTGCAGACCAGAGTGGCAGGAGTCAATGACCTTGGGTTTCATAAAACAGCTGCAGGTGAGGGTCTGTGCAGAGGAAATTTTAAAAGGTGGCGGGCTCTCT
>NW_006285779.1:3686924-3687291 GCF_000327345.1 Myotis davidii
CCGAATTCCTCCGCTCTGGTGGCAGATTCCTTGCCCCCCGGAAGTCTTCCCAGGGTCCTCTGGCCCAGGGCAGGGGAAGCAGGAGAACAGACTAGATCTGTTTTATAGAGATGACTTTCAGTTGGCTGAGAAGACTGGGCTTGCTCACTCTTCAGTCTGAAATACCCAGGGGTGAGGCAGGTAAATAGCAAATTGGGCTCCCCGCCCTGGATCCCCATTCTGGAGGTCTGGGAGGGGCTCCTGGCTTCCTGGCCAGGGAGCCCTGCTGCAGGTGTCTCGACTGTCCTTGTCCCCCGCTGCCTCCCTTCCCCTTCCTGCAAAGCCCTGAGAGCTGCTCAGGACTCAGCTTCCAGCATTCTCAGTGCCT
>NW_006285779.1:3687360-3695550 GCF_000327345.1 Myotis davidii
CCAACCCAAGGAGGCAAGAGTTGGGGCTTATACTTCCACCCATGAACGCTGGTCTCCCCCAGAGTCTGCGACCTGACATTCTGGAGCTTTCCTTCTGGACATTAACTTTTGCCCTGGCTAGGCAATTCCACCGTCCATGGTCTTGACTGCTCTGGGTGAGCGTCCTGGATGCCCAGGCCCCGAGGGAAGGGGACACTAGAGGAGAGGGGTTCTTTCCAGTCCCCATCCTCCGGCCCCACCTCTGTCAGGCCACCAGAGGTCTCTGAATGTGGGCGCAGCGGCCTTGGTGGATGTCCCCACCCACGGCTGCACCGGAGGCGGGCACACCAGCCTGGAAGCCTCCTCTTGTAGACAATCAGCCTTCACACTTCGCCCGCCCTGGCCCTGTGGCCCGCGATACGATACGAAGGCCCCACTCGCCATTCTCACCCCGCTCCCCGGCTCCACTCTGGGCCGCGGGCCGTGGCCGCGCCCCCCTCTCCCTGGCCTGCTCGCCGGGCTCCAGCTGCGCGCGGAGCGGTCCCGGCTCGGCTCCAGCTCCTCAATGGCCCTGCTCCCCCATTACCCTGATGTCAGCCCCTCTCCCCCTCGGCTTTATCGGCTCTCAGCCGGCTCCGCCAGGGTAATGAGGGCCCTCCTAATTACCATTGCAGAACTCCACTTACATTAACAGCTCCATGCGAGGAGCAGCAACATCTGCTGTGCGCAGGCAGGCACCCCGCCCCCGCCCCACCTCCCCTTCCCTTCCGCTCCCCTCTTTCCTGGTCCTCTCCCCCAACCCTTCAATCATCTTTGACCCTCCCTCTCCTACTCTTCCCTTCTAATCTCGTCTCTTTTCATGCCCTCCCCACTACGCTACCAACCAGGCCCTTTCAACTTCAGCATCCCAGGATGAGAGAGCGCCACGTAAAGTCAGGGCCCCAGAGATACTGAGAGATGGAGACACTCAGAAAGGCCAGGCCAGAGCTTCAAGAGACTCTCAAAACTCAGGACCACAGAAACACAGCCAGGGAACCCAGGAACAAACAGAAAGTAGGAGCAGCAGAGATTGTGAAAAAGGGGGGATTAGGGGTACAGACTGCCTATGTGGAGAGAGACAGGGACTCTCATGTCCATGAGTGTGCAAAGGTATATATATTGTATGCATATGTGTGTTTGCCCATGTGTTATGTAGTGTGCATGCTCATTTATTTAAGCATTGTATATATGAGCATATGTGTGCATACTGGTGTTTCTTTAGATGTATGTACTGATATATATTCATGAACATATCTATTATGCATTTGCATCAGACATAATTATATTTGTCTACATGTATCTCTGTACTTGCATTTTGGAAGTGTGTATCTTTGTGTATATATATATACACACTTGTCTATCATATGTATAGCAACTAGTATGATTTTGTGTACATGCATGATCTATGTTCAAAGTCATGTGTGTGCCCTGTGTGGGATTGGGTGAAGATGCATATGTGCCTCTGGGTGTGTTTGCATCTCTGCATGCATGCCTATGCATGTGTGTATCATCTGTGTAATTATTTGATGAGAGTGGGAGCATGTGTGTGTTCCTGCTCCATGGGGGATGACAGGCAGTTGGGAAGACACTGAGCCCATTTTATCTGAGGTTAACAGGGGTCACATTTCACTCCTGGAAGTCCCCTACCCTCCCCCCAAACCCATACAATTAAGCCTCAGTGTGGTGGAAAGACAGCCAGCAGACATTAAGAAAGGTCAACAATATTATCAGCTCCTAATCCAATTAGTTACTGTTTATTTGGGAATCCAGCTCCGGGTCAGCCTCTAGGGAGGAAACCTGGGAGAAAGAAGGGAATGGGATGGGGACAGGCTGACAGGAACTGTGGAAGGTGGCCAGGGCTGTGGCCCCATGGCAGGGCTGGGGGTGATCCCAAAGCACCATCCACTAATGCACCTCCCACTGCCTACTTGGGTAGCTCTGGGGAAGGGCCTGTACTTCACAGGAGTGGCTGGGATCTGGGGTTTCATCTCCAGAGGTTGGGGTGTAAGAGAAGAGGCATTGTCTCCCTCACCTGAGAGATGTCCTGCCCCTCTCCAGCCCCAGGATCCCTAAGAGACAGACTGGGAGCTGCACAGGCTGCCTCAGGCTGTGACCAGGTTCCCCCTGGATGGGAGGCAGAGGAGGAGAATGTCGGTAAATGCACTATTAGCTCTTGAAGCCACTTCATTAATCCTGCCCTCTATTTTATTTCCTCTTTTCTCTCCCACCTTGGCAGGACCTCTCCTCCCTCCCACCACAGGACATGCAGGGCACTAGCTTAGTCCCACAGCATCCCCAGGGTCCCTCTCCTGAGTATAAACAATGGCAGAGATCCAGAACTTGGCCTCCTGCCCTTGGACAGGGAGTGGTCCAGTGGGGCAGGAGTGGGTGGGTGGGGGGTGATCTTTGCCTTGCTCTGTCTCTCTCCAATCTCTCAGGATGAACAACATCCTGGGATGCCCAGGATCTTGGTAGGGGCAGGCTAACAGGAAGAAGAGGATTGGCTGCTGGATGCTCAGGCCCTATCCCAGGGCCTCTCCTGCTCAGTAGTCAGGGGCAGGCAGGGCTGATGCTGTGGTAAATCCAGACCCCAGCTGTGGCCAAGTCAGAGTGACAAGAACAGCCATGCTCCTCCAAGAGCCAAGTCTGGGGTCACTTTTGCTTGTTTCTTGTTAAATCCATAGGCCTGAACCCCCAGGAATTAGATTGCTGGTTCTTCCTGCCCTCAGTCCCTCCCCTCTCACTATGGAACTCCCACATGATTGGCTTTCCTTTTGGAAAACACACACACACACACCACAAACCTGCCTCTGAGACTCCAGGTCAGAGATGGCCAGAGTATGAAGACATTGGTGGTCGTCCTTATCTAAGCACTTACAGTGGGTCTACTTGCTTTACGGGAGACTTCCCTGAAAGGTATCTCCCCATTCCCAACTCCCATCCCCCCACCAAAAATAACAATGATGATAATACTTTAATGGTAATGATAATAATATATCTTTATCCTAGCAGTTCTCATCCTTAGCTGAGCCTTGAAGACACCTTGAGAAGCTCTTTTAAAATATACATGCCTAGGATCAAGCCAGTCTGTGCCTCCAGGGTGGGCCCTTGGAATCCATATCCTATATAATAAAAGACTAATATGCAAATCAACCTAACAGAGGAATGACCGGTCGTTAAGATGCGCACTGACCACCAGGGGGCAGACGCTCAATGCAGGAGCTGCCCCCTGGTGGTCAGTGTGCTCCCACAGGAGGAGCACCGCTCAGCTAGAAGCCCTGAGCCGGGCTCACCCCCGAGGGCTCCCAGACTGCGAGAGGCGCAGGCTGGACTGAGGGACCACCTTCCCCCAAGTGCACAAATGTCATGCACCAGGCCTCTAGTATTTTATAAAGCTCCATAGAGGATATCTATGGTTAAAATTTTCTGTCAACTTAAAAAAATTACAATTTACAAAAGACAAAGCACTGCCTCTCATTCTGTTGTTGTACCTTATTATCTCCATTTTACAGATGAGGAAGCTGAGGCCCAAGTTAATTAGGGGTAATGGACCATCCTTCCTCCCTTCCTCCCTATTTTCTCCTTCCTTTTCTTTCTTTCTCTTCCTTCCTTTTTTTCTTCCTTCTACCCTCCCCCCCTCTCTTCCTTCTTTCCTTCCTTCTGTCTTTTTTTCCTCCCTCCCTCCCTCCCTTCCTTCCTCCCTTCCTTCTTTCCTTCCTTCCTTCCTTCCTTCCTTCCTTCCTTCCTTCCTTCCTTCCTTCCTTCCTTCTTTCCTCTCTTCCTCTCTTTCTTGGAACCAGGATTCCAATTCTGATTCCAAGGGCAGCCTACCAAATTCCACCTGAATCTAGTTAGTCACTGGGATTTAGAACAGCTAGAAGAGTCTTTCCCTTTGCTCCCAAGCACAGTCTCTTCATGGATATCAATTCACTTAGTTTAACAACTTTCATTAAGCTCTTACTTGGGCACTGCAGAACATCTCAGAAGGAATAAGACAAGGGTCTTGCTCTCTACCAAGTGACAGGAGAGAGGCAATGTGAAGTATTTGGGCAAACAGGGCCTTTGGTGTCATGTCAGACAGTTCTGCATTTGTATTCTGGTTCTACTACTTATCATCCATGTCACCCTGTTCAACTTATACATTGCTCAGAGCCTCACTTGTAAAATGGAAATAATAATACCTATTTTCTAGAGTTGTTCCTAGTGCCATATCTGATCAATAGGTGGTAAATATAATTACTGTTATTTTGAAATATAGGATGGGGCAAGGGTAAGTTTACAGTCGTGAGTACGCAAAACAGAGTTTATTCTTGTATTATTATTGATTGATTATTGTATTATTTTCCATATGAACAACTGCAAACCTACTTTTGCCCCACCTTGTATAGAGAAGTAACTATAACGTCTACTGAAATGGCTATGATTAAAAAGACTGGCAATACTGGAGACACCAGACCTCACATACACTGCTGCGAGTGTAAGTTGGACTAATGTCTGGCAGCACCTACTGAAGCTATGTATATCCCACAACTCAGTAAATCCACTCTGGGATATATGCCCATGAAAAATGATTGCTTATGTCCAACAAAAGTCATGTACAAGAATGTTCACAGCAGTTGATTTTGTAATAGTCCCAGACAGCTCAATGTCCATCCACAAGAGAACAAGTAAATAAATTTTGGTATATTCACACAATGGAATACTATAAAGCAAGGAAAAACAATAGACTACCGAAATAGGCAAGAATGTAGGTAAATCTCACATATATGTTGCATGAAATAAGTTGGACATAAAAGAATATATAGTGTGTGATCTACACTAATAAAAGAGAAACATGCAAAATGGTGTCACTCTGCTATGCCCACCAACCAATCAGATGAGTATGCAAATTAACCCAACAAAGATGGTGGTTAATTTGCATACGCAGGCACGGAGTGAAGACTGAACACAACGTAGAAGGAAGCCAAGGGATGCAGAAGGGAGCAAAGCTTCGGAGAAGCAAGCGGGGCAGCGGAGGCGGGGAGGAAGAAAGCAGGGCAGTGGAGGCGGGAGGGAAGCCCAACTCAGCAGGTTTCGCTCCCTTCTCTGCTTCACTCCAGCTGCAGGAAGCCCTATTCTTGCAGGAATTTCCCTGCAACGGGCCTCTAGTTTATTATATAAGGTTCAATAACAAGCAAAATTAATGTAGGATGATAGCAGTTAGCATAGAAGGTACTGGGTAAAGGTGCACAAAGGATCCTTTCAGGGTGCTAGAAATCTGCTATATCTGGTTAGAGGTGTGCATATGAAAATTCATTTAAAATTCACTTGAGATTATTATTATTTATTTTTAAAAAATATATTTTATTGATTTCAGAGAGGAAGGGAGAGGGAGAGAGAGTGAAACATCAATAATGACAGAGAATCATCGGCCACCTCCTCCTGCACCCCCCACACCAGGATCAAGTCAGCAACCCAGGTATGTGCTCTGACTGGGAATCGAACCGTGACCTCCTGGTTCATAGGTCGATGCTCAACCACTGAGCCATGCCGGCTGGGCTTCACTAAAGATTATTGCATTTGACTGTATATGTTATACTTCAATTGAAAATAATTATGCTATGAGGCCCTGGCCAGTTTGGCTCAGTGGATACAGCGTTGGCCTGCGGACCGAGGAGTCCCAGGTTCGATTCTGGTCAAGGGCATGTACTTTGGTTGCAGGCACATCCCCAGTAGGGGGTGTACAGGAGGCAGCTGATCGATGTTTCTCTCTCATCAATGTTTCTAACTCTCTATCTCTCTCCCTTCCTCTCTGTAAAAAATCAATAAAATATATTTTTTAAAAATAATAATTATGCTATCAGGCAGCCTAAGGTTGATGTCTTGAGAGGAGTATAAAGTACTAGGGAACTTGGAGGAAGAGGTACACATGGCAGTCATTGCCCTTAGGGAGTCCTGTAGGGCAAGGACCAGAGGAAGCCAGGGGAAAGTCCTCAGAAAACAGAATACTTAAAAGACTGGAAAGCCCTAGCTGGTTTGGCTCAGTGGATAGAGTGTCAGCCTAGGGACTGAAGGGTCCTGGGTTCAATTCTGGTCAAGAGCACATACCTAGGTTGTGGGCCTGATCCCCAGTAGAGGGCATGCAGGAGGCAGCCAATCAATGTCCTTCCTGTAACCACTTACTAGCTGTGTGATCTTGAGCAAGTTGCCCTCTGTGCCTCGGCTCCTTCCTGTTAAGTGGGAATAACGCTGGTGCCTGTTTCCCAGAGTTATCATGAGAATGACATGAAATAAAGCATCCAGCGCAACAGGAATAAAGCCTCATATTTAGCAGCACTCCAGAAACGTTAGTGCTTTGTGTAATTGCTGGTGATGGTGGGATTAAAAGATTCTTTCTCCTGCTTCTTTACACTTCCTTTTTGCAATCAGCATGCATTACTTGGCTAAACAGGGAAAAATCAAGTAGAAGAGGGAAGGAAAAAGAAACTGGGGACAGAAACATGCTGGAAGGGGCAGCCAGAGAAACGGCTCTATGACTCAGAAGCACTTCTCCAGTCCCAACTGGGAGAAGGGGCTTCCCCACCAGCCTGACTCAGCGGGTTCAGAGAGGGATGGGTGTGAACCTTAAAGAGTGCGAGAGTTAGATTGGCACGTAGATGATGCAGTGCTATGGGAAAATCCAACATCTTTAATGGCAAAGACAAAACACAAAAAACCACCATCATTCCCAGTAGGAACTGCCGGGGGAGAGGGGCAGCCGATCAGTGGTTCTCTCTCATCATTGATGTTTCTATCTCTCCCTTCCACTCCCTTCCTCCCTGAAATCAATAAAAATATAAAAAATAATAAATATTATTTTAAAACCACCGTTATTTGTGCTGGATTTTTTATATATTACTACTGATCATCGCCCTACCCCTGCAAGCTAAAGAGTATTACCCCAATTATTACACCACTCTGAGAATTAACTTGCCCAAGTTCCTACTGCAAAGCTGTAGGTGACTTCTTTCCACTAACCCTTCAGGCCATTTCCCAGATATTTGATGCAGGAAATGCCAGTAAAAGAGGGGAGGTTGTGCAGTCAGGTCCTCAGGCCTGAAACCCCCCACCCCAGGCAAGACTGAGCTGGGCTGGGCATTCCCTCTCCCATCCCTTCCCTTCCCCCAGGTTATTGCAGGGAACTGCCTGTCCCTGGACTTGTCCCCAGACTTCCTCCTTGAAGGTGGGCATCAGCATTGGTCCTTGCCTCCAGCCCAGCCAACACTGCCCGCCTCCTGCCTTCCCAAGCCACTGACGTCCCTTCCCCTCCCCATGACTCCCCTCCATTCTCTCTTCATCACTGGTGGACACCCCTGCCCTTTCCCTGCCTGCCAACACCACCCATCAGCAGCACTTGAAGTTCTGCCACAGCCCCTCCAAGTTGCTAAATCCCCTATTTGGTTTAGTTCCACTCCAGCTCCCCTGCACAGAGGGACCCTAAGGGACACAGGGAAATTATACATGCAGTAAAGAGCTGGTTTGCTCTGATAATTCTGATAATGATACACCTCACACCTTTCCAAGCACACACATTGTCATATACACATGCACATATCACACCCCACAACCTCCGAATCCACATCCCCACCAAAACACAGCCCAACCTGCTGATACACAGCTCATATCCCTGAAACGCTCCCCAGACCAGCATCTATCCTCACCCCACTAATGTGCACAGCCCATTCTCTAGAAATTCTCTGAGCCACCGCCCCTCCTCCTGGCTCCCATAGCATGCCACACTCCCCATCGTGGCACTTTCCAGCTGTGTCCTGAGGGCCTGCTGGAGCCCATTAGATTGTGAGTAGGAGCCATGTCTGTGCGGTTGGTTCACTGTTAGCCAAGCACAGTGCTTGGGGAACATGGTGGCTCCCCCACAACCTTGTTGAGTAAATGACTAAATGACCGAATGAAAAAATGAAGGTATGCGCACATCACTACATTCATCCTCTCAGAAACACATGTCACATCTGAACATATCCTCATCCCTACCCACGTGTGTGTGTGTCTGTGTGTGTGTGTGTGTGTGTGTGTGTGTGTGTGTGTGCGGGAAGCACGTGTCTGAGCATGGGTGAGAATATGTGAGTGCTGTGTGAGTGAATATGTGTGAGTGCGTGTGAGTGTCTGAGTGAGTGTCTGTATGTATGTGCACATAAG
>NW_006285779.1:3695576-3724177 GCF_000327345.1 Myotis davidii
CCCATCTTCTTAAAAATACTGACAAGGTGTGGGCTTAGTGTTGAGCATCAATCTATGAACCGGAAGGTCTCAGTTCGATTCCCTGTCAGGGCACATGCCTGGGTTGTGGGCTCGATCCCCAGTGGGGAGTGTGCAGGAGGCTGCCAAAGATTCATTCTCATTGATGTTTCTATCTCTCTCTCCCTTCATCTCTGAAATCAATAAAAATATATTTAAAAAACAAAATACTGACAAGGATCCTGGGGTATTTTGTTCAGGTTTGCTCTTCTCCTTCTGCCCACCTAAAGTCTGGCTCCTTACAGAGAGAAATTTTTTCATCAGTTTCTCTATTTTCCTACAGCCTAGAGAGGTTTAGAAATAAGTGGGGGTAAGGTGAGGAGTTCTCACCTCCAGATCAGCTCTACTCCTATCATCCTGGTCAATGTTCTTCCTGCTTCCACCCTCAACTCCCACTCCCCGCCCCATTTGGCATCTAGGAGGAAGCAAAAGCAAAATACAGTGTCTGGGCCCCTGGGGGTGGCAAGCCTGGCCCGCCAGAGCCCCCAGGTTTGCTAACTGCTCATATTGCCTGCGGCTGCCTCACCATCCCATTCATAAACCCTGGCCCTGGGACTCTGTGCTCTTCCTGGTCCCCTTCTTGCTTATAGCGTGGTCAGTCTTTGCTTAACCATCACCATAAGGCCTGCCCCCAACCACTGTCCCTGACTTCCTTTCTTCCAACCATGGCAGGGGTTCCCCCAAGGCCCTGCCCTTGAACAACTTTTCTCTAGGGCAGTGGTTCTCAACCTTGGCTGCACATTAGAATCACCTGGGAATCTTTTTAAAATCCTGACTTCTGGGCCTCATCATTTGTAACAAAGAAACAGAATTTCCAGAGGATGAGGCCCAGAAATCAGGATTTTAAAAAGATTCCCAGGTGATTCTAATGTGCAGCCAAGGTTGAAAACCACTGCTCTAGGGGATCTCAGACATCATCTGAGTCCTGGAGACTTAGCCATTTTCCCAAGGTGGAGCCCTCTCCTGGGCAAACTTAGTCTCTGCCACAGCTTTATGCCTGCTGGTGACCAGCTCAGCCTCACCACCATAGCCCCCCAAAAACCCTCAGCCTCCTGCGGCTCCCCTTAGACAAAATTCCCAATCACTTGGGACCTACCTGGAGGGGTCTGGGGCTGCCTCGGGGAGTGCCTCTCACAATCAACCCATCATCCTCACAGGTTACAGAATGTTTGATTTTTAGTTTAATGTTTGGTTAAAAAAAAATTCTTTTTAGAACACTGGTATAATTATGCCACAATCCTATCAATGGCTCCCCATTCTTCAAGAATGAAGGCCTAAACCTTCCTAATGCCTACTGGGTTCTGGCATGGTCTGGCTTCTGCTGACCTAGCCTCCTTTCTCACCATATTTCCTGCCCTTCATGGTTTTTCTGCTCCTGGGGATTCCCAGGCCTCCCCTGCAGGCCCCAGGGCTTTGGGCATGCTGCTTGCTGTCTCTGAAATGCTTTTCTCTTTTCTCTCCAGCTATTTAGCTCCTTGTCATCCTTTCACTATCAGCTCAGACGTGACTTCCTCAGAACAGCCTTGTCCCAACTTTTAAACCAGGCAAATCTTCCCTCTACTATATGCACTCAGGGCGTCATACACCTGCTTGGTTGGACTTATTGCACTTATAAATTTGCATTTACTTATGTGATTATTTCATTAATGTCTGGTTCACCCACTAAAGCTCTGTAGAATGAAGAGTATGTTTTGTGCATCGCTGGATCCACAGGTCAGTGTCTGGTACATGGGAGGCCTTTGAAAAATATTTCAGGAATGAATGAATTTTTTTAAATTCTCACCCAAGGATATTTTTCCATTGATTTTTAGAGAGAGTGGAAGAGAGAGGGAAAGACAGAGAGAAATATCAATAGGAGAGAAACACATCGATTGGTTGCCTCCCGCACGTCCCCACTGGGGATCGAGCCCACAACCCAGGCATTTACCCTGACTGGGATCGAACCCTGATTTCCTGATTCATAGGTCGAAGCTCAACCACTGAGCCACACTGAATTAATCAGCAGCCTCAGGCTGAGCAAAGAGAGAAATTTTACCGAAACCAAATGGTACCTGCTCAACATCTGAGTCCCTTCATCATGTCATTTACCTGCTCAAGAACTTTCCGTGGCTCCCTATTACTTCACAAACTAAAGTCCTCTCTGGTTTGTTGAGGCTTTGATAATCTAGCCTCCTTCACCCAATCTAAATTTATTTTCTATCATTATTCTTTGCTTCTGCCAAGCAAACTCGGTAGCCATAAACACACCTTGATTAGTCTTTATGCCTTCATTCACACTAATCTCTCTGCCTGGAATAACTCTCATTTCGTTTTTAACTTCACTGAAATCCAACTCATGCTTTAAGGCCCCAATCACATCCCAGTTCTTACCCAGTACCTTCCCTGACCATTCGAGCACCTGCTGAGCTCCAATGATTGCTACTCTCTGCACATCCAGAATATCAGGGACTATTAACTCTCAAAGGGCCACAGAGGTCATCGGTTAAACCAGAGTCGGATCAACCTCTAAAATCATGTTTTCCAAGCTTCAGCATTTACGTGCCAATTTCACAATTCATACCATATCCTGGTACCACTTGATATTTTTCTTTAAATTAACTTTCTATGTTTCACTTGCGTATGTTTATTATTTTTTGAAAAACTTTACAGTACTACAGTAACTGGAAAACCAACCATTACTTGCCAAAATTAGAAGAACTTATAAAAATAAGTGAAATAAAAACAAGGAGTAATATTTGATTCTGGCTAGATACCAGTCCCTGCTGAGTGCTCTTGAGCCTGTGGCCTCCTTGCTCTTTGTTAAAAAGGGGATGAAGAGAAACAGATGTTGGAGACGTGTTAAAGATACACTAGCACCAAAGTAAGACTTCCTTTGACAAAACTGGGAGAACCACATACCCCAAATATCCATGGATGGGAAAGCAATCTCTTTTATTTAAAAAAACTTGTGATAAAATATACAAAACACATTACCATTTTGACCATTTTTGAGTGTGTAGTTCCGTGGCATTACATCACATTCACATTGTTGTGCGACCATCACTGCCATTCACCTCCAGAAGTCTGTTCATCTCAAACTGAAATTTTGAATCCCAGCCATTCAACCAACATTCTACTTTCTGTCTTCATGCAGTTGACTACCCTAGGTACCTCATATACTTGTGCCTGGCTTATTTCAACTCGGATAATTTCTTCAAGGTTCATCTATGTTGTAGCACATGTCAGAATTTATTTCCTTTAATTAATTTATTTTTTAAAATATGTACATCTTTTTGTTGGTTTCAACGAGGAAGGAATAGGGAGAGAGAGATAGAAACATCAACGATGAAAGAGAACCTTTGATTGGCTGCCTCCCGCACGCCCCACACTATGGATTGAGCCTGCAACTCAGGCATGTTCCCTGATCGGGAATTAAACCATGATCTCTTGGTTCATAGGTTGACACTCAACCACTGAGCCATGCCAGCTGGGCAGAATTTATTTTCTTTCAAAGGCTGATTAGTATTCCATTGTATGGAATTTTATTTATTCAGTTATCTGTCAATAGACCCTTGGTTGCTTCCACCTTTGGGACTTTGAATGCTGCTGCTATGAACATGGGTATAAAAAATGATATCTTCCCAATAGTCTGTGGTAGCCTTACACAATAGAATATTATACTGTCATCAAAACAAAGGAACTTAAGTGACAGGCAACAGTATGGATGACTCAGCAATATAATGTCATATCAAATGGTAAGTCCAAAAATTTCATATACCTGACACCATTTTTCAATAAAATTACAAACAGTTAAAATTTAAAATACAGGGTGAGGCAAAGTAGGTTTACAGTTGTTCTATGGAAAATAATACAATAATCTATATAATAAAAGCCTAAGTGGCCATTATGGCAGAACGACCAGTCGCTATGATGCGCATTGACCACCAGGAGGCAGGCACTCAATGCACGAGCTGCCCCCTGGTGGTCAGTGAGCTCCCACAGCGGGAGCACTGCTCAGCCAGAAGCCCAGCTCATGGCTGGTGAGCGCAGTGGCAGTGGCAGTGGCAGGAGCCTCTCCCGCCTCTGTGGCAGTGCTAAGGAGCAGCTAGCTGAGTGGTAAGGAGCAGTGAGCAGGCAGGTGGTAAGGATGAGGGGTCCCGGACTGCAAGAGAACAGGCTGGGCTGAGGGACAACCCCAAGTGCACAAATTTTGTGCACCAGGACTCTAGTTAATAAATGATAGTACAAGAATAAACTGTGCCCTAGCCAGTTTGGCTCAGTGGATAAAGCATTGGCCTGTGGACTAAAGGGTCCCAGGTTCGATTTTGGCCAAGGGCACATGCCCAGGTTGTGGGCTCGATCCCCAGTAGGGGGCATGCAGGAGGCAGCTGATCAATGATTTTCTCTCGTCATTGATGTTTTTATCTGTCTTTCCCTCTCTCTTTTCCTCTCTGAAATCAATAAATTAAAAATTTTTTTAAAAATAATAAACCGTGTTTTGCGTACTCCCAACTGTAAGCCTACTTTTGGCCCACCCTGTATACTTTTTAGGAATATATATAGAAGCAGCTATATTTAACTATATTAAAAGCAAAGCAAAGGAATGATGACTATGGGATTCAGGATGTCAGTTGCCTCAGGTTGTAGGCAAAGAATAGGAGGAACATTTGGTTAATTGCTAGTTATTGTCAAGGTCCAAGATTTTGTTTGGGGTGATAAATTCATGGGGCACTTATTATTTAAAAACAGCTAATAAAAAATAACTATATAATAAAGTGGTCCATGCAAAAACCAAGATTATATTATGTGATGAACTGAGGACTATAATTACTTCAGTTCTGTGAACCCAAGTTCCAACAGAAAAAAAGGGGGAAAGAAAGAAATGAACAAGGAAATAACATCCTCTCTATGGGATTCAGTGTGATTTAATGTCTTGTCAATGCACCATCAAAAATCATCTGGCATTCTACCAGGGGTCAGAGTCTGCAACTGGGTTAAAAGCACTACAATATCTCTACCAGGAGGCTCCATGCCTCCTCTGCCCACTTGCTTACCTCCAACGTGAGGGAACTTGGGACTTCTGGAAGCACTTACCTGAAGAGATCCGTATGTCAGGAAAATTTCCCTCACAATTCAGCTTCCTGCAATTTCCTCCCACTATCTCCTCACCTGGGTACCTGGCACAGACTTGGGCACACAGGAACCCGGAATTTCCATATCAATTGCTCCATGCCTGAGCCTCCAGCCCCTGAGCAGGAACCACACCAGTGTGTTCAACTGTAAGACAAAAGGACCCCAGATATTTCTGTTCAATATAATCCATTATTTCAGGGAGGAAATTCGCATTCTTAATAAAAACATGTAGGCAATTTTCAGTTTCCCATGTACTCCGTCATTTGTCAGTGTGGTGCATTTTATCCAGATATTATTTTCATATGTCCATTTTAACACGGATGCCAACCACGCTTCCTTCTCCTAAATGTTTCTACCAAGAGGTAATCCTTGAATTGGCCTCTTAATAGTCTCTTTACTTGCAGCAAGATTGAAATAAAACTTTGACACATACTCATAAATAAAGAGTCTAAAAAGCCTTTTTTATGTGTGTGAGTTTTTTTTTTTTCTTTAATACAACTGAATGCTTGAAGGTGGGCTAGGATTTCTTAGCCATATTTGTACTAATCCCCAAGCTGGGAATAACTGAGACTCCTTGGTCCAAAACTCCTTGGCCAGACCCTGTGAAGCCCCTCCCAGCCCTGATCACCCACTCTCTTCCCCTGACACAGCCCATGGACTTGGGGGTCTCAGGGTGAAGGGGGCAGAAGAGGGGGAAAGGGGGATAAATATAAGTCTGAATATGCCTCCATAAATCCAGGTCCTCACTGAACCTTAGAACTAGGAATAAGCTGCCTTCACCTCCTCTCCTGTTTCTGAAAGCCAGAAACTGGCCTAGGGGGCGGAGACCCTTGGGCAGAGGCTGACTGGGGGGCCTCTACCCTCTTTGGGGGGCTGGGGTTGAGGAGGAGCTGTGAACACCAGTGCCTCAGGTAGCTGCTTGGCAGACTCAGTCCCTAAAACCTGGCCTCAGTCCAACTGGGAAATGAGCCCCCTGCCTCCACCATTGGACACGGGATAGTCTCCAGACACAGCTGACTCCCAGCTGCCGGCCCCAGCCCCTCCCCCATGGGCTGCCATAAAGGGGGTCCAGCCCAGGATCACCAAAGGAGACAGGGGAATAGGCAGTGGGGCTCGGATCTGCAAAGTTCTGGGTCACCTTTGGGGAGTCAGCTTGACCCCAGAGTCATCTTCTTAATCATTTTCATAACTTCTGGATTATAAATGTATACATTGATGACCAAAATTTGGAAACTATAGAGAAGTATAAAGAAAACAAAATCATACATATTCTTACCCCCCACCAAATCACCACTGTCTATATTTTACCAGTTTGATTCTAGTCTTTTAGCTTAATCTATACATTTATTTGTGTTTCATAAATGGGATCATTCTGTACCTAGTGCTTTGTATCCTATTTTTTCCTTGTCATTATTTCCTGAAAATGTTCTTTGTGTGATTAAAAGTTCTTTGAAAGTCTGATTTTTAGTGGGTGTGAGTTAGCATAAAGTCTAACAGCTCCCCTGTTCCCCAACCACAATTCCCTTCCATCCACCCCTCAGTTTTCAAAGGCTCCTAGTGCATGGTCTATGGAGCTGTCACTGTGGCAACTACTCCAGCCCCGGGCTTGGAACCTCTCTGGGCGCAGGATGAGAACGAGGCGAGGCCACAGGGTCCTTCCGACTCATTCTGGAGGCAGATGCCTTTAGCTCTGGACCCTGCTGCACTCACCTCCCACCCTCAAACACAGAGAAACTGGAGGGGAACCTTTGCTCTGGGTTCATGCCTTACCCTGGTCATGCATGAAGTCAGTACACTGTCTCCCGGCACTTCCCATTCTCCTTGGAAAGTATTTCTGAGGTTGCTCAGACAGTTCTTGGCCACTTTGACAGCCTCAAACATCATGGACTCCATCCCCACGACCCCTTGATTCTTGGAACAGTCAGTGGGAGTTTGAAAAGGAGGGAATGGTCAATGGGGGTCAGAAAACAAAAGGAGACCTAGAGCCAATGTTTGGCATTTGGGGTTAAAAAAACCTATCTCCCTCCTCAGCTGGAAAGCTGCTGGGAGCCTCAGAATGGCCCCTGCAATGACACCAGGGGGAGGAAGGGTTGGCAAGGCCTGGGGAGAATGCTGCCTGGACTTGCTTCAGAGACAAGAGGCCCTGCCCTTCCCCTCTCCCAGCCCCTCCCAGCTCCCAGCTCCCTGCCCTGACTGCATTTTGCCAGCCCAGAGCATCTCCACACCGTAGATCCTTGGCCCGCTCAGGCCAGTGATGGAAGCATGACGACTCCGTTACTACTCCATGAGGAAATCTCCAAGCCCAAAGTCTAGAGGCAGGCCAGTGACAGGTTCCCAGCCTCATCACTCAGTTTCACCGGACCCAGCAAAATAACAAGGCCGCCAGAGCTGTTCCCGGTCTTCTCTCCCAGCCCAATGCAGTAACAATCCTCTCCGCTCATTTGGGGCAGTGCTTTCAAGTCATCAGTGCATGTTTCCATAAAGCTTCTCATTTGATCTGCTAACATTGTTATCGGGTAAGCATCAATGTTAGCTCATTTGCAGGTGAAACAATCGAGGCCTGAGGTCAACTGCTGGTAACGTAAGAACTTGGGCCCTCTGATCTGTGGAGCCTCCAGGCCTCCTTCCTCCATATTCCACTTCCCTGGAAATCGAAAGATTGAGTTCCCTCTGTCCTGGCTCCCATGCCTGCAGATTTCCATGCCTGACCCTTGCAAACCTAAATGTTGCTGGGTCTCCAACTAGAAAAACGTTTCTCTATCCTGGCATTTCTGTTTGTCGTAACATGTCCCCCTCAGCGGATTGTTGTAAGGGGGAGGCGAGGAGGAGTTCCTCATTTCGAAACCTCTCCTAATTGATTTCTCTCTGATGAGGTGCCATAATCCTTTCTGGCTGCCCTTAAAGCGTCTCCAGTTTCCTTACATATCCTCTCCATACTCTTTCTCCCAGCCTCCCACACATTCCCTGGGCTGGAAATATCTTTCCTGGGTTTTTTCTTGGCAGCCATCATCCATGATAGGCCTATGACCCAAATGTTCATCAGGAGAGTCCTGCCTCCCAGGGCCCTACACACAGGTACACACACACACACACAGGTACACATGTATACACACACAGGTACACACACAGGTACACACGTACACACACAGGTACACACACACATAGGCACACACACACAGGTACACACACAGGCACACACACGTACACACACACACACACAGGGGGTACCACATTCTGCCTCTTCCATTCTGTTCCAGTCGGACCATAGGAGAGGAGCAAGGATGGATCTAAATAATTCTGCCAGAGGTGAGGCCTTTCTTGCCAAATCTATCAATGGCTTGTTGGGGTCGAGGAAAGATGTGAGGCCTGTTGTTTGCTCCTTGTCGGCCTTGGGACAGCTGGGAGGAGACAAGCTAACCTGGGCATCCTGCCCCTAAGGAAGATACATTCTCCTAGGCCGCCTATTCCCACGAGGGGGCCTATTCCCACAAGGCCCCCAGCCCCTCACCGACCTGGACCCGTCTCCAGGAGAGCCACAGGGGCCAGGTGAGCTGAGCAGATGCCTTTGGCTCCAGACCTCCAGAGCCCACCTGGACCAAAACTCCAGCCTCCCCCAGCATCATTCTCATCCCCGCTTGCATCGAGCCAGCTCTGGGGGAGGGGAGGAGGAGATTGGCTGGGTGCAATGCAGTGTTTCTGGGGGTTGGGGGGCAGGGGAGTCCATTCAAATTGACAAAAATAGAACATCAGCCTCATATCATTTTTCTCAAAACAAGATTTATTGAAGTTCTGTCGGTGAAAATCGCTGCTGTGTGGAACGCTTAACTTATAGATTAGATTACTCAGTCGTGCCTTACTACATTTTTCATTAGAAAAATATTGGCTGGGAGAGTTTGACCTCATAATCTCTGCATTTTAAACAATAACCAGAGGAAAACCAAATAGAAGGCACAAGTTAACGGGTTTTTCCCCCCCAGCAGTTCCCCCTGGGAGAGATCTGAGCGAGGGCTGGGAAGGGAACAGGAGCTGAATCTGCTGCGTGAGCAATTCCCCATCTCCCGGCCCACTCCCCAGAGGCTGCGGGGCTGCTGGGGGCGGCAGAAGGAAGCCTGAGCTGAGCGGAGTCCTTGGGGCTCAGGCCCTGCAGATCCCTGCCCCTGTGGCCTGCAGTTCCGCAGGCTGAGTGGCCCAAGGAGGGACAGAAGTATCCAGGGAAATGCTTTTTCCCTGCCCCAGGGAGTGCCCAGTCTAGTTGAGGAGACAAGAGCAATAGACAAGACCCCAAAGAGCCCCGAATCCCAGGGCAGTTGTGGGGCTCCATCTTGGCTGCTGGAGGGGACGGGAGGGCATGACTGTCTTTTCATCCCCACCCTGGGATGGGGTCCCCTCCTGGAGCATTCTGTGGAGGAAGGAGAGACCCCAAGGTTGGCCCAGCTGGGCAGTCGACGCTGCCCTCCGGTATTCTGACCCACCCTCTGGATCCAGGAGCAAAGGCTCCCCAGGGAGCCCCAGGCTGAAGCCCGCAGGTTGAGGCTGAGTGTGGGGTGCTGACTGGCTCCAGAGAAGGGCAGGGGGCTGCCCAGGTGCAAAGGGATCTCTGGCCACTTTACGATTGCTGATTGGATTCCTTGGAGAGTGGCACCCCCACCCCTGTCTGTGTTTCGGTTTCTACTTTCTGAGGCTTTGGTGATTTCCAAGTTCTGACACAGTCATTAGTTACAAAGAGCAATTATTTTTTTTTTGTCATTAAGTCATTTTTTAAATGGCTCCAGGCGACATCACAGAACAAAGAAACAAAATATCCATGAAAAGACTTAATCACAAATTACTAATTATTTCACCCCCTCCTCCCTCCCAAAATCATGAAATCTGAGCCCCATGAAAAGGGAGAAGGTCTCCCCAGCCATGAGCTCGCCATGGCTCTTAGGCACCTAATCCATCATGAAGGGGGGGCATTTCCTGCCCTCCTCTCAGCCCCGTGGGAAGGGGTGGCAGGGAGTCCCCCATTCCTGACCTTTGAAGTCCTTCTGCCCATAGATACAGCCCCTCAGGGGGACTTGAAAACGAGTGGGGGATCCCACCAGAGCCCCACACCTTGAGCCCCTCCTCCCAGGCCAGCAGCCTCCCCAGCTGGCATTCTACTCTGGGTCCTTTGAAGCCTCACGGGCCACAGCAGAGGAGCCGCCCCCCTGCCGTGGAGCTCCTAGAGTCTCCAGCTGGAAAACAAACCGGACGAGGAAGTGATCCTGGAGGGGAAGCCCCCTGAGTCCCCAGACGTGAGGAAATAAAATGTGTTTGACACCAAGATGTATGGGAGGAGGAGGAAGTCCAGGATATGGGCCCCTCCATCCTTCCAGGCCTTCTCCTATAGCTGATTGCGGTCTCCTTGTCTGACCCGTGCTGAATGAGAAAGGGGCTGCGTGGAGGAGGCAGCAGCCGGGAAAGTCCTGTCTCTGTCCAGGGACAAAGCTGGGTCTACCAGGAAGCTGGGTCTGAGGCCCCAGGCAGGCCTCCTAGGAACTGTCTGCACTTTCCCCATTCCCTAGGAGCAGCCTGCATTGAACTTGGGTAATTAGCTTAGCAGACCCGGAGGGAAGATCCTGGGAAGGATGGCATTGCAGGTCCAGAAAGGGGGCCCCTGAGAAGGAGGGGTAGGTGTTCAGGGCAAGGGGCAGCTGTGGAGGCCCCACCTTCAAAACCAAAATGATATAAAACCTGACTCCAGAGCAAAGCCAACTCCAGATTTCATTCCATCCAACAAATGCAGATCAAGATCTGACTACGTGCCAGGCAACAGGATACATCAGTGACCATGAGACACCAGTTACCTTCAGGAGAACCTAGTTTACGTCTCTTGAGTAGCTTCCTATTAAGCAGACCGGGATCAAAAAGGAAGTCAGAGCTTTCTCAGTGTCCCATCCCAGCTCCTTGGTTGTTCGGACAGTCGTCCTTGGTGGCTTTCTGACTCCTTCGTCAGGCCATCCCCGTAAATACAGGTCTCCTATGCCTCCCGGGTCCCCTTCCCTGGAACCCCTTGGCTCCTGTCAGCAGCACACATGAGCATAGATGGGAAAAGAAAGCAGACAAGCAGGTTTTTGATAAACAGAACCTACTTAACAAATGTTTGCAGCCATTGTTCCTATGTCATATGTATGACCAGCGAAGACCTTAAATATAAATGTCCAAAATACTGGAACGATCGTCACTGTCCCAACCAAGAGAACTTACAATTCAAATCATCACTCTCAGCCTCACACAGGTGCTCACTCTCCCCCTTTCTCTGCCTTGTCAGACTGTCTTCTTTCTTCCCTCTCTTAAAACCTTTCTGACTAAGGAACATCTGGGAATATGGTGGGACTTGGGCTGCCTTTTTAAAAAGGTCTTTTAAATTGATGTTATTTCATTTTATTTTTAAGTATATTTTTATTGATTTCAGAGAGGAAGGGAGAGAAAGAAACATCAATGGTGACAGAGAATTAGATAGGCTGCCTCCTGGAATCAAATGAACCAGGGGTCAGGGCTCCATTCCCGTCAGGGCACAGGCCCGGGTTGGGGCAAGGATGAGAGAATCATTGATTGGCTGCCTCCTGCATGCCCCACACTGGGGACAGAAGCCGCAACCCGGGCATGTGCCCTGACCATGAATCAAACCGTGACCTCCTGGTTCATAGGTCGATGCTCAGCCACTGAGCCACACTGGCCGGACTAAAATAGAATTTAGAGAGAGGGAAAGGGGGAGGGAGAGAGATGTGAGGACAATACATAGATTGTCCGCCTCCTGCACGCCCCCTACCGGGAACTGAGCCTGCAACCTGGGCATGTGCCCTGGTTGGGAATGGAACCGGCAATCTTTCAGTGTATGGGACAATATCCAACCAACTAAGCCACACTGGCCAGGGCTTGAGCTGCCTCCATTACATGCATTTTGGTAAAAGGAGCACACTTTTCTGCTCCACTTTCCTGCTGCCCCGGTGGTGCTAGCCACTCCTCAGATCTGTAGAAGTTGTGAGCCTAGGGGGGATCACCTCACTTTGGACATAGCTAGACGGCTGTTTGTCCCACAATGTCCATTATCCCTTTATTCTTTCATAATAAAACCCTGAAGTGTTAAAAAAACAAACAAGCAAAAAAACCCAAGTTTTTAGCTGGATCCTGGCCACCATTCCTTGCAGCTGTGTGCCCAGGTAACTAGGTTCTGGCCAATGAGCTGCAAGCAAAAGCAATGTTGTATCTTCTGGGGTTTGCACTTAATTAGAAGAAACTGATTCTCCACATCCCTCTTCCCCCCTTTTCACTGGGTGTCAAATGGACATGGGAGCCAGAGCAGCCGTCTTAGCCCTCAAATAGGAAGCCATGTGTTGAGGATGGTGGCAAATAATTCAAGAGAAACCTGGGAGCTGGACACGGTGGCGTGAAGCTGCCATATCGGCCCTGGAGTGCTCTGCTCAGACGTCATAGGAGAGAGAAACAAACCTACTACGTGCTTAGCCCACTGCTCTTTTGTTATTTGCTTCGTTTCTTTCCTTTTGCTTCCCGGAACAAAGGGAAAGCAAATGATCTGCCTGACTGTTTCCTCAGCGGTTAGAGTGTCAGCCCTCCGATTGTAGAGTCATGGGTTTGATTCCTGGTCACATCAGTGTCTCTCTCTCTCTTTCTCCCTCCTCCTGCTCTTCCACTCTCTAACGATCAATGGAAAAAATATCCTCGGGTGAGGATTATAACAAACAAAAAAGAAAAGCAAATGATCTAAGGCAGCACTGTATAATATAATGTGAACCACATGTTATTAAAAAAATTCCAGGAGACTTATATTTTTAAAAATTAAAGAGACAGGTAAGAGTTAATTTTAATAATATCTTTTATTTAAAACAATATTTCCAAAGTATTATTTTAGCATATGATCAATATAAAAATTATTAATGAGATTGTTTCCACTCTTTTTTTTTATACTAAGTCTTCAAAATCCAACGTATATATTACACTTCCATCTCAATTGGACAAGCTGTATTTCAAGTGCTCAACAGCCACATCTGGCTAGAAGTGACAGAATTGGCCAGCATGGGTCTAAAGGAGCTGCCAGAGGCTGGGCCATTTAGGGACTGAGCTAGGGATAGTAGCTACAATAACCTCTGCTTATACTGCTACAAGGAGGGCCTTTTGTCAGTGATCCTACTTCTAGCCAGATGTCTGGCATACCCATCATGCTCTGGCTCCAGCTCACAAGGAAAAACCTCAATGCCTCGGTTGCCTATATTGGACCCCGGAGAAGGGCTGTCTTGGGAAGCAAGTAGGCCCCTAGGAAGACGGAGAAAGGGAAGGGAAAGCTGGAGTATGGTTTACCCTCCAGTCTCCACGTTGTCTATAATCAGAACACGGTGGAGCAGGAAATACAGTGCAAGTCTGATCACAGCCGCGTGAGGAGAAGGGGTCCTCCCTCCTGCTCAAGGAGATCCAGGGCCATCACATGTTTCTCCCGAGACCTCCTAAAGCAGCGGTTCTCAACCTGTGGGTCTCAACCCCTTTGGGGGTCGAACGACCCTTTCACAGGAGTCGCCTAAGACCATCGGAAAACACATCTATAATTACATATTGTTTTTTGTGATTAATCACTATGCTTTAATTATGTTCAATTTGTAACAATAAAAATACATCCTGCATATCAGATATTTACATGACGATTCATAACAGTAGCAAAATTACAGTTATGAAGTAGCAACGAAAATAATTTTATGGTTGGGGGTCACCACAACATGAGGAACTGTATTAAAGGGTCACGGCATTAGGAAGGTTGAGAACCACTGTCCTAAAGGATCAAACTTATCTCATATACTTATTTGGATTAAAGACAGATCAATGATACCACAGGAAGAGTACTTATTTACCAATGTAATCCTCACCACCAAGTCCCTCATCTGGATGGCAATTCAACATCTCTATCATCAGCACAGTCCCCTTCACTTGTGATCATAGCTACTACTGTCACCATAATCCACCAATACTACCATTATCTCTAAAATTATTGTTTCTGTCACTGTGAGCTTAAGTATCACCACTTCCTTCACCATGACAATTGTCATCACTTACTCTCTTTATCACCATGGCAGCAATCATTAACACCACCAGCCCAGCCAGCATGGCTCAATGGTTGAGCATTGACCTATGAACCACAAGGTCATGGTTCCATTCCTGGTCAGGGCACATGCCCATGTTGTAGGCTTGATCCCAGGAGGCAGCCGCGCAATGATTCTCTTTCATCATTGATGTGTCTCTCTCTCTCTCTCTCTCTCTCTCTCTCTCTCTCTCTCTCTCTCTCTCTCTCTCTCTCTCTCTCTCTCTCTCTCTCTCTCTCTCTCTCTCTCTCTCTCTCTCTCTCTCTCTTCTTCTTCTTCTCTGAAATCAATAAAGATATATTTTTTAAAAAGAAAACAAAACAATACCATGACCACACATCACCCGATTGCTGCTATTACCATAATAATACCATCACTATAACTATCACCTTTACTATGACAACCACATCCACCAGCACCATAATAAGTAATAGGACTTTCAACATCTCCTCCACCTCATTTTGTAAGGTCAGCCCCAGCTCTTCTTTTCCTATCTAGAAGTCCGCAGAGTGTACCCCTAATTCCCACCTGGTCAAAATAACCTCTTGTACCCTTTGCACGCCAGCATCCCCCTCACTCAACCATTCTTGCCTCAGGATCAAGTTCCCATTGCCCTGTTTGACCTTTTGGATTCTGAACTCTTGCTTGCCCTGGTTTGTCCATTGGAATCTGCAATCCCTTTCTAGTTATCTGTATGCTATGAATTGTGGACCCTTGGTTTGTCTCTAACTCATGACCACTTAACCCTGGGCATTCTGCCATCGGTTACAGAGGTCTGCCTGGTCGGGCCTGGGGAATTCGGCATTGCCATGCTCTCTCAGGGGACTAACATCCTGCCAACATATTTTCTTGGACTTTTGCTGAGCAAAAACAGGCTAGGTTTGTATAATTTGGTTCCCAAAGGCTGGTTTGGTGACTCCCAAGCCCAGAAGAAGCTGGGAAAGGGTATTCTGGGCAGGACTTGCCAACAGAGAAATC
This sequence comes from Myotis davidii, assembly GCF_000327345.1. Classification (NCBI taxonomy): domain Eukaryota; kingdom Metazoa; phylum Chordata; class Mammalia; order Chiroptera; family Vespertilionidae; genus Myotis; species Myotis davidii. The sequence goes on from NW_006285779.1 coordinate 3,710,834, forward strand.
TGGTGTATACGAAGTGTCAGAGGTAGAAGAAAAGGTTGGAGGGAAGGAACATTCTTTGCTCCCCTGCTGGGTTGGCCATTGGAGATCACAATAAGAATTGTCCTCATATTGTATTTCCTGATGTCCCCAGAAAATAGGCAGAACACTGCTCTTCTAGGGGAGGTGGCTGTGTGAGAGGCAGTAGGAGCTCTCCCCTCTCCCAACCCTACACTCTGGCTGTGGTGGCTTGGGTCCCCTTCTTATCCTCCCAGGGATCCACAGGTACCCAGGTTTTCTGCAAGTAGTCAACCCCTCCAGTCACACATGGTTCATGGGAGGGAAAGGATGTGCATCTGGATTGAGATCAGATCCCAAAGTGTATCTCTGGATCTGATCATGTGACCCAAAAGGAATGGCTCTCCAATGCCTAGATCTGAATCACATTTACCAGAGGGCCGGGGTGAGATAGGAAGGAGGAAATTGGATCCTTATTTTATATGTTTTGAGGCCAGACCCCTCCCCAATGCCTGGTGCAGGGCTCTGTCCAGGACAAAAGGGATCGATTTACCGCTCGCCTGCAGAGAAGGTGGGGTTGGTGGCTCCCCAGGATATAAGCAAGGCTGCCTCTACTTTTGGAGTCACTATTAATACTTATTAATAGTGACTCCTCCAAATGCTGGGGAAACAGATTATGAAGTGACTCAGGGAGGTGGCCAGTGGGAGGGAAAGAAGCAGTTGTCCCGTGCCATCACAAGAAGACCCTATGTGATTATCAGTTAACAAACAAACCTTTCCCCATATCCGTCAACAGAGAAAAGGGGTAAAGTCTTTTCTTCTCTCCTCTCTTATACATTCATTTTTTTTTCGTACTTTTTATTGAGCAACTACTATGTCCTGAGCACTGAACTGGACTTTGGAGATATCAAGATGAATATGGAGCTCACAGTCATCACTTAGAAAAGAGAAAGGAAAAAATGACCCTGGACTTTCCAGCTTGTCAAGGGTCAACCATATGCCTGAGCCAGTCCCCCTGAGAGGGCAGTGGGTGAGATTCCAGCAGGTAATGGATGAGTGCAGCTATGCCCTGACAGGGACATTACCTGCAATTGGTTCCAGTCATTTATGGAGCCAAGCAGCTTTGAAAACTGGGGGAGGATGGTGATAGAGGAGAGCAGGCCCCACCCCTTCATCCCTAATCTGTCCTGATCCCTCTCCCCAAGAGAAGAGGGTATGATCTCCTATGGCCAGAATGGAAAAATATATTTTGCCTCTTCTCCTGGCTAGGCTGGTCTCTGCATGGGCTAGAAAGCACCCCCAAGGAAGAAGTACTGAGGGCCATAGGAGAGAGGGCAGAGGCTGGAGGTAGGGGGTTGCCTGCTTATGCGGTCAGATTCCAGATGAAACAGCAAGCTGTCTGCCTTTCCAGGCTCTGGAAGGATGGGTGTAGGGTAGGGAAGGAGGGTCAAAGATTAGGGTCCCTGTGGGCCAGGGGAGAGGCATCCTGGATCTGACAGACACCCCTGGAACATTATGTCTGAGCCTTTGCTAAAGTAGTGGAGGCCCGAGGCACCTGCCCAGTGAATACAGCTCCTCAGGTTTTGCTATATGATCAGAGTCCCATCAGCACAGACTGAGCTATACAGAACCTGGCGGAGCACATGGCCCTCCTCCCTCATTTACACAGGAAACTGAGGTCCCAGTCACACCAGGACAGGGACCAGCTCAGGTCTCTTCCCATGAACTGCCCCGTGGGCTCTCCTGCTAGTCTGACACACAGCATCTCTCCTGAAAGGACCCTGAGCACGTTTCCCCAGCTGAGCAAGTTCCTACTGCACACCTTAGGGTAACAGTGTGAATCTTGGGGGACAGTTTCAGATTTCAGGAGCAGGGCTGTGGTTAGCTGTGCTCATGGCCACCTGGGATTTTGGTGAACTCTAGACTCCTCCCACCCTCTGCCTCCCCCACTCCCACTCCAGCAAGGGCATGGCTCAATCTGTCTCAATCCATTTGCCTCCTGCTCTGTCCCAGCCTAGGCAGTCCCCCAGCACTTTTACTTTTCTGTCCCCTTTATGCCTTCTGAGCTCATTTTCTCTTCCTCTCCCACCCTCCCTGCCAAATCCACCCTCCTTGACCCTTTTCATCTCTGTACCATCCCCATGCATAGCTCTCTCAAAATACAGGGCCACAGGGCTCTCCTTCTTAGACAAGACCATGCATAGGGGATGGGCCTAGTGTGACATTGGTAACTCTGTTGACTGCAGGAAGATAAAGGAATCCTATACCCCAGAAAGTCATATGGGAACAAAAGCAGATTGGTAGTCTCAACCCCAGGACGGAGATACACTGCAGGGCCCTGGGACTGGACCCTGGATGGCATGGGCCAAAATTTCCCCAAGTCTCGCTCTGAGAAGCGCTGCCAGGGCGTGTGAGTCCCAGGTGCCTGTGTCCAATTCATAGAAATCTTCTCAGAGCCCAAACAGGCCTGGAAAATGAGGCAGGAGAGCATCTATGTGGGCGGGGAAGTGTTTGACCACCACTCCTGGTCTTAGCCTGTTTGGGGGTCAGGGCTTAGGAAACAGGTGCGAAGAGCTTTCTGGGAATGACAATGACACTCACTCACATACACACACACCCAGCAGATGCACACAAACACTTCCACAGGCACATGCACGCACACGTGAACACATGCATCCTTGCCCCATTCATTCACTTCGCTACCCAACAAGCATTTATAAAGCAACTCCTCTGCCCCAGGCACTGGGCCAGGAGCTGGCGTTACAATGATGAACAAGATAGACCCAGACAAGTGGTCCTATCCTCCAAGGAGTTTAGAGCCTAGCAGGGGAGAGAGACATCCAACAAATACTTACACAAAATTGTTAAAGACATTAAAATCGTACTAAGTGCCACGGGGAGAAAATTCTACTGGACTCTAAGAAGAGAGCGGGGGTCCACCCACGGCCTCCACTTAGCGTAATGCAAATTGCACACGGCACAAGGAAGCCCCATGAGAGCGCAACTGGGAGGCTGTGACTTTGTGGAGGAAGGGGTGCCTTTTTCTAATTGTCGCAAAGGCATCTCATGGGCTGGCAGTAGCCTGAGATCTAGTCTAGCCTGGGGGTCAGTTTCACATCTACTATCTCATCCCCAAACTCATGGCGTCTCAAGGCCATTTTCAGGGTCAATCTCAACATCACACATACAGTATTGTACAACACCCAGCATCAGGTACATGTGCACAATTGCCCACACATAGTCAACATCTCACAGAGACATGACTTTGACACACATTTAAAACATCCTCACAATCACATGCAGATTCTCACACATGTGCAGACACAGCCTCGCAATAGTCCCACAGTCCTTCATACCCCGTTACACACACACAAGTTTCTCACACATGCAGGCGGCTCGCTCCTGTTAGGCTTCTGGAGACAGGCGTGTGCAGCCCCTGATCACAGCTAAATGTCAGCGAGTCCCTCTCCTCCCAGTTAGAGATGAATTGTTGCTCAGGAGATATTTCATCCTTAATGCCTCCTGCTTGAACTGGAGCATGCATCTCGGGGAGGTTACGTTTTTTGCCCTATCTGTCTGCTGCCCCCTCCCCCGTTGGCTCAGGGAGCTGCCCTTCTGCCTCTCAGCTTTCATGGGGCAAGAGGAGGGGTCCCTCTCCCCTTTCAGCCTCTCCGCATCCTTCCCCTCCCCACCAGCTCACCTCTTGGCAAAAGAACAAAGCCCAGGCAGCTGCCCAGGCCCCCTCCTCAGCTCCCAGCACAGGAGGTGTCCCCAGAGCCCTGGCCACACCCCACCCCCATCCCAGCTGCTGGCTGCATTCAGGGCCAACCCAGACCCTGTGGCCTGGAGGAGAATTGAGTGTAGAGAGAGGGATAGGACATTGATGACAGCCCCTCATGAGGGTCACCTGCACCCACATCCCTCCCTGTCATAAGTATATATATTTTTTAAAAAGCCGTAGTGATACTGTGTGGAGGTAAACTGGCACAGCCTTTCAGCTGGGTAAGATATAGCCAGAGCCTCTCCAAGGTGCATCCCTCTGGCCCCAGCAATGCCACGTTTAGGAATTTATTGTAAGGAAATAAGCAGGAAGAGTCCAGACAGTTTAGCTGCAAGGGGCTCATCCAAGCTTGGTTTATAAGAGTGAAAAATTGGAAACAATCTAAACATTCCACAGTAGGGATTGGCAATGACACAACCCTCAACACGATACTGCACAGCCACTAAAATGATGGTGTGGAGGAATGTTTAGCATCATCGAAAGGTGTTCACATGATGTTGAGCAAACCAAGCAGGTTGCAAAACAGTGTGTGTACTAAATGCGAGGTGGGGGTCCGAATGAGATCCTAGCGTAAGAAAAGGGCATTAGTGGGAAAACTAGTGAAAGCCAAACAAAGTCGGGAGTTCAGTTGACAATAAGGTACCGACGCTGTTTCCTAGTTCTGACCAATGTACCACAGCCACGTAAGATGTTAGCACTAGGGGACACTGGGTAAGGTCACGGAAGCTCTCTGTACCATCTTTGTAAGCTTTCTGTAAATTTGAAATTCATCCAAAAGTAATCTGATTTATACGAACTCATTATATTTATAATGCAAATCCCATTTTTTAAACAGTATGGATGAATCATGGTCTGGGAGAATATTCACCAACATGTTAACTTTAGTAATACCTGAGGGGTGGGATTCTGAGAAATTATAATTTGATTTAATTTTGATCATTTGAATGTTCCTTTTTTTTCAGCTTTATAGCGGCTGTATTGACATAAAACATTGTATAAGTTTGAAGTGTATAACATGTTGATTTAATACACATATATTGCGATAAAATCACCACTGCAATGTTAGCTGACACCTCCATCACATCACATAATTACCGTTTCTTTTTTGTTCTCACATTTAAGATCTGCTCTCTTAGCAATTTTCAAATGCACAATTCAGTACCATAAGTAAAATCACAATGCAGTACATTAGATCTTCAGATCTTTTTTTAAAATAAAGAACATGTACCACTTATGTAAAAAAAAAAAAAAAATCAAACCTGAAGAGTCACTGGGGACACTGAGAGCAGCCCAATTCCCAGCCACCACCCAGCCTCCTCAGTCCCCTGAAGGTCTTGAACCCAGACATTCTGCAATTTCTTTTACTTCTCTCCAGCCACTAATTGGCATGACCACCCCTCACCTCTGGAAACTCCAGAATTTCAGGATCTGAAATTCTCTTCTTTGATCCCAAATCTCCTATCTTCTCACGTCACTCATTCCCTCATTCCTACTCACTTGTTCTCTGGTCCCTTAAGCGCTCCACCTCCTCCCAGTCCACCACTCCCATCCTGGCTTTACTTCCTCCCTTCCTCTCCTGGCTCCGTGTCAGCCAATTCAGCGAGTGCTTCCTGCCATCCTGACTACCAATCTCCAGCCTTAAGCAACACTGCCATTCACTTTTCTGGCTCCTACTCCTGGGCGTGCTGGACCAAGTGAAAAAAACAACAACTCATGCAGCCTGGTTGGTGTGGCTCAGTGGTTGAACATCAACCCATGAACCAGGAGGTCATGGTTCAATTCCCACATGCCCTGATTTGGGGCTCGATTCCCAATAGGGAGCGTGCAGGAAACAGCAGATCAATGATTCTCTCTCATCATTGATGTTTCTATCTCCCCCTCCCTTCCTCTCTGAAATCAATAAAAATATATATTTAAAAAAATAAAAACATATTTTTAAAGGCTCGTTTATGCTGCCTACACTCATCTCATCCTTCACTTAGGTATATGTGTTAAACAAACAAACGAACAAACTTTTCTCTGCATCTATGATTAACTCATCATTGCAATTCCACAACCATCACTCACTTCCTCTGCAAGCCTTCAACTCTGACTTGGCGAAGTATGTGGACCCCATTCCTTGAAGAATACTGTCCTCTCCACCTGACCCCAACCCACCAGCCCACCCCAGAATTTCCCTGGATCATCACCCACCATTTCCCCGCTCCTGTATCTGAGGAAGAAGAGTTCTTTTTCCTGACCAAGAACCCAACCTCTCCTGCATCTTCCCAGAATTTTCACTATCGAGTGTCTTCTCCTTCTTGTCCATCTTAGCTCTCCCTCTTTCCTCATTGTCCTGGGCAAACTTTATGAATGAGATATCACCTTGACCACCTCCAGTTCCTTGCCATTCACTCTTCCAGCAATGTCCCCACCACCCTGTGGTCTCTTAACAGTTGCCTGTGACCTTGAAATAACCAAACCCTCTGGTTATGTGCTCTAGCTTCCTTACTGATCACTCCGGAGGATTTAAAGTGTTCCCTCCCTAAAAACTTCCATCATCTCTAGGCCACTTACTCCCCTTGTATTCCTCCTAACTTTCAAACTACCCCGTTTATTCCCCTGACTCACTTCTCTCTTCTGACTTCCCAAATATAGGGATCGCCCAGAATTTAGTTTTCTGGGAGATCTTGTGTTGTCTTACTCTGCCCTATCCCCCATCTCCGGCAAGTTCACCACCTCCTGGCTTCCATTAGCCATCTCTTAAGAAGAATTCCTAACTGAAAGCTTCTGAGTTCCCATTTGGAACGTCCAACTTTCTGCTGCGCATCTCTAAACGGATGTCCCAGAGCGCCTCCAGCCCATTATAATCACAATCATATCTCCATCCCCTCCCCAAGGAGCCCTGCCTTCAGACTTCCACCATTGTTTCCAACAATCAAGCTGAACACCTAGGAGTCACTTGGACTCCACTCTCCCTCTTCATTATCCCCCCAAATCCATTCAACCACCAGAACCAGCCAATTCTACATGTCTCTTGCCCACATTCCTTTGTGTTCTATCCTTTCTGCCCCCACCTGGTTCTGGCTTGACTTACCTGGACTATGGCAATATCCTCACCCAAAACCTTCCTGCCTCTCATCCTGCCCCACTCACGCTAATCCTACCAGAGCAACAGCCCATACACCCTAAAGCTGGGACAGCATATACTTTATTATCCAAGCCAGGATGTTATTGAGAGTGAAAGGGGCTCTGTAAAGTAATAATACATTTTAATAATTACAGTGGGACTTCCCTGGGCATATGGTCACCCTACCTAAAGCACATGTGTGACCACATCCCTCTCTTGCCCAAAGACCCTCCATGACTGCCATTAAATTAAGTTCCAACTCAACTAGCATTCAAGTCCTACCTTTCCAGCTTCTGGCTCATGCACCTCACTCTCCTAATAAACAGAACTACTCATTGGCCTTTAAACCTGACTCATGCTACCTTAGTCCCATGCCTGTTTTCATGCTCTAGCTTTCTCCAGGAAATTCTTGTCTCCAACTCTAGTCCTCAAATCCTATTCTTATTTCAAGGCCAAAACCACAAACTACCTCCATGAAGTCTCCCCTCATTCTTTTCTTGCCCTTCTTTTGTAGCACTTTGCATCTCTTCCTAAATATATTATGTCTACACTTGGCTCTATGAAAAGCGCTGACCAGTGGCTGCACTCAGCCCCACTCCTAGTCAGCTCTTTGGCTGGGCAGCTGCTTACAATGTGGCCTGGCATTAAAAGATGAGCTGGGCCAACCGATGTCCTCTCCTGGGAATTTGAACTATGAAATACAAAGAGACTAGAGCAGTTAGCAGAGGTGATATAGAGACAGACTCAGAGAGGCCGGCTGGTCAAATGCAAGTCACGGTTATGAGAAATTATGAGGAAACCCAGGAAGCTCTATGTGCTGCATGGGGATCAGAAGCAGTTATGAGCTGGGGCTCTGGAGGCCAGCCTGAGTGAGAATCCTGACTCCGCCACTTCCTGGTTGAACCTAGGGCAGGATACCTAACCTCCTCCAGTCTCAGTGTTATCATATGGGAAATGGGGGTAACGTTCTCAGCTAACTCACAGTGTTCTTAGCAGGATTAACTGAGATAGCATGGACACCAGTATGTCTGGAATTTAGTAAGTGCTCAGAGGTTGCTAGCAATCATGCCGCCTCCTCCTCCTCCTATAATTATTATTAATTGTATTAATATTAATGAGAGAAACACACAAAGAAAAGAGAGACCCTGTGGGCTGCCTTTCCACCTTACTATGGGGAAGAAATTGGTCCCCAGAGCTGCCTCAGTCCCTGCCTGCTTTCTTTGCTGAACCATGTGCTATAATACAAAAGGCCCTGCATGCGTGCATGCGTGTTATAGAGAGAGACTCAGAGAGTTCTCTCAGAGTGAACCTCTGTTTCTTGCAAACTGAATGATCCCTGACCAGATTCTTATCTTCCTCTTGGGTTTGGACTTGAGCTCTCCACAGTCCTGCATAATGCTTCTGTCTACACCTCATATCCTGCCTGGGCCTTGAACACTGCTGATGCTCAATGCTTGATGAATGAATGAATGATATTCCAAGCTTCTTTAAGGGACCTATGGAAAGCCGTTTTTAGGGGACTCAGAAATCCATGGGGTACATAGTTGTGAGAGAGTTAGCCTCCTGATTCATGTCTTCGTCCTCAAAGCGGGAAAGTAGGAAGGCCAGGACGGGGATCACGCTGGAGAACTGACGCCACAGGCTCCCCTCCCTGAGTTCTGGCCTCGCCCACATGCTGCTCGGCCTTGCCTCTTTTTCCCTTCCTCCCTCTGACCTCAGGACGATGGGCATTAGGGTCACAGGGGAGGCCACTGAGGGAAGAGAGCTGCTGGGTCAGGTGGCCAGCCTGCTAAAATGGGCCCAGGCATCACCTACCAGCCTGCCTCCCCCACCCCCGCCTGTCCAGTCTCACCCCTTCCACTCCTTCATTCCAATCCAAAACGTCAGCCATTCTCACACCGTTTCAGGCCCTGACCTTTACCGCGCTGCCTTCCTATGTCTTTGTACACGCTGTTCCTCCCCTTCTTCACCTCCAGTGAAAACTCTTACTGGTCTTTAACATCCAGCTCAGAGCCAACCCCTGCTAGAATCTTTCTGGGACTCCCAGGCAGGGTGAAATGCTCTCACTCTGTGCTTCCACAGTCTCTATGGAGGTTTTTATGAACCCTGGCTCAACACTCCAATTACCCGCGTATTTGTCTATCTTTCCTTGAAGAGGTCCCAGGAACAGGAAGTATATCCTATTTGTCATTGTGACCCCAGCACTTAGCAAAGGACTTGGCACATACAGTGGGGCCTTGACTTACAAGTGTCCTGACTAACGAGTTTTTTGAGATACGAGCTGTCTCTGGGGGCCGATTTTTTGCTTTGAATTGTGAGCTAAAATTCGGGTTACGAGCCAGCTTCAGGTACCCCACCGCTAGTTGGCGCAGCGAACGTCCCAGTGAACGCCACAACATCAGCCCAGCATCACGTGTCTCACTCGTTCACTTCTCGGTTTGACATACGAGTCACAGAACGAATTAAACTCATAAGTCAAGGCCCCACTGTAGTAGGCTTTTACTAAGTGTCTGTTGACTGACTATATGAATGTATCAATTAATTAATTAATTAATTAATTAATTAATCGTTTCTCCCAGCTCTGAGACCCCTGCATCCTGCTGTTTTCTCTTCATCTCTGGCTGTCTTAGGCATTTTTAAAAGCCCTCTGCAGTCCCGTGACTATTTATCCCAAAGGCACCACTATTCACCCCCAGTCCTGAGCAACATCTGCTGTCCACCATGCCGGACACTGCCCGGTTATGGATTTTGAAGCCAGAAATTTAGGGCTTAGGTACTGAGCAGGGACCACAGGAGAAAGGACAAAATGGAGTGGGTTAGGGACTTAAATGTCTTCATTGGCCATTTGGGTCCTCGTGGGTGTTTCCAGGCTCTCTCTCCCATACAGGCCTCTGATTATGTTGCTGGGCATGCCTGCCACTTGCCTGCCCTCTTACCTCCTTGGGCCCAGAGCTGAGCGGCTGGCGGAGGCAGTGCTGGGCCAGCCCAAGCAGACAGCCTTGCGCGATTGCTGGCTCCAGGCCTCCCAGCCCAGCTTGTAGCTCCCCCCAGAGTGGCGGGATTGATTGGCTGCAGCCAGAATGGGCACCAGTCTCCCTGGCTTGGACAGAAACGGGGCCATCTGTTACACCTCTAGTTAAAAGTACATAAAGTTGAGCATTTGTGCGCCGACAATACCACCCCTGACACCCTCCGCGCGGCACAGCGCTCCGGCTTGGCAGGCTTGCGCTCTGCGACAGGCCGGCACAGCAACGCCTACATGCTGGCTGGGTTGGCACCACCACACGCACCAGGGCTCCACCCCCCTGTGGCCTAGCCCAGCTGGGTCCAGCCTGGAAGCCTAGATCCCACCTGTGTTAGAGGGTGGAGGAACGGATGTGGGGAAGGATAGATATCGGTGGGCAACTCCTGTCCCAGCTCAGGGTGCCTAGGGTGCAGATGATGCCAGATTTCAGGTTCTGATTTGGGGGCACCGAGGACAGCTGACAGTGCTCGTCCTGGAAGGCAGGCTTCAGGTGGGCCAGGCTGGCTCCGGGACCACGCCAGGCCTCGGGTCTCCTGGGCTACGCCAACCGGAAGAGTCCATCTTGTTATCAAATAAGCTCATGCACCTTGAGTTTGGAGCCCTCATGGTAGCATCTTATACCAACCAAAAGGAAATTTTGGACAGGCTGGGTTCTGGCCTTTGGTCTTTGGCACTGTGTTCTAGCTGCTAGTTTCTGGGCTCTAGGATGTGGAACCTGATTTCTAAACCCAAATTTCTGGTGTCTGGCTCAGGCCTGGACATGCAAGGCAATTCACAAATGTCTTTTCTTACGTATCTACCTCTGGCAGTCTAGCCAAGCCAGCCTACCTGTCTCCCCAAACTGTTGTGAGCAGTCTTGCCTCTGCCCCTTTGCTCTTGCAAAGACCTTTCACTCCAACCTGGATACTCTATTTCTTCTCTCCAGCCTCTCAATGCTTCCATCCTTGAAGCCCTAGTTCTAGTCCCAGCTCTTCAAGGCAGACTTCTCTGGCTACAGGGCTCCTCCCCGCTCTGATCTCTCAGAGGTCTCCTCCACTACCTGAATGGTTCCTCTTGAGTGTGTCCAGTAAGAAACTCAAGCTCCTGCACAGGTGGAAACTGAGCTGGCCCTTATCTCACCCCTGGGCTAGAATAGGGCTGAGAGCACAAGTGGGAGGAGACTCTATAAGTGTCAGCCCGAACTCAGCTCAGCTGTGTGGGCAGGGAGACCATGCTCAGAGGTGATGCTGACTTTCCTGAAGGCCACCCTAATGGCTCTGCTGGTCACAGCCTGGAAAGCAGATGGTCAGGTAGACAGACAGCCTTTGATTACTCATGTGTTTGTTAAATACACGTTTATTAAGCGTGTGCTATGTGCTAAGTCCTGTGTGGGCCATGGAAGAGGAGAGGGAATAATATAAAAAAAAAATGAAATTAGACACAGTCCCTTCCCTCAAAGAACTTACCCATAAGTAAAGGCCATGAGATGAATCCAAATAATAACTGTAGCGCAGTAAACTATCCAAAATCAACAAAAGTGCCCATGAAACAATAGACTCTCAGAGCTGCAAAGGACCCAGAAAGCCAGAGACTAATATCCTATCCTTGGCCAAAACATGTTTGTATACATTCCATGACATCATGTGAGTAAAGCTCTTACTTGGCACAAAGTAGGTGATAGTAAAATGAGGAAGATGATAATGGCAATAAGACTGAGTATGAGCCTTCTCAGCAGGCTCTCAGTACACTGCACCTGTTGGGGGAGCTCACTCCCACAGAGACAGCGCCTTCCATTGTTTACATTCTGCCCTTCAGAAAGCAATCCACAAGGATAAGCTGAAACCACCTGCTTGACTCCACCCCGGGATCACACAGCAGAGCTGGGTCTTGGGCCGTGGTCGGCAAACTGCGGCTCGCGAGCCAAATGCGGCTTTTTGGCCCCTTGAGTGTGGATCTTCCTAAGCCTTAGGAGGACCCTAATTAAGTTAATAACAGTGTCCCTACCTATATAGTTTAAGTTTTAAAAAGTTGGCTCTCAAAAGAAATTTCAATCGTTGTACTGTTGAGATTTGGCTCTGTTGACTAATGAGTTTGCCGACCACTGGTCTAGGGTGAGGCAAGTGAAATAGAGACCTAAGCAAACAATGAAGGGGTCATACATAACACTGAGAGCAAGTATTGTTTTAAACTGTGTGTCTTAGGCACCTCCCTTCCCTCACCCTAGTCCCAGTCCTGCCACCCAGTGACTCTGTACCTTCCTCCCCAAGCCAGCTCCAGGTAGGAGCTGTCAGATTTTTCAAATACCTGTAGCCTCCAAAGAAGCTCATGTCAGCAGCCTACAGGTTGTGGGGTGGTCTGATACAGTGCCCAAGGATGGAGCGTGAGGGAAGATGAGGACTGAGAATTATGGTAGGATGTTAGTCCTAACTAGGAGAACTTACCTGGCCACTCCAATCCTTTCCTGGACAACACCTCCTTCTAGCCCGGGGGAGTTGCCTGCCACTCTCCTCAAAGCACTGGTGGTGCAAGGACCTATGTAAGGCTGGTATGTCCAAATCAGGGCCCTAAAAGAACCCAGGCAGTAGGCTTTTTTAAAGGACATTGGGCAGTGGGCCTGGATATGAAAAAGTCATGTGACTCCTTCTCATGGGCATTCCCCAGATGGGGAGTGTGTGTGTGTGTGTGTGTGTGTGTGTGCAGAAAGTGTGTAGAAAGCAGAAGGTAATGCTTATAGGCCATGAGAAATCATGGAGGATGGGCATTGGGGTGGTTGTTGAGGGGGAAGGTAAAGAGCTTGGGGGTCTATGTTGCCTGGGTCCCCTTTTGTGGCTTCCTTGTTTCTGACCCTCATGGACCCCAACCCGACAAATCTTTGCTTTTTTCTTTCCTGTTTATAAAGCCCTGCCCACCCCCACTTCCAAGAGCCCTGAGAGGAATCGGCTATAGAATTCTTCGCATGCACGTTTGCAGGCACAAGCCGAGTCCCACAGCTGGTTAGAAGCGCAGAGCGGGGCGGGGCGAGGGGGACTTGAACTCGGATCCTCAGGGCCCCTCCTCCAGGCTGGTGCCCGAGGGTCCATGAGAGACCGCTGACGGCTGGGACCGCGGAGTGGGCGGGGGCGTGCGGCCAGGGCCTGCGCTTCCCCGGGCCGCCAGCAGCAGGCGCTGTGGCGGAGGCGCCCTCAGTACGCGAGCATTAACTTAAGAAGAGCTCACACTAATATCCCTGGCTGTGTGGAAACAGCGTTTTATTAAATGCTTCACACAGATTTGGTATAATAAAGATGAATATATTATATCCTTTGCCTCCCCCAGAGTGAGACAATAATAAGAGAGGAAAAAAAAACAATAAAGTGAAACATAAATACCATGTAATGGGACTTGTGTCGAGGGACGCGTGGCCTGTCGGGGCTGCCACGGGGCGACTTTGCGGCGGGAGCTCGGGGCGGGGGCGCC